>NC_134570.1:139780980-140089194 GCF_050947875.1 Dermacentor variabilis | reverse complement strand
ACGGCCACGAACAGCGGGCGACCGCCCAGAGCCACCCGCGGCACCAGCGTGCGGTTGGAGCGCCACTCGGGACCGGGGCTGCGCAGGAGCTCGGCCTCCGTGGGCTCGCGACCAGCGCTGAACGTCACCTGCGCGTGAGCGGCGCTCAAGTGTAAACCCTCTTGCAAACTGGGGTGCTATGCGGGAAGCACCTGAGTTCGGCAAAATTTGGGCACTCCGCGAGCTCTGGTGAGGCCCTCATAGGAGTGAGCTAATGGTATCGAGACAACATTTAACCCTCCACGCGCCTCCAGCATCACTGGCATATTTACATTTCCTCTTGGCTTATCACTTGGGCGTTACCTCACGAGCGGCCGCTAATGAAGGGGGTTACGTGGCAAAACCGGCACCTTTTTTCATTCTTTTGTCTTTCCATCCAATGTATTACACCTATGCAATTAAGTTATAGAAAAATTGTTTCATTTAACATATTCGAAAGAAGGGAAAGGTTTGCGTGAGAATGTGCCATGCCTGGACTGTTCGCATGCGACGATGGAAAGCCGGGTAATTTCCGAAAGAGGAGACACGTCCATGACGCACCCCAGAAAGGCGTGGTAAGTGGTACGCGCCGAGTGTGTAGATAGATAGCGGGACAGCCACGGTATTGCGATATTGCGTTGATAACTATAAGCGCGGCTGCCGCATAACATTACCCATGCAGTGTTCGGTGTTTTAGGCGGGGAAGCGGCGTGCGCAGGCTGCACTCCGTGTTGACATACGTGGCGCAATGCTTTATATCGACATTTTAATTAACCGCTGCTTTTGCGCATTCCGCGCAGTCTTTGTTCCTGCATGGCTGAGCGCGCTGCCAAGTTGAAGTCCCGCCATGACAGTGAAGTCACCCCAATTAGTCCCTGTCGCAGCTTTGCCATCTTCGTTTAGTGACTGCCATTGAGCAAACTCAGGCGAGCGACAAACTCGGGGCATCCTGCATAGCACTCCAGAGCTCTTCAATCCTGCCGGCTGCGAATATCCCCATATAGCTGTGCCGAATTCACAAAGCTTTTCCTTCGTAAGTGCTTTTTTTTTTCCGTTGGTCAGACGCCTTCTTTAATATGTCTAATATCGTGATTGGCTAGCACCTGCCCTACTAGTGATTCCAGCGCAAGAACTTCCTGTGAATAAGGGCCCCTACCTTTCGAAATCCGGACATTGTGAATTCGTGAACGGCAACAACGATATGCTGATCTTAGCGTTCACCTATGTGAACGCTACAGTAGGAGATGGAAAAGAAAAAGAAGCTGAAAGAGTAGATTCACAACGGGCTTTAAGCAATACAAAAGAAACAGGTTATACACCCTTTTCAGTCGTCCTTTCCATTTTAAGCACCACTTAGGCGCCGACAGGCGACGAGACGCACAAGGGAAGTGTCTTTTGCCACTGATGCATGCACTGATGGCGCCTTAGTCAATTAAGGTAGAAGGTTTGCACCGGAAGCACGTCTGGAGTTCCAAATAGAGTTCTGGAACTACTATTTGTCATTTTTGAAGATAATTAACCCTGCAATGCTAGCGGTTTTCGGAACCGAAATAACTCGCTGAGTTTAGCGGGCAAAAAAAGAACAAAAAAAAAAAAAAAAAACAAAACCCGGAGCGACAAGTCGCGGTGGTGCCTCATAAACCTGCCCGCGCATATTTTCGACAGACATTTTTTTGCAGCTAATCAAACTTCTAAAATCAATTTTTTGGCAGAATGCAGCATAAATTATTCGTACGTGTGCTTGATGCATGATGTCCATATTGTTTATTTGTAAACGTAACGGGCGTCTTGCGTATTGGGCCCATTAAAGAAAAACGAATTTATTTCTCGACAAAGCCCCGTTCAAAGGTACCAGACCGGAAGTGTCTTGGAACAGCAAATAAAACACAGCGATCACGATGCGAAAGTGCTGACATCTGTGAGAGTTGCCCACTGTTTGCAGTACTGCATTGCAGAATGTGCGGGTTGGTGACCCCAGTAGATTGGCTGTCCATTGCGATTAGTGCACAGTCACTGGGCCTTAAAAGCGGTTTGATTTCCAGTTAGCAGATGGCGCCAAAGCCTTAGCAGCACTGGTGATTCGTTGACAGTGCGGTTCACTATAAAGAACTAATCCTTCATTTCACGATTAATTTACTACTGCGCTCGAGTATGGCACGCGATGGCGGTAGCGAGCGGACGCCAAATAGGTGGTGTTCAAAATCCAACACGTGCGACGTGTTTCCAGATCCCAAAACTGTTTCCATCCAGCATAAGCATAGCCTTCAAAGTGTGCACCTGTTTATGCAGAGGGCGCCTCCACTACGGCGTGGACTAATGAAGCTGTGCAGGGTGATAGGAGCTGCACAAGTTTGGAAGTGAGAGACGCTCGCGCTCAAATTGATTATAAAGAGTGACTGACGAATATGGAAGAAAGTAAATGCGCTGGGAGCGTTTTCAGGTATTTGTACAGGAAAAATAATTGATTCACAGTGAAGGAAAAGAACTAGGAAGCTTACCAGCAAGTATACGACCGGTATGGTGAGCGAAATAGGAACAAAGAACGTCAAACGCAAAGTGAGAGAAGCTGAGACAATCTCAGTGGTGGCGGCATGCAATGGAAAACAAACCTGCTATGATTAACTACCTGAAAGGAAAAAGCGAAATCAGGAAAGAAACATTTTATGATAAGTCAAAGGGAAGCTCTTTACCTTTCGAGCGAGATCAGGATGCCTTAGAACGCGTAGTTAAAAGCGAGGTACACCAAGGACGAAGAAGCAGGTGCTTGCTGCGGTAAAGCTAGGGGAACGATGGAACACGTTTTATTAAAATGTGAAGACATCTACCCAGCTGCCGGCTTAGGCTCCTCTGGCCTCTTTGGAGCCCTTGGGTTCAAGGATAGCACGTGGAAAACAACTATGTCCGCTATACAGATTAGTAAGAGGCGATTGGAGGTTTGGTGGCAGAAATGTAGGGAGGCCATAAACAACGGAGGCGTAGAAAAACAGAGTTGCCAGGAATTGTTTAAGAAGTTTGATGTTAGGAATTCTTTGTGTTTATGTGTTTTCTCCAAAATATAGGTAATTAGGCAAACTAAGAAGAAGAGCTTAGTGGCACAGCCCACCACCCCGTCCCAAAAGGGACGTTTATAGCATTCATCTATCCATCCGTCCGGATTTGGACGCCGAGCGGGCGATGCGGCGCGGACGAACATTCATAAGGGCATTCGCCCTTACTGATGTCTAAGGAGGCTCCAAAGAATTGCTCAGAAAGCGCATAGATGAAGCAAAGCCCCACTGTCGCATTCATGTACACACAGCTTATGGCTACAATGCCAAAACATTGGTTGAGTCAATTTACCAACCGTAGAGCATGTATCGTCACCATGACATGCAACGTCTATCCTCAGCATGCTAAGCAACGCTGAGTGGACGACCAGGCGCGGATGAACACACCATGAGCGGCTGAACACATCATTGTTGTAGCATGCTAATTATGCAAGGTTTGCTTCAATAAAAATGCGCATGAAATTAAAGAGACATGTTCCATAGCGCAAGAAAAATTAAAGGAGGCGCAGAAACAAAAAGAAAGAGATAAAAGATAGAACGCTGGAGCGTTCGACAAGTTATGTAAATTCCAACTAGCCCAACTCTGTGCCTTGTTTTGAATGCAGTTAGAATTAG
The DNA here is from genome assembly GCF_050947875.1 of Dermacentor variabilis. NCBI lineage: Eukaryota > Metazoa > Arthropoda > Arachnida > Ixodida > Ixodidae > Dermacentor > Dermacentor variabilis. The sequence continues at coordinate 140,085,514 of NC_134570.1, read as the reverse complement.
CGCTCCGTGCGACCCCGTGTTTCCATTTTGTCCTCGTTTTTCGTGGAATACATACACCAAGCCATGCATTACCAGCTCCCCAAACAGCTACGCTTGTGAACACACAAGCCTCGCGACAAAAGACCACATACGAAAGGAATTTAGCACCCAAGGTACTAGCAGGACAGCGCAGTACAGAGAGCGCATGGTGGGCGGGACAAGTGCTGCATAGTTCGCCTAGCCAAGAAATATGAGTTGCGGAATAAATACCAAGAACTTTCAGAGCTTATGAAAAATGAACCCTTACAAGAAGGCAGAAGGAAAGTCTGTGACAGGTGGTCGGACGCAGAAACAAAATTTGTGACAGCTGGTCGGACGCGTGTGCCATATTTTGGGCGATTCAGTCTGTCGCTGTGCGACTGTCTTGGTTTTTATTGCTGTTTTCAAAGCAGCAAAATCAGTTCTAGAACAGCGTCATTCCGGCACTACGGTCTTTTCTGTCTTTATTGAAGGCGTTCCTTTTCTTTCCCCCTAAGCACACGGAAATGTCTCAGATATCCAAGTTCGAAATTCCCGAGCTTTCTGCGTTAAATACCTAACTGCGACATAACGCTGAGAAATGTCAAGTGCAGTTCGCATTTCCCCTTCCTTCCACCGCACCTGCAGCAGATCTATGGGCCTCTCCGGCTCCAGATGGACGAGCAGGTCGAATCCAGCCGCGGCTGCCGGCACGTCCAACTTGTGCAGCGTGACGAGGCCGCGACTGGCGTAGGCGCGGTTATTTGCGGCCAGCGGTGCGTCGGGCCGCCGCTTCCGCAGGAACAGCTCGACCATTATCGACGTCTCATCAGCCGCGTGGCCGTCAGCCCGCTTGACCATCACGAACTGCGTGTTCAGCAGCGAGTCGTCCGCGCACGGGAACGGACTCACGTCCATCACGAGGCACCTGCATGCGGCGGAAAATAGGCGCCTGTATGAGAATCCCGCTCGTTAAGCTGCCACACGAAGCATGTCTTGGTCTTTCTGGCACAAACTAACACTGAAGAAAAGGTTTGCTAGAGCAAAGAAATTACTCGTCTCACGATGACTGTCGGCGTTTATACGATTAGTATACGAGAAATGCATCGGTAAACCGTGCTGCCGAAGACACCTGTATCTATAATCTGTGGCGGGGAAAGTAAGCCATGAATGTTAATGACATTAGCATCCGCATGGGCCACATCGCCACGGCAGGCCACAAAGTGTACTCCTTCGGACGCCACAAGGAAAGCTTCGCTAAAAGTGGCCTGTGACAGGCCAGTCAGTTTTGTCCCGCTGGCATTGTAGAATTAGGGCTCAGCATATCTCCGACTTCGAACGAACTACGGCGGGATTGCATCGCCGTCCATTTCTGGCGGTAACATTTATTCATTGTCAGCTAGAACGGCGGGCGTTCTCGCTTTTATCAGTCGGACATGAACCTGTGGAATGCTCTCGCAGCGATTGAAGAGCGCCGTGAAAGAGGTTAGACACCGGAAGACTTAAATATGCCTGATGTATCCAAAACAAGCCAATCGATTGAAAAGGAAAATGACTTTAGAATGCTACCGGTGTGAGTGAGGAGCTGCATGTTGCTTTCTTAAGCTAGTTTAACAAAAAAGAGCGCATGAGTGCGACAAAACACATCATGTTTGCAACCTAAGTAGAGTGCTGCAAGATTGACAGTGCAGTCTTCAATTACTGAAATCAAAACCGAATCTCTCGCACGTATTCTACGTAATTATTTCAGTGCGTTCTCTGCCGTATTTCGCCTTGGGCGGGGAAAATTGAGATGCGTTCGGAAGTGCCTTTTAGCAGAGTTATCGCACCGCTATATCAGCGATAAGCGGTGAAACTCTTCGTGAAATTTTACTTAACCTTAGTTGCAGCATAATTTTGCTTTATGACGCCTGCTATATATCCTTATCGGGCCGAAAATGATTACATCCAAGAGCCAGCTCCAGCCTCCTTCCCATGACAGTAGATGTAGTACCCCGAGACCCGATGGAAACTCAGTGACCTAATCGCTCTTGAAATCTGCTCATATTCAAGTGGTATGTTACCAATGTGAAAACCAATTTTGTTTTGCTTAGCTGTCATTGCTAAATGCCAGGAGCAGGACTTCATGCGTGAACAAAATAACCATCTCTTCATGTTTGATATGGTAAAAACTACTTTAGCTTGTATAAACACAGAGCTGAAGATGCGGCATCGTGTGGTGAGTTGTCATGTTTACGATGCGTCCTGGATATTAAATTCATTCTGCCATATTCGAAACGCACTTCATGATTGCTTTTCGTCGTCTGTAACGATAGAACGGCCTGTGTCAAGTCAGCGTCAATTTCTATGAAAGCCATTGGCAATAAATATGAGCAAATTACTTTCATCCGTGTAGCATGCATCTGACGTCGTATCTGTGGTGAACACATTGCGTAATCTATTCCTAGTTAACTCTCAGGAAGATTCAAAGTAATGTGCAATATATGTACAAGGGGTCTCAGCAATGGACACATGCGAAACCGACGTTTTTGTGTTCCGACTTCGGCAACATACCAACAGAAACCACGAATTACCTATGTATAGCATTAGTAGTCACTCCGAAGCTACTTTTTTATAAGTCCTATGCTATTCTGAAACTTCCGTGCAACAATACTGGCGAAACATGCAGAGGCAACTAAGCAGCGACGACGGCTGCACAAGAGAGCCCGAACAAGACCGCGTCTATATAATCACGTAAATGTTCGCACCCAGAGGCTGTTAGTTTTCCTTATATAGTGCATCACCTGTAGGAGGTCAATATTTGTAATCAATAAATTTTAAAGCGAAGCTTCCTTTGCCTTTTCCCCTGCTTTGGCTGTGCTAACTGCCGGCTTGCCGAGTTTGCAACATCTTTAGTTAAAGGGCATGGGCCGCTGGATAATGCCCGAGTAGGCAACTTCGGACACTGGTTAAGTCCAGCTGAGTATGTGTCACTGGCTATGGGAACATAAATGGCCAATCTCCCAGATTGGGCACATGTCGCTGGGTGAGTAGGGGACCGAATAGACAAGCAGAACAAGAGGAAGGAGCTAAAGAAGTTGGCAACACAAGCAGCCGAGTGTGCAGCTGAGCTACATAATAGTGAAGAAGGAGAAGACGAAGCAAGGACTTCATTAAACAACAAAGAAAGATTAGCTTATTATCCATTCACACCTATGCTGGGGATCCACCGATATATTTAAAGACGAGGACTGGGCTGATGTGCGATAAACATTCATGCTACAGGTCCACTTACATATTTCTGCTAAGCTAGCGCCGTGTTTCCAGAAAACGAATATACAAATTTGGTGCCTTAAGAACACTCAGTCATAATTCATGATCGAAGTGCAACCCACCTGGCCGCTGAGGCTGGCTCCAAGTTGACAACGCTTCCGTTGGGCAGCCCCAGTGTGGTGACGCGCTCGCGTGGTTGCGCACCGCGTACGCACACCCCGTAGCCCGACAGGTGCAGCGACAGCGAGTCCTGCACCGAGGACGCCAGGGTACGCTGCACTTCGTCCAGCGTCGACAGCAGAGCTCTGCGCGAGGTGTAAAAAAGCGAGCGTTTCACGTTGCTTATACTGCGCAAGGTTATACTGGCGCAAGCTTACAGCCTCCTGACGAGGTTGTGCTCTAATCTCGCTCGCGCTCGTCTCCTAAGAATACATTGTGGCGACGGGTGACAATGCGAACCCGTAGGTGTCGATAGATCTCTGACGAGTGCAGAGGGGACACGTCAGCGATGTCTCAGGCTAGCTGTTAACCTGCCGAACGCCAGCCGGTGCTGGCGCGTGCCGAGCGCTACTCCAGCGCTGAAGATGGGAGCGCCGGGTATTTTATTCATGCGACGCCAATGCTGCTGCCGCTATACAACCTGCTCAGTGAAAATTGGCACCAAAAAAAAAAAAAAAAGAAGACACGTACGCAGGAAGAGGAGAGGAACACAACGCTTGTGTCCTTTAGCACTAATTTCCCTCAACACTCAGGCGACACCAACTAACCCAACAGTTAATCCTTCGCCTAGGAATTGTCAGTTGTCAATGCTCCTTTACATTACATCAGGTAATCAGCTAGAATGTTTTTTGGTCAATATAGAAAATTGAGCTTAAACATTGAGGATTTTTATAACCATATCGGTTATATCGTCAGGTTGCAAACTGTAAGTCATTGAACGGTCACAAAACCAAGGAGTCACGCTCGATTGGTGGATTATACTTCTAAATAGCAGACACGTGACTGTCGACTGCAGTTATTATTAATTAAGTAAACATGTATAAACGCCACACATATACACACAGAAAGAAACACCACACCCACCCGCTTGTAAAGAGATCATAGATTTGCCAACGAATACATTACTTCCTAATGCGAAATTTCAGCGCAGCTGTTCAACTGTTTCGGCTTTTCGATATATTGTCGCGAAAAGAGTAGAGCGCGGGCTTCTTTTGGTTTCTTTCCGGGAATCTTGTGGGCTCCTCGACGCGGGGGGTAACCTTTGTACACAAATAACCGCGACGGCGCCGCGGGCATGTGCTGCCGCCGCCGCCGCGCCTAACGCCACTACGTGCACACGACGCGTCCTCTTCCCACGCTCGGCTGTCAAAAGCTGATTAGTTATGGTCTAAGTGCTTTTGTTTACCGAGTGTTGACGCAACCATTTCTTGGCCCCTTAAACTCGGACGCTTATTGGATGATGTAGGCCTGCCTGATTGGTCGGAGTAAAGAAATAGCCCATTGGTGGAGAAGCCTGTCCTTTGGATGCTGCGGAAACTTATTTAAGGAATAGTTTGAGTAGTTTTGGGGGAGCAAGTAGACAACAGCAGACGGAGCAACTTCACCAGGCGAGACCAGGCCGGTCAGGTAGGCCGTCGATGACGGGTATGACATCGTTTTGTTTGTAGATATTTTGTACAGTTTAAACTTACGGTAAATGCCAAGTGAATAAACCTAGTTGGTGGAATGCTACCTCTCGTCGTCGTACCTGCGGATTTGGACTTGCCCATGCCAGAGCTCATCCCCCTTCTTCTTCGTCTCCCTGGTAAGCCGATGCGCCAGATATCGAACGGCTGCGTCACTTCGCTACAATATTGAGGCAAAGAATTCGAGCAACGCATGTACGTACAGTTACAGATAACTTTTTATTCTTCACACATATTCCTTCAAGAAACACTTCACTCCTAGTTCTTGATTGTCGTGAAGGAAACTTTGTGGACGGAAAAATAGATAGATATAAGCTCGTCTTGCTGCACCAATGCCTGGTTCTCAAAGAAGAGTTCTATGCAACTATTTCGCGAGGTTGTCACAGCCGTGGGAGGCGTTACGAGTGAGCCTCACTCACTTCTGGGTCATCTCGACGGCGGCGACGGTAAGCTTCTGCTTCGGCGGCACGCAATTCCTGGTCTTTTTGACGCCGCCGCCTAGCCTAGCCTAGACAGCGTAGCGCACCTCTGGATTCTGGCGGTGATCGCGCTGGGCCTCTGCTCAGGCCACTCGTTTAGCAGCAGCGGCAGACGTAAGAATTCCACCGGTCGCCTGGCTCATGGCTCAGAAAGAACTGGCTGAGAATAAACTATTTATATAGGCAGACGGGTTATAATATAAACCGTCTGTGACCCTCGGACAATCCGTCTCCTGCGGAACATGTCGCACCAGCCGCCGCAAACGGAGCGTAGCTTGGCGCAGCTGCCTCGCTTATCGGGAGGCCGCGGGAGGCAGTGCGTAGGCGGATAGAAACTTTGCAAGGCGAAGAGATCGCAGCGGCTGACTGACGCCGCTGACGTTGCTAGCGAGTGAACTGAAGGTGGCTCTGCATTTCGGCTTGGGAAGCACGCACGGTGATCCGCTGATACCGAGCCGGCGCTTCGGCGACCGGAGAACACCGCGCGCTCTCGCACAGTCGCCGCCACGGAGGAGGGGGGTGAAAGGGTGCACGAAGTAGCGATCGGTGGCGCCTGTGCGTTTCGGCTTGGGCAGCAACGCATCATCGAGATCAGCCGCCGCCAAGTCGGCGCTCTGATTGCCGCCGCACAGGGGTGATATTGGAGGAGGAGCGAAAAGAGCAAGGCTCGCGCCGTGCGCGAGAGATGGCTCCCGGAGCGCGCTGGCCCCGGCTACGGAGCTGGTTGTGGCGAGGAATAACGGCAAGGCACGACGGTGACGCGAAACGCAGGAACAGGCGCCAAAAAGCTGCGCTCTACAAAAGTCGCAGTTTCGTTCCAAAGGAAAAGCATCGATTGCGATAGCAGATTAGTACGTACGAAGTAAGGATAGTAGTTTTATCGGCCGTATAAACTTGTAACATAGGCATACTAAATTAACAAGTATGGAGTCACGCCCGCCAGCGAACATGAACACATCTCACTCGATGACCGCGGAAACTCGCTGTGAAACCGCTGCAGCGAGGAAACACGGCAGCAGCAGCGAGCGAATTCACCTTCGTGCAGCCGCTCGGATCAACGCGAACTAAGCCGCAAGAACAGCGCAGCGCGGACTCTGTGCAATGCGTTGGCGGGCTAGTTGGTGCGAATCCATGAATACTTTGTTTAGCGCAAAACGACAGACACATGAAACACGACAGGACAAGGCGCTTGTCCTGTCGTCTTTCTTGTGTCTCTCGTTTTGCGCTAAACAAAGTATTCGCGGACTCTGTACCCGTCGCAGATGGCTTTCAAGACAGCGGCCCGGCCGGGCGTGCGCGGCCGGCCGGAGTAGGACGTGCCCCCCTCCCTACCGTCACCCCGAAGCCTTGCGCGTGACAAAAGACAGCGCGCTTGCTCCCCGCTTTCCGCCGTTGCGTGCGCGAGATTCAGCCGCGATCGCTGGCTCACCCTCGCACGCTTTCCCTCGCACATACAGCCTATCGCGCGCGACGATGATTTTATCGCCCTTGGGACTTTTTACGGAACCTCACGGCGACGCCGACGGCAGAAATGCGCATGGGGTGCCCGTATATTTGCTATGACAATAAAACTCAACGACGATATGGGCATGTGAGTAAACAGCATAATGCACAATACAGGATTTCCCAGCTGTCGTACATCGTGTTCTTAAACATGACGGGCTATTCTCCATGAAGATGACCAAGTGCATATTGTTCGCCGTCTAGTAGAGTCGCCGCCGGTAACGTTTCTTGCTCATGCCATTAAATTTAATAATTAATTGCAGTTAGCAATCTTGTTAATTACTGCTCTGAATACCGTGCTGCCATTGAAGAACTTGTAGGAAATTTAACGAAACTTAAAGCTAGCATGTTTTTGGCGAGGTACCTTTTGCCCGTTTATTTTATCCGGATAAGTAAAGCCTTCGAAGAATATCACGTGACTAACATTCAGCTCGCAACTAAAAGCAGCGCTCTCAAACAAGCTCCGTAGCAGTTGGCAGAAGTGCCGGTGCGCAGCCCGTAGCAACACCAATGCGTTGCGCTGTCGCGGCCGGGGTGCGACAGATCGCCTACTCATTCCTGTGCTTGTTTTGAGGGAGCTCCTTTATGATGCAGGCGGGCGGTTAGTCGCATAATATTTTCTTTTCTTGGGCTTTCATTATCATCCGGAAGAAATAAGTGCGTAAAAGGTACCTGGCGAAAAACATGCCAGTTCCAAGTTTCTCTCAACTTTCTACGAATTCTTCATTCACAGCCCGCCCCTCAGTGATGTAATTTTAAATTAGGCAATTGGAATTAAATATCAAATTGAATGGCACCAACAAAAAATTTACTGGTGGTTTCTCTGCTTCACTGTAAACAATATGCTCTTTGCTATCTTCGTGTAGAATGACCAGTCTTTTTTAAAACACAATGTATTATATCTGGAACACCCTTTATATACTCGCCATGTCTCAAGGTTACACAAAGGCAATAAACTTGCATAATTTTGGAGTTCTGTAAGTACAAGAGCCAGAAAAATATTTCCAGTAAAGCACTGCAGCCAGAGGGTACTAGCCGTGCAGAAAACAATTCAATCACCATGAAGGTGCCAGTAAATAATGAACTGGGATCGAATTCACAAATCTTTTCTTTTGTAGGTGGTCTTTCCCATTGGACCTTATACCTTCTCGACCGTGTGAGGTGGGTCTTCAACGCAAAAATCAGGAGACGGAGAAGAATGCGGGCATCTCATCATGAAAAAAATAATACAAAGAATGCATTCGCTTCATCGGTACATGGTTTTGACTCTATCCGAGTCTCGAGCGGTTCTGCCAAACATGGGGGCCAGGGCGGCCTTAAAGGGACACTAAGGCGAAACAATAAGTCAGTTTAGACTAATGAATTGTTTGAGAACCCTGCAGGCAGTCGTTTAAAAACATAGTTTGATTATTAGATGAGAAAATGAAGGTCAAAGTATCAGTATTTGAATTTCGCGCCGAAACCCCAGCGCCGGTACGTCAGCGTGTCGTCAGAGATCCCAAAGTATGTTTTCGCATTCGGGGCGCGTTGGCTGAATAAAGGTTCCCGAAACTTGCCATGTGTAATATTTGGTTCTTTTAGAACACAATGTAGTCAATCTGTACCGCTGTATATAATTAGTAGGCCTTAGAAGATGCCATCAAAATCCAAGACGCCACAGCCCCCAGGTGCGGAAACTTAAGTAGGCGTCGCCAGCCGTATTTCGTTCTTGCGCTTTTTTCTGGCTCATCTAACGTCTTATCGTTGTAAGAGTGTTGTTTTTGGCGTTGTAGAACGGTAATTTACTGATGCAGAAGAAAACATTATTCACTTTAGTGTCCCTTTAAATAACCCCTCGCGTACAGCCGATACAATCGGTGGAGAGGTCCCCACGGAAAGGGTCATTCACTTCACGTGGCCTTGTGTCAGTCGAAGACTGCTTGTGATTGCGCCCATGGAAGCATCAGTGCCTACGTGTACAGCAAAGCTGGTGTCCCCTTGAAAGGTTGTGAAGTCGACGACCTCCTCCTCTTCGTGCCCGCTGAGCGCGGGGCAGGATCCATAGGGGTGACGCTTTGTCGGAGATAAGGGAATTACCTCGGCGCGGGACAGCGAGCTGGAACGTTTCCCACACTTGAGAAGTCGAATTCCGGGCCGATCACAACGCCGGTCATCTTCGCAAATAATATATCCAACGTCACGAATGCCTGTCATCTTTTTGCAAATAGTTGAAGCACAGGAATATTTTAGTGGCTGCGGATCCTGACTGACAATGGGAGTACAATGTGTAGCCTTGCTGCCACAGCTTTAGCAGCCTTGTACAGCATTAAACGGATTATACAGCCACAAATAGAACGATGCGCGCAAACCGCAAGCCGCCACTGAAGTTCAGACAAATTGAGATACTGGAGGAATGGTCTGTCGTCGCATCAAAGAATACGAAGTTAACACGCCATATGGCACCTATCACAGCATCAAATACAGCTGCCAAAACGGCCATGTGGCCTTTCATATTACTTTTTTGAAGTGCGCGGACAGGCCAGACTCTCACACCGGGATTCACGGCACAGGAAGGTCAGGCGTGCCCACAGAAATATAACGAACGCCCCTCTACTTTAGTCCATGTTTTCACGCCTGGCCGATTTCTCACCCGTAAATCCCTATCAACTGGCCCATTTCCCGTCGTTCCAATCTTCAATCGAGTATTTTCATATAGTGTGTCATCACATGCCGGCGTGTGGCTCCCTCACCTGGGCACGGTCCTGGACGGTCCGTGGTGGCACGACGAGGGATCTCGCACCGCGTTGCCGTGCAGCGTGGCCACGGCGCGCAGCAGTGCCACAGACGAGGCGAGCCTGGGCTCCTGCGACGCCGACAGCAGACTCCGCGAGCGCAGGGCGCCCGCCCAATGGGACGCCAGCCTGGTCACGCCCAGCTGCCCGCCGGAAGAAGACAGCCCTAGGGTTGTAAGCGCCGGAAATGGTAGATGAGTGAGTGAGTGAGTGAGTGAGCATAAATCCATTCGTCTATCCAAACCGTGGAGGAAGGAAGGAAGTTTCCTTCCTCCATGGTCCAAACGCTCACGGACCTGCCACACTCGGTCGCCATAGCTGCCCCCATGAGTGAGAACGGCAGAATACTGATACATTTGCTCCACTTATTGCAAATTCACCTTCCAAGTTTTCTGTGTTTAGGGGTATCCTGCACAGATGACGTAACAGGTTGGCAATGTTCTTTCTCGCCCGATTTGCTGCTTCTGGAGAGAGAGGCAGTGCTCTGAAAACACAAAGCGAGAATACTGTAAGGATCGGCAGATATTGAGCGTGAGTCGGTGCCCCAGTTATCTCTTCAGTGGCAGTGCGAGGGTTAAAAGGTGCCGTGATCCGCCACTGCCCCGTTTCATGTAAGCATTGTGCTTCAACGTGCCTGCGATTGCGAGTCCCAGAGCGCGCAGTGCTTCGGCGCCGTGCTCCAGCTGCAGCGGCGTGCGCACCCTCGCCCTCTGGAGCAGCGGTAGAAGCAGCGCCGACGTCGAGTCCGGCGAGTGTCCGCAGGCGGCTGCGTAGCTCGCCGCTACTGCCACCATAGAGAGCGTCGGGTGCACCGAACTGTCGACGGGCACGTCGCCTCCCGGGGTCGCCACCTGCAAGCGTTCCGTAAAATCGAGTGCAACAGTACATAGGAACCGCGATTAAGAAGAGGTATCATAGCATCAGCTTGTCTTGCCATAGGCATATGTTTCTGCTGGTGCTACAGGCGGGCGAGAAGTGAAATAATAAGGAGTCTATAAACTTTACAAGTGTCACAAAGAGGGATTCGACTTTGTAAGGAACGAACTGCGGTCGTACGTGAACAACAGATGAGCCGTGCTGAATATTAAGCTGAATGCCATGATAGAAAACAATGTTTTTTTAAAGGAAAACAATGCTAATAATCCCGCTTGAGCACACCAGAGAGGAGTAAGGCTACAATTTCGTCATAATGTTTTATGAAGTATTATTCTTGGTGGAAATGTTCTTGGTGCGTGTTTCCCATAACCGAAATCAAAGCACCACAACGAATAGATTAGACAGATTAGCTATCATCATCATTGTCATCATCATCAGCCTGGCTACGCCTACTGCAGTGCAAAGGCCTCTCCCATACTTCTCCAACAACCCCGGTCATATGCTAATTGTGGATATGTTGTCCCTGCATACTTCTTAATCTCATCCGACCACCTAACTTTTTGCCGCCCCCTGCTACGCTTCCCTTCTCTTGGAATCCGGTCCGTACCCCTTCATGACCATCAGTTATCTTCCCTCCTCATTGCATGTCCTGCCCATGCCCCATTTCTTTTTCTCGATTTCAACTAAGATGTCATTAACTCGCGTTTGTTCCCTCACCCAATCTGCTCTTTTCTTATCCCTTAACGTTACACCCATCATTCTATTAGCTACAGTGATGTGGTAAAAGGTATGCGCATAAGTGGGTACGGTCACGTGGCACCAACTCCGTCACCTACCAGTTGTGCGAGTGGTTCGCAGTGGTGCGGCGGCGTCACGGTGACGTTCGTGGGCGGCGAATCGGCGCCGTGCACGTGCAGCCCCATGGCGTAAGCCTGGTCGGCGTCGCCCATGGGCAGTTTTACGCGGTACGCGCCAGGACCCGGAAGTACGTGCACAAGGCGACCCTGCGTAACACGGTGTAAATTCTTGATCATGCTGGCCTATTGTGTGTGTTTTTTTTTCTGAAGAAACATACGCGAGAGTAACTCTTGTTTAGCGTGTTTAACATTGGCAGAACAAGGAATGTCACTGAAGTCATCTTATCGACAAGGGTACGTCTATTCGTCTGGGCAACAAATGACCAGCAACCAAACACCAGCGGCGGGGCAGCAGCTGTTGCACCAACGAAGACGTCACCTTGTCGAAACTTTGACTTCAATGCCCTTCCTTGTTCGATCCCTTTTAATCACTTCAAGCCTCCGTATTACTGTGAACCTCTCTCTTATTGTTTTGAACACACGTTTAACGTGCCTCATAATGATTGCAGTTGTCAACAATACGTAACCTTACGTAAACAATATGTGTCTTTTCAAACTATTCTGACATACCCGAACACCGAAGTTGCTTAGCAGCAATATTAGTTCTGGAAGCCTTTGTCTTCGTCTTTATGGAGACCGTCTGTGTTACAAAATGATCCTAACGCCAGATGCTATATACGTACAACGCTACCAGCGGTACCTATTTGTTTGGAGAGGAAATAAGTGTTCGAGTAGTTCCTTTTGACAGCAGGTCAGGGTGATCCATCTCTAAATCCCCTTTGAAACCCCTCTTATTATTATGGCTCTTCCCTGCACTCGGTGATATCTCAGCCAGGCGTGCGTATGGTGCTTGTCCACAGTGTATTCCGGGCGGCTGGACCCTTTGGCACCTCTTCATCATGTTTGTGACAGCGGCAAGAGAACTACCGCACTTTGTGAACTAAACCCTGAAAATACGATGATCAGATGGAGGATGATTTTTCGAAACGAGTATCGCCTGCGTCCTTGACATGTGACCTACACGGTGCGTAAACACGGAGTGTGCACGAGAATCTTGGGCGGCAAAACCGTGGCTTGTTCGCGCTTTCCCGACGCCCAAGCACCATGTCGTCATAGTTGTACACGTTATCGTCGGTCCAGCTATCGCTCTTTTCAGTGTTCCCTATTGCCTTGATTCTGGTATTATTATTATTATTATTATTATTATTATTATTATTATTATTATTATTATTATTATTATTATTATTATTATTATTATTATTATTGTGCATTGCACAAAGCACTTCCACGAATTGCATTGTGCGAAGCGCGCGAGCGAGCCTCCAACGCAAGATATTTTCTCGCAGTCTCGCTCGAAGGACGAAACACTAAAGCGGCAGCTAGCACATTACTGCGCCTGTAGTATAACACTCGTATAGAGTTAATAGCGGCATTAGTTGAAGTAAGGCTGCACGAAACATTTCATGCTTTAAAATGTGTTCGGTGGGGGTTTAGTGGAAAATGCACGAGAAATGCGTTAGGCAGTACTTCGTGTGGGTGTATATATATATATATATATATATATATATATATTAGCTACGGTTGACATTCAAATGTAGAAAATAACAAAGAAAAGGCAAATGAAACTGGACGAAACGATAACTTGTTGCCGGTGCGAGCCGAACGCACCGCCTTCGCATTACGCGCGCGTTTCACTACCAATTTGCCACGGCGACGGCTATCAAACCATCCACTAACTTGGGTATTTACGTTTTACTAGATCTAGCCCTCAGAGCCTTAGCCTGCGCCGCTCAGAGCCATGGTGACCGGATATGAAACATCTTTTCTTTTTTGCCCGATGGCGTCACGTAACTCGTCAACTCTGGAGAGCAAGCATGTGGCTAAAGAAGCCTTGTACGCTATCTAATAACATCAAGACTGCCAGATTAGAGAACCACGCTATGAATGAACTAGAGAAGAAGGGAACCGAGGGGCTCGATTTTGTTCATTATGACGATATAAAGCCTACAAACAATTAGGCCAGTGAAAGCATCAGGGAAATTAGTTGTGGTTGAAATTCAAATATATAAAATAAAAACAAAAAGGAAAAAAGACATCCACGGCCTAAATAAAAAATCCGATTCCAACAGTCACTATATTTTAGCCTTTTCTTTTAAGCGCAAGAAACCTCACGAAAATTGGTGCAGACATTGCCGAGAAAAATAGATTTCTTCTTTCTCATGTATTTAGATAGGAGTCCCCCAGCTAAAGCTTCCTCTTGAGGTCTATTTATTTAACTGTCGACAAAGGGGGAATATGTTGTATTATAATGGGACCAAGATCTAGACTTATAAATTTTACATACATATTGGCGGTAAACCGACACTAATATAATATGCTTTCAGATCGGTGACGCCGCGCTGAAGTGCCGGCGTTGAAGTTTTGGCGCGAAACCAATAAACCATCTTGCACGCTAGTAATCAACCTTTCTGCGCCGCATGAATTAAGGTATAGCGTACCTCATTAATCTGAGCGACCGTTCAGCATCGCTTCGGCGAGCCAGTGGTGGTTTAAACTATTCCGAAGCCTCCCACTGCGACGTGCGTCGTAGCTTTTATGACACCTTGTTGCGTCAACCCTATTACTGTCCGCAACGACGAGTCACTCATCGCACGTACGACTGCACCTACGCACCTGGTAGGGGCCGGCAGTGGCATGGTCCCGCAGGTAGACGCGCAGTGGGACGCCCTCCTCTCCTCCCGTGCAGCCCACGAGGAAGCTCGTCTCCAGCACCGAGCCGTGGGTGGGCTGCACGATGCAGCGCATGGGCTCGGCAGCGCCAGCGGTCGAAACCAGAGCTGACAGCAGCAGGAAGGCCGCCGCCCGCCGCATGCTCCTTCGTTGGCGCTCAAGTGAGTACGGCTGCAGCTGTAGGCACCAGGCGGCTGGCCGAAATGACGAGACGGGGCTTCCACGAGCTATGACACACGGACATCGAAAACTCTCGGGTTATCGCCTCACTTTTGTCTACGTTAGTCATCATTACCTTCACACCAACAGGTCAGCGAGCCGATGCCTAAGACTTTACCGAGTACGTGTTCAGTCATTCTGCCTGGTCCTATTTACGCACAAACACCAGGCTGTCCTTCCGTGCCGAAGTAAGCACACCTAGCGGCCATTCTTGTACAACTTTCGTTACGTTTCGTCGATAAACGTACTGTTCTCCCCGCTATCCGAACGCCTTGCCTCCACGACACCCGGCCCGGCACCGTGCTTTGTTGGCCGTTAGGCGTCTACACCGACTTCATCGGCGACACCACAATACTCACAACCGTTTGGCGTAACCTGCATTTCCATTTCAGCCCAACTTTCCTATAGGCATCGTTGCGTATGCATCATCGCATGAAGGATATACCGAATCGTGGTCACCAGCCTATAATCACACACATAAAAAAAGACAGAAATGGCACACACTCACCGTCGCACCTAACAGCTTTTGTGTTAGATGTGATCACGCAGCTCTTATGAAGAAGACGGGACCAGTAGCACCCTGAAGGCGAGAAATCGCTGTGCTCCGGGTACAGCGTGCAAGCGCGTCCGTTCGCAGCCTTCGTTCTTCTTCCTCTTCCTTCTCTTTCCAGGTCAGAACACCGCGTGCAATGCAAACGGCGCGCTCTCGCGTGTCGGCCGCGTGGTACACGCCCAGTGATGCCCCCGCCAAATAATAAATGAACTTTACCCTTAGACCCAGACTAACACCACGACTCTCTCGTCGAGGTTGCATGAGGCTCTGCGGAGCTCCGCCCTCGACGACCAAACCTGGGCGACCCAGCACGCCCGCGAGGCGGCGGCGAGGCAAGCCCTCGACGTCCCTTCGTGGGAGGCTTAGGCCCGGCCATCATAAAGTGCTGGTTCTACAATAAAAGTTTATTCCTCCTCCTCCTACCCTTAGACATAACATAGAGGCAAAATACGGATGGGTAAATGAAACCATTTTTCATCTGCGATATCTTTTTTTCGTACATCATTTTAATGCGAATGCATTGTATGGCCCATGAAGCGGAAAATCCGGTGGCGCAGCTGGAAATGGTACAAAAAGTCACGTGATCAAAGAGACGAGCTCCTGCCACTGTTCGCGCCTTCGTTTTCTTCCACAGCTGGCACCGATGCCGCTGATCGTGCCAGCGTTCCCACACTGCTCCTCCTTCTGCGAAATCCCGTCCGGTCCGGGAGCCGACTTGCTGTTAAGGCTATGCAAAGCTTTTGAAGAGCCTGGACGATATGTCGATCAATTACCTTACCGGGGAAGTTAACGCTATGTGGAGAGACTTGTGGTTCCAGAGCAGTGGAAGACAGCTCTCATGGTGCTGATTCCCAAAGCTGGCAAAGTCCCGAGCATTGATAACTAAAGCCTTATTTCGCTCACTTCGTGTGTGGGCAAGGTGGCCGAGCATGCGGTGTTTAATCGGCTTAGAAGGTACCTTGAGGAGAACGAGGTCTACCCCCACACTATGATTGGTTTTCGGGCCGGGCTGCCGACTCAAGACGCAATGAAGCCCATCAAGCATCAGCTCACTGACGGAGATGGAAGGCGCGTTAAGGCAATCCTAGGGCTGGACCTGGAGAAGGCTTTTGACAACGTTCGGCACTCCTATATTCTTAAGTCCATTTCGGATCTTGGCCTCGGCGCGCGCTTTCATGACTATGTTAGGTCGTTCCTGTCACACACACACACAATACATTTTATTAACTCTCTCAAGGTTACATCAGCAACAAAGGAGAGAGGACGCAAGGCAAAAAGCGGCATTCTTGCAGCTTGAGAGACACCCTGCGCCCTCTGCCGGGGTGCATAGCCCAGCAGTTGATCACAACAGCAGTGGAAAAGCGCAGTCACAAACACAAAAGATCTACATCTGACATTTGCGTGAAGTTATGCCTCTACTATCACATGGACTTTATTAGACAAAAACTACTCCACGTATTCTATGCACATAAAAATGTACATAAAAAAACTAATTTACAGTAAACCGTCAGGCAGGAAAGCTACCTTGAGGGTTGCGGAGCTGGAGTCAGAGACGTAAAGCTTGGAGACAGGGACACTCCTTAGCGGGCCGTCGTCTCGCCCACATTTTTCAATCTGGCCATGGTCGAATTGACCAAGAAGCTCTTAGAGATTGAGGGGATTAAGCACACCATGTATGCAGATGACGTGACCATATGGTGTCCCGGGGGTAGTGAGGGCTATATCGAAAGTGTTCTGCAGGAGGCAGTAGAAGTAATCGAAACTTATTTGGACCCAACGGGGTTAAGGTGCTCCCCCTCCAAGTCAGAGCTCTTGCTGTATAGTCTCACTAGAAGGGGACCCAAGCCAAGGGGATGGATCGCCGTGGACAAGCTGAGCATTCAGCTTCGCACAAGAAATGGCGATCTCATACCTAGGGTAGATAAGATCAGGGTTTTGGGGATGCTGATTGAGTCGAACGGCGCCAACACGATGACGATCCAGAAGATCATTGCCAAGAAAGAAAATGCGTTAAGCCTAGTGAAGAGGGTGGCAACAGAAAGACGGGGTTGAAGGAGGATAGTCTGATTAGGCTTATGCACGCATTTGTATTGTGTCACTTTACTTATGTGGCGGCCATGCACAAGTGGAAACCATCAGAGAAGGAGAAGCTTGACATGCAGATTAGGAAGATCACCAAGAAAGTGTTGGGAGTGCCAATGTGCGCCAGCACCGACCGACTTCTCCAGCTGGGAATTCATAATACCTTGGATGAGATAGCTGAGGCTCAGCAGAGGACGCAGATTGTGCGTCTCTCTGCGACTAGCGCGGGTCGGTAGATTCTGAGAGAGTTAGGTGTTCCTCAGGAGAAGATTTCGCAGCTTCTCGCCGGTATTCCCTTGAAGGTCCGTAAGCGGTTTCACGTGAAGCCTGTTCCCAGGAGCATGCATCCGGAGCGAAATGTGAGTGGAAGAAAGGCTAGGGGGGCTTGCCAGCTTAGACTCATTCGTGATGAGAATCAGAAGGTTGGCTTCGTCGATGCTTTTTTTAGCGAGGAGAGGAAGGTGTTTACCATAGTTGTTGTGGACAATGAGGGCAGTATCGTTAACACTGCTACCGTTCGGACTGATAGGCCAGAGGCCGCGGAGCAAGCGGCTATTGCGCTCGCCGTGGTTGACAGGCGCAGGCCTTTTGTATATAGTGATTCAAAGTCGGCCGTTAGAACCTTCAAGAAGGGCTCGGTGGCTAAGGTTGCTCTTAAAATTATGCAGACCTGTGAGATCTCTCAACACTACTTATGTTGGTTCCCTGCTCACCTTGGGATGATTGAGGGAGCCCCTCCGAATCTCAATGAGTCCGCTCATGAGGCAGCGCGAGATCTTACCCTCCTCTCTGCCCCGCGCCATGGTGTGGCCGTATTCCCAGAGAAAAGAGACTCCCCTTCCATATACAATGAGATCACGAAGTGTTACCTTCTTAATCGCGGGGTTTACGGTTTGCCGCATCCTAAACTAAACAGAGCTCAGGCACTTACATTACGCTTAGTACAGACTGGTACTTATCCTTGCCCACGGAAGCTGAACATGTTTTATCCTGAGACGTATACAGAGCCTTATTGACAGGATTGTGGTGCTTCAGCCACGCTCGAACACAGGTTCTTGGCTTGCGAAAGAATTGAAGACTCGGCGATCAAGGACACGTCCAGGTGGGAGGCTGAACTTCGCAACCCGGACCTAAATGCACAATTCTGGGCTGTCCAGCAGGCTTACGACGTGACCGTGAGGCTTGGCCTTCCGGTCCCGACTTGGGAGCGGCATGCTTAGTGGTTAATTATCACTACTTGCAGGACCAAATAAAGTTTTTCATCCATCCATCCATCCTCCCTCTGCGAAGGCGCCTACGGTACTAGCCCACTGCCAGTCAGTGCGGTGGTTTCGGTTCTCATTATGATTTATTGCAAGCATGTTCGCACGATAATGGAGTTTGGCTGCGTTTTGTTTTCTAGTGAACCCGCATACAAAATGTGGCCTCTGATTCTGTTAGAACGAGAGGCGTTATGTTTATGTCTTGGGCTTCCTACATTTGTCGCTAACGATATCTTATATCAAGAAGCACGCCTGTCTTCTCTTCTCATGCGATTTCATATCCTATAAGTAGAAACTTTTCTAAAGATATATGCATCACCACAGAGGGGATCACAATATGTTTTCGTTAATGAACCGGCCTCATTTTTTAACCTTCAGTGGTACGCTCCCATTGCCCTCAAATTGTTTTCGATAAAAAAACTATTGGACCGATTAAACGTTCACCTATGCGAGGTGGTCTTACTAAATTCCGCGGTTCCAGTACTAAAATTGAATTCGCTGATACTTTTCCAAATAATGCTAAGGATATTCCCTATCAATATCTGAATAGTATTATGGTAGATCACCTTGCATACCTGGATACAAAGACCGTTATAGCAACTGATGCTTCCGTCTGTGAAGAAAAGGCAGGTGTGGGAATTGTATCCCCGCATATAAATTGGTCTTTTTCGATTCGGCTACCTGACTTCATGCCTTTCAGGCGAAATTATTGGCAATTGTCTTAGCTTTATGCAAATTACCACCATCTCTGTCATCAGCCATAATCTTAACTGGTTGTATTTCTGTCTGTTCTTCACTAACCACACCCAAATTGTCAGATTCATTAAAATCTTTCTATCCTCTCCTCCCAAGATACTTACGTCTCGTTCGTTTAGTGTGGGTGCAAGGTCACAAAGGCCTAGCCTTAAGCGAATATGCAGATACACTCGCAGTAACATCCGACGATGGTCCTATAATCGCCATTTTACCTTCGTCAGCTTTCATCACTGCGGCGAGATTCAGACAAGATACTACTACAAATAAGTTCGTGCAATTATCCCTGGCAACATCTGATTTCCCGCATGTCAGTTTTCCCCGGAAAAACAAATGGTGCTCCTCTAGAAAAATTGAATGATGATGATGATGATGATGAAGCCGCAATTAATGGCACAAACCCACTGTGGGGGATAGGCCATGAATCGGGTGGTAATATGACTGAAAAATAAAATAAATTAGTTAATAAATAAATAACACAAGAAGGCAAATACACGAAAAAGCCAAGATGAAAAATAAAAGTTACGATTGCAAGACTACAGTGCCGAGTCCCCCATTGAACTTTACCTCCACAGGTCTGGTCTGGCTATATCGCCCTTGTGCCCTCTGTGCAATAAGAGTGAATCTCTGGAACACTTCTTTTTGACATGCCGCCGTTTCATTACTCAACGTAAAAGATCTTTAGAAGAACCCTTCCAAAAGCCTGGCTGGAATTTGACTTTTCCTATAACTCTTTTCTTTGGGGCTGCTGTACCGAGTTACAGCCACAGGAACGTTCGCGAAGCCCTCTGCATCTTTCTGCGCCAGGCAAAACGAATTGCATGTTAAGATTCTTCAAAATCCTTATAATGTTCACAAAATTCACAAAAATATCTAGATAATTGATTATTCATACCTGTAACAGTAGAGACTTCAAATCGCAATTGCGAGATACTTTTTTCTTTTCAACCTAATTTATTCCGAAATATGCTAACACTTTCTTTGCCGCCCGATTCATGGCCGATCCCCCAGAATGGTATGCGCCATTTCACTTGGGAACAAGAACAAGAACAAGATTTCGGTGATTTCTGTCGTGCGCTCCGATGGACGAACCTTAGGCTTCGACTTCTCAGTCAGTAGCTGGACGCAGCTCCTTTGGACGCCCACGCAAGTACGCGAACGAGGTTCATGATGCGCGAAATGATACAACGACGCGTGGAAACAGTGCCGTTACGTTTCGTAAAACGAGTCGCCATTGAGAAGACGTTGCAATACTTTTGCATTCATTCACGTAGGGACACCTAAGTGCCCTTGATATTTCAATCTCTCGTAATTTTTGCACCACCCTTCTCTTTCTTTCTTTTCTTTTTTGAAGCTGACATTTTGCTTCGGTACGTTACAGCTTCTTCATCCACAAAACCGCCTGCATTTGGCTGCAATTTCTCATTTATGTGGGCAATCTCTCTCGTGGGCTGAGAACGACAGAAAGCTGAGCTAGTTGGTAAAGATTCATTATACAAAAAAGAAGTGAGGCGTGCACACAGGACACAAGAGTAGACAAGTGTTGTGCACTTCTCTACTCTTGTGTCCTGTCTGCACGCCTCACTACTTTTTTGCATAATGACTCTCTCGTGGGTGCGTGCTATGTTGAAAATAATTAACATCAACAGCAATGTGTTGCAAATAAAGACATGGTCCGCTGCAGACGAGTTCAATTACATTTAACGTGTCGGGTCCTTCGCTTACACCGGGACATACAGAATACACCTCTCTTCGTTTCATTTCTTTTTTACTTTAATACAGGAAACGCTGCAACAGCCGACGGAGCTCAGAACTGCCTGATTATTAAGCGTAAGGAAACGACTTATGGGGGCGTAATGTGTACGCCGACAGGCACCGTATCCTTGATCTTCTGGTCCTGAGACCGGATTTCCGCAGACCGAGCTATCTACTTCGGAAGGCTTAGTTACTATTTTTTTGTTGTTGCTTTAAAACAATTGATAACTCTTCACTTCAAAAACGTGCATTGGCGCCTGTCTGATGGGAGGAGGAGGAGAAGGAGGAGTGTTGGCTTGCTGAAGGCGTACTTAGCCTTGCGAAAGTTGCCGGCTATTTCTCCGCCTGAACGCCGCCTACCAACCGCAATATGGTCTGAAACACTTCTAACAGCGCTACTAACAGCATCAGGTTTCAAAAACAAGTTGAATCGGAGCCCAATGTACGTTGCGCGCTTTTCGAACCACGACGACCCATACGGCTCACCAATTCACTTCCCAGCCCTGTAACACGGAGGAACTTTAGGAGGAGACGAAGCACCTCCCTCCTAAACATCCAATGCTCTCGCGTGAACAAAATCTCACTTGCACTTGAGTGTGGTGCTGTCTTGCGCTTGAGTCCATCTATTAATTTCTAACCTTCTGCTTCAAATTCAGGAAACTTTAATATATCATGTTCAATGTTACCAAGAGCTTGACAATGCACACACGACGATGATGGGCCAAGTCCTGTCTTGCACCGCCAAGCAGCAGTTTGCACTGACTCTGTGCGGATGCGATGTAGCCGAGCGGCACCAGTTCTGTCTAACGGGCTCGCGCTGCCCTCGGTATATTAACAACTCGCGATGCTGTTCATGCTACGACGACACAAACTGCATTAGTTCATCACCGCTTGCCACCCCTAACTTGAATTCATTCTTGTTTGGTATTCTTTCTAGGCGCTCGTATGCAAAGCGTTCCGAAGAAGTAGTGTGAGCGACTTCACTGCGTAGACGTTTTAAAAAGATGTGAGCAGCTTCGTCCAACGAGCTTAGCAATGAGGAAGAAAGACACAGTTCGACGACGACGACGATGATGATTATGATGATGATGATGATGATGGTGGTGGTGGTGGTGGTGGTGGTGGTGGTGGTGGTGGTGGTGGTGGGAGGAGGAGGAGTAGATTTTAATGAGGAGAAATGGAGGAGAGCTCGTCCTGGAGAGCGTCTCTCTAGCCTGCTACTCCTCACTGGGGAAAGGGGAAGTGGGAAATACAGGGAAAGGTAGGTGGCGGGTGATTATGTTATGGTACAATGAGATATTATATACACGTTGTCCAATATGCGGGTGCGCACTGAAGCCGCATACACGTAAGAGTAATCTTGTCCATACAAAAAGTAATCTTGTCACAAAAAGTTATTGCGCAAACACATTTCGCACTGACTGCACGTCTTACAGCTTCTAGAGGCGAACGTCTAAACCAGTCTTACTTAAAAAGTTCAAAAGTGATTTTATAGCACGTTGGGCGCAGTCAACACTCTTCCACGCGCCCGAAAGCTTTTCTTCTGATAAGGGGCGGGAGTCCAAGCAGTCAACAGTAGATTTGAGTGTTCTTCGTTCGGCCGCATATTGAGGGCACCCGCAAAGTACGTGAGCTATTGTCTCGAGAGTGTGACAGACGCTACATTCAGGGTCCCGTGCTTGTCCAATCTTATCAAGGTATCGATGGGCGTATGCCACACCCAGCCGTAATCGATGAATGAGTGTTTCCTGGCTTCTCCGCAACCGAAGTGGAAGCCGGAATTGTAATCCAGCGTCAAGTCTATGGAGGCGCTCTTGTCGATGTTCGGGGTTGTCCCAATGTCGCGCCGTAGAAGTTTTAATGGAGGTGTGGAGCAAGGCGTTAATGTCATACCGGGAAAAATGAATTTTTATAATTGTTCCGTCAGTGTGCGCCTTTTTTGCTTCCGCGTTTGCCTGTTCGTTTCCAGCTATTCCGCAATGGCCAGGAATCCACTGCAGCAATATGGTATGCCCGGGATGAGACGCCTCAGCAAGCAGAGACATGATGTCATAAACCAGAGGACTGTATGCGGTTCTGTCATTCATATAATTGCTGATGAGTTGCAGTGCTGGTTTTGAGTCACAGAACACTGCCCACTTCTCGAGACTCTGTTGCAGTATGCAGCGAACTGCTTCTCGAACTCCGGTCAACTCAGCTGCTGTAGACGACGTCCTGTGTCCTATCTGGAACCGTTGTGCGATCCCCATTCCTGGCACAGTGTAGGCCGCCGCGGAAGAGGTCTGTGTCACAGAACAATCTGTAAAAACGTGTTCGTAATATCCATACATGTAAGCAATGTATGATAGCGCGAAATGCTTGAGGCCAGCAAGCGGCATTTTCGACTTCTTCGTTGTTCCAGGGATTGAGAGTCCCACCGTTGGCTTTGGCATCGTCCAGAGTGGAACTTCGGTTATGTCATATGGTTCGAAGTCCGACGGCAATAAGTCTTCCTGCGACTACACGGTTTCTGAAGGTGGACACAGGCCGTATGCTTGTGACGTTCATGAGTAGATGATTCCTGTGTCTAGTCAGCAGCCTTAGATGCACTAGCAATGGTTCATGTTGCAGATAAACTCGAGCTGGGCACGCACGTGCCTCTGCAATAGTGCCCCAAGTAGACGCACATCATGGTAGTCCTAGGCAAATTCTCAGTGCGCGAGCCTGAGCACTTCCAAGTGTGCGTACAGCAGTTTTACTAATCCGAGAAAGTACACGCGCACTGTAGCATAAGTAGCCAACAAAAAGTGCCTGGTAGAGCTGCAGAAGACAAGATTTTCCCCATGATTTTCCAGACATATGTCGAATGATCTTAGTAAAACTGTCCAGCTTTTTTCTTAATCGAGAGAGGTGCTTCGACCAAGTCACGGTAGATGATGACTCCGAGAAACTTATAGCGCGTTACTAAAAGTATAATCTTCCCATCAATCATAACCGAGTAGCAGCCATTGACTTCCGTGTAAATGCCATGGTTACACTTTTTTCCGGCGAGAGCTGCAGTCCACAACTGTTTAGGTATGTCAACGTTTTTGACACCGCGCGCTGCAGCTTCGTTTGCACTTGCAAGCGCGTTAAGCTCGTGGTCCATATACAGATGTCGTCTGCGTACACAGAGACCGAGACTGTGCCTGCGTGTCCTTTGACCAGTCCAATGAGAACGATATTAAATAAGGTTGGGCTCAATACACCGCCTTGAGGCACTCGACGATTGACGGGGTGGTTCTTTGTTTCACCGTCTGGAGTTGTCATTAATATCGTTCTCTCTTGAAGATAGCTGGCTATCCACTGATGCATACGTCCCCCGACGCCACATTCTTCTAGGGCAATTAGAATTGCAACTTGTAGAACGTTGTCAAAAGCACCCTTGATATCTAGAAAGACCGAAGCCGTTAATCGACGGCGTCGTTTCTGATGTTCAACAGTTGTTACTAGGTCAATGACGCTGTCGATTGACGACCTACCCTTTCGAAAACCTGTCATTGCATCTGTATATATATTACGCTTCTCTAAAAACCACTCCAGGCGCGTCAAAACCATGCTTTCCATGGTTTTAGCTATGCAACTGGCAAGCGCCACAGGTCTGTAGGAAAGCATAGCATAGGGTGTCTTGCCTGGTTTCAATAATGCCACGATTTTGCTTGTCTTCCAGTGTACAGGCACAGTTCCCGAGGACCAAGAGAGATTGTATAAAGCCAGAAGCTCTTCAGTCGCTCGAGGGCCTAGATGGCGGAAGGTAGAATAGGTAATGCTATCAGGACCAGGCGCACTTGAGTGTCTTGAAGAGAAAATCGCTGCACGTAGCTCTTGCAGCGTGAGTGGGAGGTCGAGACGATCGTCCATTGTTCGAAGAGCACACCTGAGCTCTGAAGCTACCGATGTTGTAGATCCGGACAGGTGTATGCAGAAATCTTCCGCGATTTCCTTCTCACTGCGCGTCTGGATGATAGCCAAAGCTCGCGAGGGACGTAGCTGTTGTGGAGAAGATGGTAGTGCTCGTACAACATGCCATATTGTGGACAACGGTTTTCTTGGGTCCTGGCTGGGGCAAAAGGTCCTCCAACGTTGTCTGTCTAGCTTGTCTAAGTATCTTTGAATTTTCTTTTGCAAACGGCGTGACGTCCTTAAGCCTGATATCAATTTAGTTCGCCTGTATTTCCTCCCGGCGCAACGTCGGACTGCCCGCAGCTCTTCATATATGACGTCAACGAATGTTCTTGAATTTGATGTTTGGATGATGCGTGTTGTTGCGTGCATTGCTGCTGTAATGCGCTCTTCAATCTCTTTCGGTGAAATTATACAGTTGCAGGATTCATCTAGCTTGTTCTGAAAAGCAACCCAGACAGTGCGTCGCGTATGAGAACTTGGAAGTTTTGTAAACCATTTCAGTTGTACATAAGTAGGTAGGTGATCACTGCCATACGTTTCAGCATCTGTGCACCAGGCAGCAGAAGACGAAAGGCATCGTGAAGCGATAGCTAAATCGAGGCGGCTGCGTTGTGTGACGAAGAAACGTTGGTGAGCCGGCCGTCGTTCAGGATGTCAAGACCATTGCTACTTGTGAAGTTAAGAAGTTGTCTTCCTCGAAGATTTGTGATCCTACTACCCCAAAGATGGTGGTGCGCGTTGAAATCGCCTACAATAATATGAGGTCCTTGGCAAGAGTCAAGAACAAGTTTCAGGTGTCCAGAGTCAAATCTTCCCCTGGGAGAAATATAGCCACCGATGATCGAGATTATCCGGTGCTTTAGCTTCAGTGTTATAGAGACGTACTCGTTGCTGTTATGCACCGGAACTTGGTTTAGCGAATACGTGAGGTCACATCGCACACATAGCAAAACTTTGCTAGTATTTCCACTTGTTCCAGACGCGAATTGTTCGTATCCAGAGAGTCTAAATGGCGATGTCATATTCGGCTCGCATATTAGGATAACTGGAAACCGATGCTTGAGCAGTCTCTGTTTAACATCTCCCAGGCAACCCCATAGACCTCGTGCGTTCCACTGGAATATTAAGAAAGCGCTTATCCTTTCCTGTAGTGACAACCTTGGAGTTGATGATGCCATGGCCTTTGCTAGCTTCTATACAGCAGCGAGCATTGGTTCTAGTGCGTCGAGAATTAGCACCGCAGCCTTGGCAACGGGCGTCTTAACTCCTATGAGCAGCATTCGCAAGGAACGAATCAACTGTGCAAGCATCACCTTGATTTGCCCATCCGACGATGAAGGTTCATGTTCACGCTGGCGTTCCGGCTGCACTTCTGTACTCTGAGATGGCAGGGAAGGCCATATAGTAGTGTCCTTGGTGTTCAGAAGAGTAGACGTGGTTTAAGGTGGCTCTGACGTTTGAGGACTAGCAGGAGCGCGTGACGACTTTTCCTTGAGTACAGGTTGTCCTGTTGTCGATGCTGATCTCCTTCTGCGATTATGTGAGCGCCTCTGGCGGCGGTGGACCTTGGTAGCCGCTTCTCTGTCTGTAGATCGATCTCGTACCATTTGTCTTAGCACGGACATTTCAATTTTTAATTTTGGACAGTTCTTCGACGTTGCCTCGTGCGGCTCATCGCAGTTAGGGCACTTCAAGTCAGAGCCAGCACACGTCAACTCATCTTGATCACCACCACAGCGCGGACATGTCATCTTGTTCACGCACACAGCACTTACATGCCCGATTTTCTGGCATTTACGGCATTGCAAGGGCCTAGGGATGTATGGACGAACAGGATGTCGCACATAACCCACTTTTACATGTGTTGGTAAGGTCTCTCCCTCAAAAATGAGTTTTATGCACCTCGACCGTCCAAGACGGTGTATGTCTGTGATATGGACAGTTGAGGAGATTAGCGTTCGGAGATCGGCATTATCAATATCTGTATCGACATCGTAGATAACACCGGCGGTGGTACCGGCGGAGGCCTCCATGTACGATGAATGAGCGGACAAGTATATTTTCTAGCTCAGTTACACCTTTCAAAGTGTCGAGGATGGTTCGTGTAGTCACATCAACAGTAAGTATGTTTCTTCTGGGATTGATTCGGACTTCTCTGATTTGCCCTGGAGCCAGCCTCTCGAGATAGGCAGTGAGAGTTTGCCTATTGAGGGTATTCAGGTTGCCTGTAGCAGCGACGGGGATGTAGGCGATTGTGTAGGCTTGCTGTGTGGGCGACTTATTGTAGTTAAGCTCACTCACGCTTGATGTCCTACGAAGTTTCCTCTTCAACCGACGATTTGTGACCTCGGTATATCCGCAGTCAGAATCCATGTCGTCGACGTCTGAGCAGCTCAATGACCTTGGCAGAGTCGCGTTAAGGTGGTCGGGCGCAGCAGATGGTGGTGGTGGTGGTGGTTATCCAGGGAACCATGACAGGCACCCACTGTTGGGACGCTGGAGAATCGCCTTAATTGACAAAATGACACCTTAGTTCACATTGCATTAAAAGTAATCTTAAGCAATGTATAATTTGTCGATCACTATCATAATTACTTCCGTTTACTCGGGAAAGCATACGGACAAGCAGCTTTTTTGTAAAATCTGGAGCAGCAGTAAGTATATTAGGGTTTCATATTCTTTTACCGCGAAAATCAAGTTATCGTGACAGGACAATTGCCAAAACTTTCCGCTCCTCACAAACAAACACTTTTCTCTGCTAAATACTGCAGGAAAACAAAAGAAGGAAGAAGAAGAAAAAGAAGAGAGGGGGAAGAAAGAGAACTAGACATTTAAATCCAGAGGGAAACCACTACGTTGGTATCACTGCTGTCAAAATAACATGACAAGAGATGGATGGATGGAAAAACTTTATTTTCGTCAGGACGCATGTGCGGACGATTCCGTGCTAGATGGCCATCAGCTCATGGCTGACGGCGACCTGGGTGGCCCACTCCACGGCCCTGGTCTGGACGACCGGGTCTGAGCTGGCCAACACGGCCTCCCACTGCTCGAGAGAAGGATCATGCATAATATCCACCGGTGGCGGCGCTATGCTACAGCTCCATAATATGTGATCATAGGTGGCCAGTTCCTGGCACCATTTGCATTCCGGCTGAACGTCCGGGTAGATTTTGTTTAAGACGTATGGGTTATAGAAAGATCTCGTCTGCAATCTTCGCCAGACGCTTTCCTGCGCCTTCACCAATTGCTTGTCCGGTGGAGGATAAATTCTCCGCTCAAGTTTGTAATGGTTAGTAATGTCGTGAAAGGACACCAGCCCATCTCTCGTGGACCTCCCCGGAACGTCCGGCTCACCGGCTCGGCTGACGAAACCTCGAGCATTCATGTTAGCCGCCTCGTTCCCAGGGTTCCCAGAGTGTGCCGGCACCCAGACAATTTCCACCTCCGTAGCTCCTCGCCCCGTGGCCCGATTTAGTAATCCTGCCGCTGTGACAGAGATTCTGCCCCTCGCCAAATTTCGGATGGCTATTTTAGAGCCGCTGAAAATCAGGTCAGCGTCAGTATTACCTATAGGTAGCGCTATCGCCGCCTCCTCTGCAGTTTCTGAGGAGCGGGTTTTGACTGATCCAGAGGTGACTAAGCGTCCCCGCCCGTCCACCACCACAACTTCAAATGCGTCCTTGTTCCTATACTCGGCGACATCTACGTAGACTACCCCGTTGTACTTCCCGTACTTAGCATGTAAAGCTCTGGCTCTTGCCTTCCTACGGTTCTCGTGATGTATCGGATGCATATTTTTAGGCAAAGGTTTTATGTACAAGCCTTTGTGCATTTCTTGCTTCACCTGAATTTTCACGTCCCCGGCTGGAGGATCAACTCCATTGCCGATCCTCTCCAATATATCCCTCCCTACTCTCGTTTTGGAAAGTCTACTGAGTTGCATCGCCAAGTGTGCCTCCCGCAGTTCTTCCAAGGTGTTGTGTACCCCTAATCCCAGCAGCCTTTCGGTAGAAGTATTGTTAGGCAACCCAAGGGCCGCCTTATACGCCTGTCTAATCATAGCCTCCACCTTGCCTTTCTCCGTCGCGTCCATCTTCATATAAGGCGTCGCATACACTATTCTACATAGCACAGACGCCTGTACCAGCTTACACAAGTCCTTTTCCTTGACGCCTTGCTTACGATTGGCGATTCTCCTGATGAGTCTCACGGTAGCATTGACCGTATTTTTGAACCTTTCCAAGGCGTCCCTATTCTTCCTATTAGTCTGCAGATACAGACCCAGGATCCTGATCGTTTGGACCTCAGCGACTGGTGCACCCCCCCCCCCCTTTCACCTTCAGCGGTGGTGGCGGCACATAATGCCTCGCATGTATCGCTCTTGGTTTATCCTTAAGCCCAAAAAGCTCGGACTTGGGCTGAGAGCACGAGAGTCCTGCCTCCCCCGCTAGCTCCTCCACAATATCCACTGCCTGTTGTAAAGTTTCCTCCAATTGTGCGTCGCTACCCCTTGTTACCCATAGAGTAATGTCATCCGCATACAATGTATGTTTAAGTCCCGATATCGTTGCCAGCCTGGTGGTATCTTGATCAAGGCGAGATTAAGCAAGAACGGCGATAAAACCGACCCTTGTGGTGTCCCCCTGCCCCCCAACGGGAAAGAATCCGATTAAAATTCCCCGACTACAATCTCCGCAGTCCTATCCTCCAGAAATGATCTGATGTATCGGAAGGTTCTACCCCCAGTCCTACGTCCGATAGGTTCCTTAATATTGCCTCATGGGTGACATTGTCAAAGGCCTTTGTGAGGTCGAGCCCCAAGATAGCCTTGCTGCCCGTGCCGTACCCAGGATCAACCACGTCCTTTTTGAGCTGTATCACGACGTCCTGCGTTGATAAATTAGCCCTGAAGCCAGTCATCGTTTTAGGTATCAACTCGTTGTCCTCCACATAACCCTGAAGCCTTTTGAGGACCACATGCTCCATCAATTTGGCCAAACAGGACGTCAGCGAGATGGGTCGAAGATTCTCAATACAGATCTTCCCTGCTTTAGGAATAAATGTAATCCTAGCATGCTTCCACTCTGCCGGGGTCTCCCCGGCCGCCCAATATTTGTTCATCAAGTCCGTGAGCGCCCCCACTGACTTGAAATCCAGGTTCCTCAGTATTTTATTAGTAACCCCGTCCGGAACCGCTGCCGACGTAGTACGAAGCTACCCCATTGCAAACTCCACCTCCGCCACCGTAAAGTCCGCATCTAATTCGAGGTTTTCCTCTCCCGAGTAATCCGGCAAGCAACCGCCCGCCTCGCCGTTTATGTAACGACTTCGGAGTTCTTGAATGAACTCCCCAGTCGTGCCTTGATACTGATGAACTAACCTAGCCATTTGACCCTTCTGCGCCGATTTGGTTGCCGCCGGATCTAAAAGGTGCCTCAACAACTGCCATGTTTTTTTGTATCCGAATCGCCCATTCATCCTGTCACAAATCTGCCCCCATTGTTTACACTGCAAGTCCAACGTGTAGGTTTCGATTTCTCGTTCTAGCTTGGCCACCTTCCTACGAAGGACCCCATTATGCTTTTGTTACTTCCACCTCCGAAGGAGATTCGCATGCGCTTCCCACATGTGTAACAGTCTAGAGTCCACCATAAAACCCTCCTCCACCATCGGAACCTCTTCTGTGGTACCCTTCGCGTCCTGCTTGAGCGCCTCAACTCAGGCTCCCAAGTCCTCGATTTCCCCGCTCACTGTGTCTTTCCTGACTTTCCGAAATCTATCCCAATCCGTCACTCTAGTTCCTTTTACCCTGTCTTTGTGCTTAGCAGCACTAAATGCCGTGGAAAGGATATAGTGATCACTGCCCAGTGGCTGTCCCGTGTTTACCCACTTTGCATCCCTAATACATTTAACAAATGTGAGGTCCGGAGAGGTGTCTATGCTAACGCTGTTGCCTATCCTCGTATGATCTAGCGAGTTGTTCAAGATTGTCCATTGTAGGTCCTGAGCTACCCGCCAAAGCTTGTTTCCCTTTGGAGTGGCTCGGATGTAGCCCCACTCTGGATGAGGCGCGTTGAAATCCCAAACCACGATGAGTTGAGCCCTAGCCGCTAGCCGTTGCATCATTATCAAGGGGTCTGGCAAGCCCACCCCTTTATCTTTCGGAGAACAATATACATTAAGAACAAAGAGACTCTTATCGTCCTTTCTTTTGGGCAGAACCTCTAGCAGGACGTAGTCCTCTCTGCTGCTATCTATGGTATGCTGAATCGCCGTGGCGTTGCGATGGACTAGCATGGCCGTGAAGACGCTCGATACAACCCCCCGATCAATCTCTGGCGGTGTCAATGCCTTAAATCCCGGTAATTTCACCCAGCCACTAGCCTCTTGCAAAGCTATAATGTCAGGCTTACTGTCCAGATTTTGTATGTGCAATTGCAGGTTTCCCCGCTTCCGACGGGAGACCCTGCAGTTCCACTGTGAAACCTCAATTTGCTGGCAAGGGGCCATGATTAGGCACAAGGTTCACTAACATCGGCGCTTGGCCGACTACGGGAGGCAATCTAGCCTGTAGCGTAGCATTGAGCTGTTGAAACATGCCCATAACCTGTGTTTGGAAAGCCCGCATGTCATTGGTGAAGGCGTCAAGACGCTCCTCAATATTGTCTAGTCTGGCTTCGATCCTGTCGACCCGAGCTTCCAACCTATCCTGTCTTTCCTCCAGTTTTCCTATTCTGTCCGCAAGGGCAGACATTTCCCCCCTAAGACTAGTGACTTTAACGACTGGCTGCGGCGTGTCCGCCGTTGAAGTTTCTGCCACTCTTTTTGCATTAGCTCCCTCATCTGCCGTTGGCGGCCTCTTAAGCCTCCCCCGATTCTCCACCTCCATAGCTGTGCTCTCATTCTCGCGAGAAGCAGTCGCCTGTGCCGCTTTCAGTGGGGCCTGGACCACCGGCATCTGTACCCTATGGGATCTTCGACTTCGTCGTCTTCTCCCCCCGTGACAAGAGAACAGCAGCTATGCTCACATTTGAAGAGCCGCATTTGAAGCAAGCTAAGAAGCTAAGGCTAAGGTAAATGTTTCACAGTACCACAAAGACAGCACGACGAGTAGGGCCGAAAAAGAAAGCTAATATAACATTGGAATCGGCCAGCCCGAAGGGGAATAAAATTGCGTAAACGTAGTGTTACACTACACAGACTTAGTATTATCAGGCAAAAGTACAATAGAGACTGACATATTTATTGATTAAAAGGAGCCCAAGCTGGCTGACACTGCCAGGCGCTTCATGATAAACTTCTGGAAATGATATGTGTTCTGGAAGAATTGCGTCACAGCCTGCGTCGATGTGCCGTGTTGCCATGTCTCTTCTGTTAGCCATATCACTCTTCATCACACGCACAGGCCATCTTTGCATATCCCGGGCCGGACCAGTAACTGCGCAATAAGAAGGGGGAAAGAGGAAGATCGAAATCATTCGTTTACATGACCGATGAAAGTCAGATTACCACAGCAACAACAACAACAACAACAAATTAATGTCGTGTATTGAAGCGAACATAGCTTTGTTTGGCTATTTCGCTCGCTTTCGTGGCTGTCGGTGCTGGTCGGACTTTCACCACTGGCACAAAGGCGCCGATGCAAAGGGCGTGCGTGCTCCCGCTCGAGAGCTTTTCGGATTCTGAAAGCGCTGTCGAGGAGGGCAGTAGACTAGGTGGAGTGATGAAATTAAGAAATTCGCAGGCGCTAGCTGGAATCGGTTGGCGCAGGACAGGGGTAATTGGAGATGGCAGGGAAAGGCCTTCGTCCTGCAGCGGACATAAAATATGCCCATGGTGAGGATGTTGAAAGTTTACTTTCTCCGGCGGAGCGCTCGGCCAAGACGGCCCTCCTCTTCTGCCGCCACCCTCTCCCATTATGGCTGCTGCCGGAGAGGGCTCCGGCAACGGCAAAGGAGGACGGCAGGTCGCCTTCCACGCCGGCGCTCAAGAGGACACGCGCGCCATAATTACGCAATGAAAGTACATGTGCTGTACAAATATCCTCACTGCAACAAACACACGCGATCGAGGGCATCATAAATTTACGAACGCGGATAGCTTTCTATAAGTCGGCTATTCGCTTACTTGAGAAGCGTGGTCGACGGTTTGTGCACAATATTTGATTTTATCATTTTCTATAGAGCTTTCTCTGTAGCGCGGGATGAGAAACTGGCGGCCTCTGTGCGTGTGGTCACGCTATGAACTAGTGGGTCGGACGAAGAATGACGTTGTTCCCTCAGCAAACTCCTGTCTTTCTGCCACTTCTTTGAATGAAATTCAATCGATAACAGAGAATGAAGGTTGCTCACGTCTAACAACAAAAACAAAAGAAGAGAGAATGGAGTCCTGCCAGTACGCTTCATTGCATTGCGCGATTTTCTGTTATCCACAGCAATCTATGACAACATTACCTTTTCTTGTCTTTTTTTGGGTTGGAGGGTGGGGGGGACAAGCGCACGTACTAGATTGAACCTTCTTCTTCTGTGTGATTTTCATTCTAATATTTTATTTGCAGAACAAGGCAAGAAGTTCCAGAGACAAATTGTTATTCGGCCAATACACAGAAAAGCACCCAGCTGGCCGAGCACTGGAATTCGTTGCCTGGTATTGTCCTTGTTCTATCGCCCGCTGTGGTTTGACACTTGCACGATATGTTTTCGAGCCCTACTGGGTTCACTTCTGCAATATAGCGCTTTTGGTACTCCAACAAAGCGAAATAAACATTTTGACAAAACCATCCGAGGGCTATTGATATATTCTTTTCAACGAACTTGCTTAAATGACACTGTCACAACGCAGGGAACACACCGACAGCACGTGCGATGCTTGTTCTGCATTCGACATTCCTCTACTTTTTTATCGCTTCCAACTTTGCCACAGCGCCCATGTGTGTTAGTCAGCAATGCTGACTCCAGGTTTAACATCCCTGTCATCCCGCACTAAACACGTGTAGGCGCTCGAGCGGGAGATCTTCACGTACAATGGTACCTGGCAGATTTCGTCAGAGCAGAGCTGTGGAACGGCGTCAGCGATAGCCTGAACTGAGGGCATTGACTGTCTTACGTCGCTGAAGCAGTATTCAAGTGATTATTTTTGTTTTTGTTTTTTGCCCTTTGGCATACTTTTATAAGTTCATTGTGAAATCAAATGGTCATTAGACTTTCAAAGACTGAACAAACAATTCTTTAACGTGAGTGTGGGAGGCATTTTAGTTAGGCAAAAAACTAACGCGCGGATTTTACAGAACATGGCTAAGGGCAGGAGGACAGCGCCTCAAAGAATTCAAAGTCCTCGTAAGCACTCAGGCACACTTCCATGAAGTTGTATGCCTGTGTGCGCAAGAAGAATTTACTCACCCAGCACGGAGTTCCGTCGTCCTCTTTCTCCTGTGCCAGGAATATGCTCAGGCAGGTGTACACGCATGCTAGCTCGCGGCCTTTAATCCTACTCTGCACGTCGAGGCCCAGAAAAATAAATTAATAACTCTTTCGCCCACGGAAGCTTGTTCATACAAAAAAAAATGAATGACCTATTTTACTGAATATGGTCGGTTAGACAGAAATCACTGCTGAATAACACTAATGAAAAATTTTCATAAGAACCAAGCATATGTGCGGCGGCCAACGCATGTAACCGTTATTTGAAATCGTGTCATATCGTAAAATCCTGCAATACAGTTATCACGTTTTCTTTGTTAATAAATAATAACACCGTGACTTCTTTGCTCTTAGTATTTCTCTTGTTCAGCATTTTCCATCATCTTTCACGCACTCTTGGAATTCAGGTACACACGGGAGGCTCCATGGCTGCTGTCCAGATAGCGGCGTTTGTTATCGCAGTCGTCATGACAGGGCTACGTAGTTAGTTCACGCTGAAATCAGGGCTGGTACTCTATACGCATGTAGCGCAGGCTAGTGGAAAGGAAGGCTAGATGCCTCGTGGAGAAGATGGAAAAGGACGAAATTTGTTCCACCCGCCACGCCTCAAAGAGATAAAGTACTCGCATGCCTGATGAACAAGGAACGATGCATTATCAAGACTCGTAGCTGGAACGAGGGCGTAATCACAACACTGACTCACCACTGATGAGGGTACCAGTCTCAGACACTTGAAGGTGGCCTCTGAAACAGCAGAAGTTACGTACCGACCACGTTTGCATGCGTTAGAGGAATACATGTTGCAACGCAAATGTGATTCTCATTTCTTTTGTGTCTGGCGCTCAGAATCAAATTACTAGGCCGAACGTCCCGGCGAAGAATACTATCGCTACGTGAAACGCCGCACTTGCGGGGGCTATTTTCGCATTCGGCATCCACCGGAGTGCGACCGGCGCAGCCTGGTCTCGAACCTGCGACCTCTCGCTCAGAAGCGCAACGCCTTAGCGACTGAGTCTCCGCGTCGGTTGCGTCTGGCGAGGAGCTGCATGGACAAAGAACAATTAACTGCACGCTCCAAATTACAGCGTGCCTTCGTATAATGAAGGTATGCAATAATTCCGTGCTCAGCACTGCTTCCTTTACGCGACTTTCGTTGGTTCTGCTCTTTTTTCGAACTCGTGTGAACTTTATTATATTTGGCGGAAACAACAGCAACATATTAGAAAGGCTAACGAGAAATATCTGAAAATGTGATGGTTTGCAGGTGGCATTTTCCTGTTCCGCAATACTGGAGAGGAGTTACAACACATTATTGAAACCCTTAAACTGCAAAGCCCAATGGTAAGTTTAAAGATTAATGTTCAGAAGACTTTGGTAATATAAACGAGAGTGACAAAATGACAGGAATACGTAGTTAGTGGTCCCCCTTTCAAAGGTGTGCAAGGGTAAATTTACTTTGGTCATAGAGTCACAGGTCATCCAGATGACCTGTGACCTGGCAAACGAATAACGGGACCCATTCATTCAGACTATGGTTGGGCGTAGCGTTCAGCAAAACCTACAATGCCTTCGGCATGAGGATGACCGCCAGTGCAGCCTGTGACCACTGTGTTGAAACAGAAACTATGAGTCATATTCTGTGCCAGTGCCTGCAGTATTGTGCGCAGATACATTAACTCACCGCTGTGCACAACAAATTGAACGACTGGCCTCTGTCCAGATGAGCCTACTGCCTGGAGGCAGTGGTTCTGGGTCTCGCTTGTAGAGTAACACATACACCGCAAAGCTTGTTTCACAAAAGGGCTGGAGTTTCACCTTGTGAAAAGAGCCTCGTGACCGCTGAGGGGGTCATCATATGAGCGACACGCACATGCACTCCAGAGTGAGTTAAAAAAAAAAACCCTTTCTTTAAAAGTGGTAGAAGTGATTCATTATCCCATGGGAAGACCTCGAATGCATTATCATGTTTTTTTTGCTAACCCCTTCGACACCTGTAGTCTTCCTCCTTATTGTCTATGTGTGTGTGTGTGTGTGTGTGTGTGTGCACGCGGGTGTGTGTGTGTGTGTGTGTGTGTTTGTGCGTGAGCTCGTGCATGTGCGTGTGTGTGTGTGTGTCCTCCTCCATTCTTTCTAAACCCATTTTTTTCTTTCCCACATGCAAGGTAGCGTGATGAAAACTTCCTCAACATGGTACGATGGGCGAGTTGGTAGGTGAATATCGATAAGCTCCGCATCTGTACTGTAAACAGCTACCAAGAAGAATAATAAGAATGCGTTGGGGCTGTGGGGATGCGCGACTCTCACGCGTCCCCTGATATGTTGTTTTCTCGCATAGCTCCCATTTCCTGTAATCCGGCTTCGCCGCGTGGCTTTACTGTGGCGGTCGCTGTGAATGCAAGGTAGTACGAGAGATGGCGCCAGTGTTACTCTGTTAACGGCAGCTAACGGCGGGGTTACTTGGGCGCAAGAAGGAGAAGGCTCTTCCTCTTTGGCTCGGAGTCGGCAAGTGGCACGGACGTTCAGGGCGTGCGCCGATTCATGCTTCTGCGAGACCATCTCGCGAAGCCTACCGCGGAGTGGACGAACACGATCGTTTGAACGCGCCACCGTTCGCGTGACCGTACGCGCGAACGACCAGGCGTTGGTGCCCAGCATGGGGAGGACATATTCGCTCATTATCCGGTCGCGGTAAGTCGGACTTCCGCGATTTGTCGCGCGCACATCGGCATGTTTTGTGGATAGCAACTCGGCTAGCAGGCCTATGAAAGGTGCAATAAATGTCCTTGTGATTGTTTGCACTACTGTGTTGACGTTCCTTTGTTCCAAGAGCACGGAGGAGAACTCCACAGGGCGCATATGACAGATAAAGTCATAACCGGCTGCTTACCGATATCCTTGGAAAACAAACAATCTGTACATTCTGCCAACACTAGGTTATGGCTATAGGGCTTGAAATTTGGAGGTTTTGCAAAAAAACTCGCGACGCAGCTTAGCTCCGTGCAGCGAGCGTGCAATAAAAAAAATTGTAGTCACGAAACAAAAACATGGCGATGTGGATTAGAGAGCAAATGGGTGTGGTTGATATTCTTGTTGACATTAAAAGGAAGAAATATAGCCGGTCAGGCCATTTAATGAGTAGAGCAGATAACTGGTGTTCTATTAGAGCTACGGGCATAGACGGATAGTTTTCATTTTTGCGGGGGTGCTTCGGCCCGACCAGTTTTCCGAACTCCACACTATATATATATATATATATATATATATATATATATACAGACAGCCAGGGTCGGCCTGGCTGTGTCGCTACAGTGTAACTTGCGTGTCAATGGCCTCTTTCGTCTTCACACGTAACATTATGGTGGACGTTAGCGATCCCCGTCCTCGCCATGGAACTGCGAAATGGTCGGCACATTGAGCTTGTCACCGTGCCTCCCGGTGACGAGACTGCCTCTGCAACGACTTCGGCTTGTCCGACTGCTCCAATCGTCATGGTTGCCCAACATCGCGACCCTGGTGTGTTCTTTGGCCTGGAGGGACAGGACGTTGACGAATGGATCAAGCTTTATGAAAACGCCAGTGCTAATAACAGGTGGGACCCAACGATTATGCTTGCCAATGTCATCTTTTATCTCGGCGGCACCCCCCGCGTGTGGCACCAAACGCATGACGACGTGATAACCAGTTGGGACCATTTCAAAGAAAAGCTCAGGGAACTGTTCGGCGACTCCATTGGCCACAAGGTTGCCGCGAGAAAGGCTCTTGCGTCTCGTGTTCAGACATCGACAGAGCCGTACGTTTCATACATCCTCGACATCTTGGCTCTATGCCGAAAAGCTGACGACGCTATTGTCTGAAGCTGATAAAGTGTCACATGTTCTAAAAGGCATCGCCGACGACGCTTTCAATTTGCTTGTTTTCGGCAACGTCTCGACAATCGACGCCACCATTAAGGAATGCCGTCGCCTTGAACAGGCTAAGAGCCGCCGTATCACACCCCACATCACGCAGCTACCCAACACTGCTGCTACGTCGACATGTGAGGGTCGACCACGTCAGGCGACCACCTGTGACGACGTCACCCGTATTGTTCGCCGCGAGCTCGAGGCTGCCTGTTCACCAGCTTTCTCCGCGACGCCTCTCGATCCGCCAGCAAGAACGATTGCGACTCTTTAGGCCATCGTCAGACCGGAATTTGAAAACATGGGCCTGAACCCCGTGTTTTCAACGTCTCAACCCAGCGTTCCCCAGTTCTCTAGCGGCCCTCTTCGTCCCCGGCAGTCCTTTTCTATCACATCTCGCCGCCACCCGTCCGAATGACGTACCCCTGATGACAGGCCGATCTGCTTCCACTGCTGTCGCGTCGCCCACGTCACTCGTCACTGCCGCGACCGATGGCCACCACCCCCTCGGACATACGCCGCCGCTTATTCCCGCACCTTTGAACCTTCTGTTCCCTATACCAGCCGCCATGAACCCACTGCCACTGATGCTTCTGCTACAGCCGCTACAGCCGCTCGCCCCCACCTCGACGCCATCAGTGAAGTACAGCCCGACACCGTCGCTTCTCTCCGCCGCCTATCGCCTCCAGGATCCAGCCGGAAAACTAGGCACTGCAGCTTCTGGATATGAAGCTGCGTTGTCGACCTTGCCCTCAAATCCTCTGCTCACGTTACACACGAACCAAAACCATCTTGACGTTGACGGCTATCTTGTCACGGCACTCATCGATACAGGAGCACATCTTTCTATTATGAGTGCTGCCTTCCGAAGACGACTTAACAAGCTCCTCACCCCAGCGTCGGCGGTACTGTGCCTATCGTCGGCATGTGTACGGCACGTGTTGGCGTCGCCGGTCGCCACACTCCTGTCCTCTTCACCGTGATTGCTCATTGCCCCCAAGACCTAATCCTTGGCCCCGATTTTCTCTCGGCGCATTCTGCTCTTATTGACTGCTCTTCGCCTTGAGTTGCCCATTCTCGCAACCCAGTGCCGCTTACGCCCCACCGGATTTCCTCACCTGCTGCCAAAGTCAATAGCCTATATTGAACTGTTGTCTTCCCCACCAGTTCCTGATGGTGACTACCTCGAACCTCCTCTGCCCGACATTCCACTACAGTATGACGTTACCGTACCTCACAGTATACTTACTATTACTGCGAACCAAACTCGCATGCTTATCTTTAACTTTGGATTGGCAAAGCAAATTCTACCGCAAGGTATTTGCCTTGCCAACGTTGTCTCGGCGACCATCACGTGGCAGCGTTATCAACCGATGGTTCTTGCGAGCTTAGCAGGCCCCTCGCGCTAGCCTCTGGCGCCGATCCCAACACAAAGAAAATGGTTGCGACGGACCTGTCCTTTGCGCAGGCTGAAGACCTTTGCCATCTATTACCGTCCTACCGAGATATTTTCGACTTCGACGATGGCCCTCTAGGCCAGACGCTCGGGGTCAAGCATCGGGTTCTTACTGGCTATGCTACACCTATTCACCGACGACCGTATCGAGTTTCTGCGTCGGAAGACCGAGTAATTCAAAGTGAAGTGAACAAAATGCAAGATAAAAACATCATTGAGCCTTTTTCGAGTGCCTGGGCGTCACCTGTGGCGTTGGTTAAGAAGAAGGACGGCACATGGCGCTTCTATATGGACTACCGTCATCTGAACAACATTACTAAGAAGGACGTCTACCCGCCCCCACGTACAGACAACGCCCTTGACTGCCTCCACGATTCCAGCTATTTCTCTTCTATTGATCGTCGTTCTGGATACTGGCAGATTGCTGTTGACGATATGGACAGAGAAAAAACCGCGTTCATCACACCTGATGGCCTGTACCAATTTAAAGTAATGCCGTTTAAATTATGCAACACCCCTGCCACCTTGGAGCGTATGATGGACTCCTTGCTCCAAAGTTTCAAATGGCCCACATGCCTCTGCTACCTCGACGACGTCATCGTCTTCTAGCGAACGTTCGCCACTCACCTTGAGCGTCTAACAGCTATACTCGATGTATTTCGAAAGGCGAAGCTGCAGCTTAACTCGTCCAAATGTCGTTTTAGGCACCGCCAAATTACTCTTCTGTGCCATCTCGTTGCCGCTTCCGGAGTACAGCCTGATCCCGAGAAAACTCGCACTGTTCGAGACTTTCCGGTTCCGAAGTCAGCCGCAGACGTCCGAAGTTTTGTTGGGCTATGCTCGTACTTTCGTCGTTTTGTTCAAGATTTCGTGGAAATTGCTAGACCCCTCCCTGATTTTTTGAAGAAAGGCCTACAATTCTCGTGGGGTACTTCAGAAGCCCCCGCCTTCTCTCGTCTCGTCACTCTTCTCACCTCACCACCCATTCTCGCCCGCTTCGACCCGGATGGCCCTACAGAATTGCGTACAGATGTCAGCGGTCATGGCGTAGGTGCCGTCTTAGCCCAACGTCAGTGTAGCCAGGATCGCGTTATTGCGTAGGCGAGCCGCCTCCTAGCACCATGGGAGCGCAACTATTCCATTGAGGAACTAGGATGCCTTGCTGTTGTCTGGGTGTTTGTGAAAGTCCTGTCCTTACCTTTAAGTTCGCCCTTTTTCCATAGTCACTGACCATCATGCTCTCTGCTGGCTCTCATCGCTAAAAGATCCTACAGGCCGGCTTGGTTGACGGGCTTTGAGGCTACAAGAGTATTTACATTCCCTGGTGTACAAGTCTGGCAGCCTACACCAAGACGCTGACAGCTTGTCGCGTTGCCCTGTTGACGACTCTGACTCCTCCATTATTGTCAGTGCTGGTTGCGTATTTTCTGTATCACGGCTGCTTCATTTCGCCGACGAGCAACGTGACGCCTACATCAGAGCACTCATAGAACGCTTTGAACACTCTCCGGCCGATGCTACTCTACGCCTCTTCGTCCTCCGCGACGGTACTCTGTAGCGTCGTATCCTTCATGCGGACGGCTATGAGTTCCTACTTGTAATACCTAAACACCTCCGCTCAACCGTCCTAGAAGAGCTTCACGACGCACCAACGGCAGGACACCTCGTCATACCTCGAACCTATGACCATGTACGTCGCCGTTTTTTCTGGCCGGGCCTAGCCCGTTCCGTACGACGTTACGTCGCCGCTTGTGAACTTTGCCAACGACGCAAGAAGCCTTCCGAGCTCCCCACTGCTTACGTGCAGCCACTCGACATCCCTGCCGATCCCTTCCATCTTGTCGGCTTACACCTTCTCGGCCCATTTCCAGAATCTACATCAGGAAACAAGTGGGTTGCAGTCGTGGCGGACTAGGCGACCCGCTACGCCGTAACCCGCGCTCTTCCGACCTCTTGCGCAACTGATGTGGAATTCCTCCTACGTGATATCATTTTGATGCATGGCGATCCGCGTCAATTGCTAACAGACCGGAGCCGTACGTTTTTGGCCAAAGTCATTGGCGACATCATGCGTGCCTGCTCAATACAGCATAAGTTTACCAGCTCCTACCAACCTCAAACGAACGGCCTCACTGAGCGTTTGAACCGCACCCTTACAGGCATGCTATCCAAATACGTTTCAGACGACCACCGTGACTGGGACCTGGCTCTACCTTACATTACATTGGCGTACAACTCTTCCCGTCTCGAAACTGCTGG
Source organism: Dermacentor variabilis (assembly GCF_050947875.1). NCBI lineage: Eukaryota > Metazoa > Arthropoda > Arachnida > Ixodida > Ixodidae > Dermacentor > Dermacentor variabilis. The sequence continues at coordinate 140,043,780 of NC_134570.1, read as the reverse complement.
CTTTTCCCCGTTTTTCCTCTTCTATGGCCGAGAGCCGGTGCTACTACTGGACACTGTGCTTCGTCCATCACAGCTTAATCTAGCGATTAAGCCCATTATGCAATCGCCCGTGCTGACCATGCTCGCCAACTTCTACAAGTGCCAATCTACAAGTGTCTCAAGACAAACAAACCGCGCTACGACCTCAGTCACTGCGATGTCTATTTTGGATCCGGCACCCTCATGTTGCTTTGGTCACCATCGTGTAAAGTTGGACTTTGTGATAAACTGCGTTCCTGTTACACAGGCCCATATCGCGTGCGCCGCTAAGTGACCGATGTCGCCTATGAAATCGTTCTAGCCACGCCCACTACGTCCTCCGCAGTGACAACCGGTGACATTGTCCACGTCGCTCGACTCAAGCCTTACAACTCTCCACGAGCCCTGGATATTTAACAGCACCGTGATGGTGCTTATGCCGCCGAGAGAGGGAGGGGGAGAGTATTACGATATAATCGAGAGGTGCTCAAGAGACGAGCCGCCACGAGAACAACGATGAAGTGGGTCTGTGCCCTTGGCGCTAGCGAGGGTCAGCCTGGCTGTCTGGCTCCAGTGTAAATAGCCTCTTTCGTCTGTCTTTCCACACGTAACAATATATATATATATATATATTGCTACGGGATAGTATTTCCAATGACGAAGAGCCGAGCAGTAAGAAGACGACGACGACGATGATTTGAAGCTAGCGCGGGTTGTTGCCTCTTGGCCAAGCGCAGCGTATTTTCTTGTAAATATACTTGTACATAGCTTTTCGTCTGCGTCTTCCTCCGTAACATATCTGCTAGAGGTGGACGTTCCCTGTACCTCGTCACGGAGCTTCGCAGTGGACGGTACGTCGAGCCTTCCTTCATGGCTCCCGGCGACGACAACCCGACTCCGCCGGCTCCGACACCTGCTGCCACCTCGACGACCTACATCACTCTCCCCGCTCCCCGTGATCCTGGCGTATTCTCGGGCAAAGATGGGGAAGACGTCGATGACTGGATCAGCCTGTATGAACACGTCAGCCGTAATAACCGGTGGCACCCTACTATTATGCTCGCCAACGTAGTCTTTTACCTCGGTGGCACACGTAGAGTTTGATATTGCACGTACGAAGACGAGCTCACCAGTTGGGATTCACTTAAGACACAGCTTCAAGACTTGTTCGGCAAACCCTACGGTCACCAACTTGCCGCGCAGAAGGCGCTTTCCGGCCGTGTGCAGACGTCAACCGAGCCCTATGTTACGTACATTCAGGACGTGTTGGCTCTGTGCCGCAAAGTTTACACCCACATGAGTGAGTCCGACAAGGTTGTCCACATCCACTTGCTCGTTTGCAACAACGTAGCGACGGTGAATGCTGTTGTAAAAGAGTGCCGCCGCCTGGAACTCGCTAAAAGCCGACGTATTACCCAGCAGTTTGCCCGTCTGCCCAACACCCCAGCGACATCTTCCTGTGCCGACACTCCTTGTCCCAACAACACTGCCGATGTTACCAGGATCGTCCGGCGTGAGATCGAGGCCGCCTATCCGGCTGCCTTCGACTCCAGTCCCACCAACACATCTGCAGTCACGGTCTCACTGATCCAGGCAGTTGTCCGCCAAGAGTTCGAAAACATGGGTCTTCACACCATCTGCTCTGCCCATCGTCCTGATACCCGCCCGGCTTCTTCGATTCCGCCTCGTCCCGCATCTTCTTACCCACCACGTTTCCGCAGCCCATCTGAATGGCGCATTGCTGACGACAAGCCCATTTGTTTCCACTGCCATCGAATCGGGCACATTTCTCGGCACTGTCGCAGTCGCTGGAGTTCCCCAACCTGGCCTACTTATACTGCCTACTCTCGCCCCCCAGGTGGCCCTTCTCGTCCCTATGCCGCACGCTCCGATAATGCCACCGCTGATTCTCCTGCGCCGAACCGCCCCTATTCTCGTTCGCCTTCGCCCCAACGACGACAATCTCGCTCTCCGCAGGCCCATCGCTCCTATTCGCCGACTCCCTTCGGACGCCGCTCCCAGCCGGAAAACTAGACGATGCAGCGCCTCGAGGTGACGCTGCATTTCTCCCTACGCCGCCAAATCCTCTACTGACGTTGCCCACTCATCTGAACCTTCTTGACGTGCAAGTCGACGGTGTTTCTGTGTCTGCACTCATAGACACTGGGGCGCATTTGTTCGTAATGAGCGCTGACCTTCGTAACCGGCTCAAGAAAATTATCACGCCCGCCACGACGCCTGTTGTCCGTGTCGCCGATGGCGGAACAGCCTCCGTAATTGGTATGTGTACCACCCGCGTCTCCTTCGCCAATCGCTCAACAATCGTGCTATTCACAGTCATCGCTCACTGTCCCCACGACATCATCCTCGGCTTAGACTTCCTCTCCGCACATTCTGCTCTCATCGATTGCTCCGCCAGTACTCTCCGCCTCGACCTGCCTGTTCTGGATCCCGCTGAACAACACCCTACTCGCCTCAGTTCCGTCGACTTCGTTCGCTTGCCACCTTCGGCACTGACTTACGCTGACTTCGTGTCATCCCCACCAGTACCCGACGGTCACTACATCGCGGCTCCTATGCAAGACGTCCTCCTTACACACGGGATCACAGTACCTCATACAGTTTTATCTATTACGGCGAATTGCGTCTGCCTGCCAGTGGTCAATTTTGGCTTGACGACACAAGTACTGCCACGCGGGATGTCTCTGGCCCAACTTTGCTCATTCGAGGATCACTCTGTAGCATCGATTTCAGTAGACGACCATTCAATTCAGCAGATCCTCCTCTACCGTCGCAGTCGGCAACTTGTACCATCGCCAACTTACAAAAATGATTGCACCCGACATGCCTTCCGAGCGCGCTCGAGCGCTCTACCGCGTGCTAATTTCCTACCTAGATATTTTTGACTTGAACGATCGCCCTTTGGCCCAAAAAACAGCTGTCAAACATCGCATTAATACCGGCGATGCCCCTCCTATTCATCGCCGCCCGTATCGAGTATCACTAGCTGAGCATCAAGTTATTCACAGCGAAGTTCGCGAGGTGCTTGCTAAGAACATTATTGAACCGTCATGTAGTCCATGGGCGTCACCTGTTGTGCTGGTAAAAAAGAAGGATGGCTCATGGCGCTTTTGCGTGGATTATCGGTACCTTAACAAGGTTACCAAAAAGGACGTGTATCCCCTACCTCGCTTTGATGACGCCCTTGACTGCCTCCACGGTGCTCGCTATTTCTCCTCTATTGACCTTCGCTCCGGCTATTGGCAGACTGCCGTGGACGATCTTGACCGTGAGAAGACTGCCTTTGTAACACCCGACGGTCCTCATCAATTCAAAGTGATGCCGTTCGGTCTATGTAACGCTCCTGCCACTTTTGAACGCATGATGGACTCCCTTCTTCACGATTTAAAATAGTCCACGTGCCTGTGCTACTTGGACGACGTTATAGTATTCTCCCCAACATTCGCAACACACCTCGAGCGTCTCTCAGCAGTCCTGGACGTTTTTCGGCGAGCCGGTCTGCAACTCAACGCATCGAAGTGCCAATTCGGCCGTCGCCAGATTACCGTCCTTGGACATCTCGTTGACGCGAACGGAGTGCAACCGGACCCAGGCAAGATGCATGCTGTTACGCACTTCCCTGTTCCAAAGTGTGTCAAGGATGTGCGCAGCTTCATCGGCCTTTGCTCGTACTTCCGCCGTTTCGTTAAAAATTTCGCGGCCATAGCACGACCACTAACCGAGTTTTTGAAAAAAGACGCCCCTTTCCAGTGGGGCGCTAACGAGGCCTCTGCATTCTCGCTTCTAATCGACCTTCTCACAACGCCTCCCGTTCTGGCCCATTTCGATCCTTCTGCGCCTACCGAAGTCCGTACTGATGCCAGCGGTCACGGAATTGGCGCAGTACCGGCACAACGCCATCGTGGCCACGACCGTGTTATCGCTTACGCCAGCAGGTTCCTCTCGCTCGCGGAGCGCAACTATTCCATCACTGAGCGTGAGTGTCTGGCCCTAGTTTGGGCGGTTGCGAAGTTCCGCCCACACTTATATGGCCGACCCTTTTCCGTTGTCACAGACCATCACACACTTTGCTGGTTATGCTCATTGAAAGACCCTACAGGAAGACTTGGTCGCTGGGCCTTACGCCTCCAAGAATATTCGTTCTCTGTCACCTACAAATCTGGCCGACTACACAAGGACGCTGACTGCCTGTCTCGCTACCCGGTAGACGAGCCTGACGACGCCGTCAGTAGTACCGCCGACGGCATTTTCTCTGTGTCTGCCTTCGCTAACATCGCCGATGAGCAGTACCGAGACCTATCGCTGCGAGTACTCATCGAGCGTCTGCGCTCTACACCTACCGACGCATCCGTTCGCCGATATGTCCTCCAGGGCGGCATTCTGTACCGAAGGAACTTCCTCCCTGGAGGCCCTGATCTTCTTCTTGTCGTGCCAAAACATCTACGACAGGCTGTGCTCTTTGAGATGCATGACGCACCCACTGCAGGACATCTTGTTGTAACCCGCACGTACGACCGCGTCCGCCACCGCTCCTACTGGCCTGGTCTCGCTCGCTCCGTCCGACGCTATGTTGCTGCCTGTGATCCCTGCCAGCGTCGGAAAACACCTCAGGTGCTACCTTCCGGTTATTTACAGCCGATCACCATCCCTGTGGGACCGTTCTTTCATGTTGGACTAGACCTCCTCGGTCCCTTTCCCACGTCATCCTCTGGGAACAAATGGGTAGCCGTCGCAACTGATTACGCCACCCGATACGCTATCCCGCCAGCTGTCCCTACCAGTTGCGCCACTGACGTCGCCGACTTTCTCTTGCGTAACATTATCTTAGTGCATGGCGCCCCGCGACAGCTGCTTACTGACCGTGGTCGTAACTTCCTCTCGAAAGTTATCGCCGACATTGTGCGTTCCTGCTCTATTCAACACAAGCTGACTACCTCATAGCATGCTCAAACCAATGGCCTGACAGAGCGGTTAAACTGTACGCTTACCGACATGCTGTCCAAGTACGTTTCGAAGGACCACCACGACTGGGACGTTGCCCTTCCTTACGTTACATTTGCTTATAATTCTTCCCGGCACGACACCGCCGGATTTTCTCCATTTTATCTACTCTACGGTCGCGAACCGACCTTGCCCCTTGACACGGTACTTCCTCCTGCTGCGATCTCAACAACCGAGTATGCGCGCGACGCCATCGCCCTCGCCGACCATGCACGCCAGCTTGCCCGTGCTCGACTGACGGACTCTCAAACCACGCAGCAGCGTCAGTACAACGCCCGCCACCGTGACGTACAGTTTTCGCCTGGTGCATTCGTGCTCCTCTGGTCGCCCTCTCGTCACGTCGGACTTTCCGAAAAGCTCCTTTCGCGATACACAGGGCCCTACCGCGTGCTGCGCCAGGTGACGCCTGTGACTTACGAAATTGCTCCTGTGAGCTCAACCTCGTCATCTACTCTGGCATCTACTGATGTCGTGCACGTCAGTAGGCTCAAGACCTACTACACTGCTTCAGACTCCGGCCTGTAGTCGCTCCGGGACGGCGCTTTTGCCGCCGGGGGTAGTGCTACGGGATAGTATTTCCAATGACGAAGAGCCGAGCAGTAAGAAGACGACGACGACGATTTGAAGCTAGCGCGGGCTGTTGCCTCTTGGCCAAGCGCAGCGTATTTGCTTGTAAATATACTTGTACATAGCTTTGCGTCTGCGTCTCCCTCCGTAACTATATATATATATATATATATATAGGGGTTTTCTTCAAAGTTCAGCACGCTGGACCCGACGTAAAATACGCAGGAAAGAGACGACGAACTTTTTGGGAGACTTCTTTTTCTTACTTAACGTTTTCGGCTGGTGGACCAGCCTTCGTCAGAAGTCTCCCAAAAAGTTCGTCGTCTCTTTCCTGCGTATATATATATATATATATATATATATATATATATATATATATATATATATATATATATATATATATATATATATATATATATATATATATATATATATGTAGTTGCAGTTAAAGAAGCTTCGTGGGACCTCGAAGAATTGAGCGCTGAAGTGACGGCACTCTATCAGTATACCAGACCCCATAGTAGGAGACAGTTCAATTTCACAGCCTGAGTCTTCTCGGTTGTTAGGTTAGGTTAGGTTAGGTTAGGTTAGGTTTCTCGCCTTTCCGGCGAAACTGCAGTCTCTCTGTCTTTTTGTTTTCGTTTTCAGTGAGTCCAAGTATAAGCGCTCCTGCACATGACTGCTATTGATTCTGATTTCAAGTCAATCCGGCTTGGCCTCATTTCGGTTACTGCGTGAATTATGCAGTGTTCCCCAACTATCATGCAGATTTAAAGAAAATAGTTGTTTCACTCGAAGAAACTTAGTTTCCAGTACAGTGGAGAAGCCGCTAGTAATTCTTTCGTTATTGAGATTTAATTTGGTATCTGCAATTAATTATCTAAGTCGAGCAGTACTGCCCTAATTTTCAAAGTGTCAATGAGGCATTTGTAGGCACCCCAACATAACATCCAACTGTGGTGTTTTAAGCGACGTACTGATTGCGCACAATATTTTTCCGACTGGCAAAAAAAAGAAGGCCTCACGAAGTATGAAAAATACCACGTGAGTGAGTGAATGAGTGAGTGAGTGAAGAAACTTTATTGCAGGTCTGGCGAGGACGTAAACTCGTCGCGCACCCGGATAGTCCCACGTCCGGACCTGCAGCTCTAGCCCACCGGCCCGGTCACGGGAACGCCGGACAGTCAGGATTTCCTTTTCTAGAGCGGGGCTACGCAGAAGTGAGTCCCACTCGTCCTTGATGAACTTGGGGTATGTCGACCCGCACTCCCAGAGTATGTGTGCTAGAGTGGAGGTCTGCCCGCAGGACGGGGAGGCGTCGTCACGATACACGTCGGGGTAAGCCTCGTGGAGAACGGACAGACACGGATATGTGCTGGTCTGTAGAAGTCTAAGCGAAACGGCTTGCGCCCTATTCAACTTGGGGTGAGGGGGTGGAAAGACCCTTCTAGACATGTAGAAGAATTTAATAACCTCGTTGTGAGTAGCGGGAGCGTCCCTGTGGCCGTAGGAAGGCCGTCGGCGCTCGTGCGCACCCACCCGCATCATAAAGCAGCACCCCCGAATAAGCTGATTGAAAGCAACTGCATTGCCTGTCGCAAACACGAAGAGACAGCCCATCAACTTGATAAGGGTACGGAAGGAGCACCAACAGCAGGTTTCATGGCTTCGCAGCTGTTCCTTCCTCTAATTTCTACGTCGCACTTCTTATCCGTCTCTCAAGGCTGACTGGTAACATTGATAACGAAAGCTCCTTGATAACGCTGCCGAAGCGCCGCTCTGACCACGCACGAAACGCGAAAAGCGATGTAATAGGCATATAGAATAGGGGGGGGGGGGGGTGTTCAAAATTCCGGCTTTGCTCGCATCGCATCGAAGGAGTGCGCGCTATATTTCGCGCCAGAAACTTGCTTAGGACCAAAGCCAAATTAAAGTGAGCGTTTTGTTTCTCATGGAAGTGTATACGTACTGCAAAATAGGTTCGTGTCAACAGATAAAAACGAAATAAACAGAACGGGAAGTGACCAACGTGCAGAGAAAAGACAAAACCAATGCGTTCAAGAAAGTAAATATACCTCTTCTAAATGAGCCGAATTGTCAATCAGGATGTCTGCACAAAAAGAAAATCATCAGATATCGGCGTGCCCTTATTATGTATCATTCGTACGCTCCGCTGAACACCAGCCTAGAGGCAGACATCCGTTATGCTTGATTTGAACTTGTCCGACCTCGTTCTCGATCCCATAAGCACGATGTTTCACATAACCCCAAATAAGGAAATCGAGTGGGGAGAGGTCGGGTGTCCTAGCCACCCAATTTACAGGCTTGTACCTTCCAATCTATAGCGCATAAAAGTCGCATCCAGCCAGTTTCGTGCTCGGCTGCTGCTGCGTGCGGTGCCATATCTTGCTGATACCACAGAAGTGGAAGACGTGACAACGGGATTTCGCTGAGAAACTCATCCACCACTTCTTCAAGGATTTCGTTCACGTAACGCTGTCCAGACAGTGCTTGATCGAAGAAGATGGGACCGATGATAGCACCGGCGTAAATTCCGAACCACACATTGAGCGACCACTGGTACTGGTGCCGACTGCGCTTTGTCCAGCGTAGATTGGAGTCCCTCCAATAGCGTGTATTATGCAAATTTACCAAGGCGTTCTTAGGAAAATAGGCTTCTTCTGTGCAAATGACATTGCTCAAAAAGTCCGGTGACCGATCAGCTTTTGTGAGGACCCAATTCGAGAAATCTAGACGATTCTACAGGTTCCTATCTTCTAAGCATTGGTGCTGGTTAAGTTAGTACGGGTGAAAGGCCGTCATTTAGAATCTTCTAAACGGATGACTTGGAAATTTGTATCTGGGTGACCACGTCCCACATGCTAGCGTGAGGATTTGAGGACATAAATGCTAGAACATTCGTGCATAGGCTATAGGACTCAAAGATGGAGTCATCTGCCGTTCTTTCTTGAAGCTGTCAGTTTGTCTCAGGTTTTCATGATTTCTGATGATGATAGTCGATGCGTTTGGGCTACCGCCACACATCCATGACTGCTATATATATATATATATATATATATATATATATATATATATATATATATATATATATATATATATATATATATATATATATATATATATATATATACACACACACACATATATATATTTGCGGCCTTCCTACTGTCGCCATTTGCAGATCCCAAGGTAAGGATCATGTTTACCTTCTGCTCATTAGAAAAAAGACATGGCGACTGGGACGAAGCAAAACCCACATTTAAACCTTATCACTAACGTTGTCAATTCCCTTTTGTGGTGACAGGTTCTGTGGCAAACAAAAATTCGTTCACTTTACCTACGCTGAGACAACAGCTATCGCAGCTTGTTTGCAACCAACCACAAACACGACTTGTTACGTGTTACTTCGGCCGGGGCGCGGCAGATAAGGCACTAACTGGATCCCTATGTTTTTTTTATTTACTTGATTTCGTTCTGGATAACTCAGATGGAGCCTTTTCGAGGGCGCTTCTTTGTGATCCGGGTGGAAACGCAGCCACGTGGTATTCTCTATATCTTATTTATTTATTTATTTATTTATTTACCAATTTCACAATATTTCGCAGGGTTTATTTATTAGTCAGAAAAAATTAGTACGCAATTAGTACATCGCTGAAAATACCGCACTTAGATGTCCCTTGGCTGTGCCTTTAAATGCCTCATTGACGCTTTGATAATTAGGATGGTGCGTCCCGAATTAGATAATTAATCTCAAGTACCTAATTAAATCTCAGTAACAAAATATTACTGGCAGCTACTTCACTGTACTGTAAACAATATGCACTAGGTTTTCTTCGAGCAACGCATTGCTCTTTTTAAAAATCTTGGTGCATGTTATTTAATTGGGACACCCTGCGTATATTTATGACCTTTACATGCGACTGACGATGTTCCCATCCCTAATAAGTGTTGTAAATTATTAGAAATGTTTTTTTTCCTGAGTCGTTAGCACTGCTTACTGGAAAGAGAAGCAATACTGAGACACACAACATTCACGTGCATTCCACTCGCCATTGATAAAGGTATCTGCCGCAGGGGTTACTGAAGTCTAGGTTTTTTTCATGGTCAAAAAAAGCACGAAAGGCAATTTGAAGCGTGGTGAACACACAGCAACATATTCATTCTCTAGGCATAGGCTATCCATACATTTAGAAACAATCTTTAATTGGCTACCTCCACCTCATTCAAAAATATAATAAACTTTGCCCTGTGTGCCTATTTAAATATACTGTGTATGTGCATCGCACTTGCAGTAGACATTTAAAACAATGTTGAAGTGAGACAATACGGATGAGGCAACCGCTAGTGCTTCTAATGCGCCGGTCCTGCTATTGACAAGATTTGCAGAAATAAAGCGAAAGTATGAATTAAAAGCCATGCACGTCCGCGCCAACAATGATGCAGTAAGCTATTAGCCCCAGTAGTATTTCAAGTGAAAAGGTCGACACAAGTGAAAAAGATCTTCATAAGATGTGGGTGGCAAAGCTCTGGTGACGACACGTGTGTTTGCAGGGGGTGGGGGGAGGGGTTTTGGGAACGAGGGAGGGGGCATCGGCAACACCCGCAGGGGTGGGGGGGTGGGGTTAAGCCCCTCCCGGAAAACTCCGGAAGGTGCCGCCCCCCCCCCCTCCGGCGTCGGCGCCTATGGTTACAGGGTGCGTGTAAAAAGAAAGGAAACACTGTCGACGTCGGCAGAAAATTAGGTGTTGTGAAGAAAATAGGACATTTGAAGACGTCAAATCGATCCGATTGGCGCAGGAACAGTGAGTTGGAGATCGCTGGAAGAGACATGTTCGTCCTGAAGCGGACATAAAAGTAATATTACTCAACGAATAATTTGCGATTCCGGCTAACCCTCTCATCTTCGTAACCTACTGCATTTTTCCGAAGTATTTACCGATTTTTAAGCCCATGAGCAAATTGTATTTCCATTGCAAAAAAACAGTGCCAGTCCAGATGACAGCACATTATTATAGTTACTCACGCGAATATGGTGCAGTAAGCAGCACCGCCACCACCACAAGCGTCAGCATCCCAACCTTATTCATGTTACCGCTGAGCGATGGTACTGCACGGTAGTCAACGGTTTCTTCAGCTACCTGCGCATTCCTTGTAGTGAGCGCCGTCTAAGGAGCGCAACGTGTTATTCTGTGTCCCTGATGACACCTTCATACACGACCGTGCATACATCTTGCGGCGAGTTTGGCACCTGGCCGTTCGCCTTCCCAAAGGTGATCCCTCCCGCACTCGCATCCTTGCGTCGTTGTCGACCTGCCTCTGGTTGAAAGCGCCCATCTATGCACGTTCCGTGTCAGTGGCTGAGCGAAATGCGACGACGTGAATGTCTTCGTCGTGACCCAGTGGCCATGCGTCTGTCGCAGACCATGTGCGGGATACAAAGCCCTGTTCGCCGGCGTAGTCATGCGATATCACTAACACCGCCGTCGAGAGCGTGAGTGCACCATAAATTAGCGTAGAATTGAAGAAGAGAGAACGAAAGTGTCAAGACGGAATGCCGTCCTATTCAGTACGCTCAACGAGGTGGCATTTTGCGACGACCACCCATCGAGGTTCAGTTCGCTTCCGCTGAAGCTAAAGTAGCATTGAAGGAAATATTGCTGAATTCAGAGCCACAAAATTGTGGTTGTCATACCCGTTTTCAACTGCACGAGCGTAGAAGTTCGGCTGTGTGGATATGTTCTAGAACGTTCAAAACATGGCCGAAGCGCGTAGACACACGCGAGCGCTTCTATATGTCCACTAGCTACGCCGATGTCCTCTAGTACACTTAAATTTCGCCTCGTACAGCCGCCAAAGCGCCATTTCTCACCATTATAAACCTGCTTCGTGTAGAGCACGTAACGATGGAAGGGTCACAATATCAGCGATCAACAACTCCTGTCTTGCGTCAGCCGAATCCACCCAGTTGCTGCAACTTTTCTGTCCTTATCAGACGACCTAATGCTTTGATTCATTGAAAGCATACCCCTTCCCTCCAGGGCTTATATCTTCAGTGGAGGGGGGAGGAGGAGGTTGGGCTCATAGGACGGCGACCAGTACAGTGCGCGCCGACTCACGCTCGCTCATATATATATATATATATATATAGTGAAACAGGTCAAATAAATAATAGAAACGCGTAAAAAAAATACCAGAATTTTACTGACGTTTCGGTAGGTACGCAAGCTGGCTCTAATAATCAACAGGGTCTGCCGCGCGCACTCCAACTCATTTGTATGAGTGTTTCCCTTCCATGATCTGTGCACAATGCAAGCATATAACGCAAATAAATATGCTTTGCACAGTTTGATGAGGCTCAATAGCAATATACACTTAAAGGGACACTAAAGGTTACTATGAAGTCAAGTTAATGTGATAAAGCAATGCTCTAGACCATCTAAGGTGTCAATATAATCGCGAACAGAGCTTTAGTAACCGAGAAATTGAGGTAAATGCATGACAAGATTTGAGGCCCCCCCCGCGACATTCCGGTACAAGCCTGATGACGAAGGCACTCCTCATCATCATTTATGTCACTAGTACTCAACTATTAGTATTAAAAAGATCATTTCATTAGGTTATAAGATGAAAGGAAATGCTGCTTGTCTACTTCTGTTTCATTTTAAGAAAAAATAACATTTTGACGCTACCCTTCAGTAGTACGGGTCGTCGAAAGGTTTCGTTTTCGCTCGACTCTGCGCGCTCGACTCTACGGCGCGCACGCTTTGGAGTTTCAGTTGTTTCGTTATCGCGTCGTGCTGCGCTGGTTCGGCTGGCTCGCGAAACTTGCATTTGGAACAAGCAGCGAGAATGCCACGGCCATGTGATGTCGTTGGATGCGCGAACTGTCCGCGGAACTTGGCCAAGGGCACTTGCAGCGGTGAATACAACGTTACTTATCACTGTGTGCCAATGAGTGAACCTCTCCGTTAATTAACATCAGAGACGCACAATGGGTTTCGTTTGACGAAAACCTAGGAAGCGATCACGACATAATCCGAATAGCGCTCTCCACGCCCAACATACGGAGAACAATAGTAATGACTAAATTAACTGAGTGGCCTCGTTATAGAAGGAAGGAAGGAAGGAAGGAAGGAAGGAAGGAAGGAAGGAAGGAAAAACTTTAATGCTCTAATTACAGCCTTCAGCGACTAACAGAGGTCTTCATGTTTTACTGAGGTCTCCGTCGTCTTGAGTGGTCGGCGCCCCTATTCCAGAGCACCGCTGAGCCTGGCCACTTCGAGAGCGTGTTGAACCAATCCCTTTTGGACTGTGAGCACGCCGCTGGTGAGCAGGCCCTCCCACTGTTCCGCACTGGGTTTTTTGTGGAAAGAGAAGTTATTTCTGCACACCCATGTGTTGTGATATACTGTTGGGATGGCCCCACACCATGGGCATGTGACTGGGATTGTGTAGATTGGAGAATGTTCCTGTATGCAGCCTTCGCCAGCCGACTGCTTCGTGTTGTGTTAAAGATGGGTGGGGTGGGGGATATATTATCCTTTTGCTTCAGTGACGGTTTAGTATTTCCGCGTACGTTGGTTCCACCGTCATAGGGGTATCCGGGTCCATTGACTGTCCCCCTCTGTATGTGGGCTCGCAAGCTAGACTGTCGGCCCTCTCTTTACCCTCTATTCCGGTGTGACCCGGCACCCAGAAAATCGTATGCAGTATCTTTTCGTTCGGAAGCCCTGCCTCGAGGAGGATTCGCAGCGCCCCTTTGTTGATTCTACCTGCCGTGTAATTTCTGCATGCTTCTTTGGAGTTTGTGAGTATTATCAAGGATCTGTTTCTACGGTAACCCTCCGCCGCTGCTAGAGCCGCAGCTGTTTCTTCCGCGCCGGGCCCCCTCTGTTACCATGCAGATCCTCAGGGTTGCGCTGCTTATCAGCTCTCCCATGTGATCCACGGTCACTGCCGCAACTCTATGTTCTTTGATGTTGGGGTCCCATGGGTATAGGGCTGCATCAGCGTATACCACATTGTTTTTAGTGGCCAGCTGTTTTTCTACGTATTCCGCTCGCGCCTGTGTTCTGGCCGCATGCAGATTCGGGTCCATATTCCTCGGCAGGGGGCTAGCTCTAAGTGTCTGGCGAAAAGAGTCTGGTATGTTAGCCATCCTATCCTTCGTTGCTTCTATGTTTTTATAGCCTAATCTTTTAAGGAGCGCCGTGCCGGTGGTTGACTGCTGGAGCCTGTACAGCTGCGCACCCAGTTGTGCCTCCTTGAGCTCTTCAAATGTGTTGTGGATACCTAGCTTGAGTAGCTTGTCGTTCGACGTGTTTCTAGGCAGATGCAACGCCGTCTTGTATGCTTTCCTGATGAGAGTCTCGGCTTGTTCTCTCTCTTGTTGCGTCATGTTGTGGTACGGGAGTGAGTACGTGACCCTGCTGACCACCAGGCTCCTGACCAGCTTGATCGTATCCCCCTCCTTCATGCCGCTCCGTCTTTGCGACACTCTAGCGATCATCCTGAGAGCTCCAGAGAGTGCTGGAGGAGTCGGATACAGCCCCGACCAACATGCGAGAATGGACTGAATTCCTTCGACGAGCACACGGAGACACCACTAAAGCAATTGAGCGCACAGCGGAGGTGCCGGTGATAGACTCTCACCTGGTCAGCCTATGGGAAGAGAGGTGGAAAAGGCAACGTCTAAACGAACACCTGAGACAACGCATCGCTCTCTTGGCAGAGCAAGCCCAAGGCCACGCCAACGAGTTTGCTAAAAACGAGTGGGCGACGTTCTGTGGAACCCTATCGGAACTCTGGGAACGACCAGTAGGTGGCGAATACTACGAAGCATGCGAAACCCGATGAGCACGCGTACTGAGAATAACAAGAAGCTCCAAGTTATACCAGACAACTTCGAGGGTACAGACCAAGATCTAGTCCATGCTCCTCAGAAAAAGTACATAGGACCCTCACCTGCCACGGGATCGTCGTACGCGAGGAGACAATACGCGGGGGAGGCGAACCCTAATTTAGACGAAGACATAACGTCCGCGGAACTGTATGAAGCGGCACAAGCCGCAGTTAAAAACTCGGCACCGGGCCCAGACTCTATCACAAATGCACTGATTCGAAACATGGATTCGGTAGCCCTAGCGAAAATAACAAAGATTTTCAATAGCGAGCGCTGGGCCAAGGGAGACTTGCCGCAAGAGTGGAAATTGGCTAAAATAATCATGATCACCAAACCAAAAAAGAATCCCTCGATTGATACACTACGGCCGGTGTCGCTCACGTCCTGCCTGGATAAGCTCTATGAAAGGGTTATCCATAGCAGATTGCAGCGATACCTGGAAGAGCAGAGCTGGTTCCCGGACTCCATGATAGGATTTCGCACGGGTTTATCTTGCCAAGACGCGTTCCTCCTACTTAGAGATGAAATTCTAATATACCGTACGGCGACGAGAGACTAGTCCTAGCACTGGATCTCAAAGGAGCCTTCGACAACGACTCTCACGACGCAATATTGGAGGAGCTCGAACTCGCGGGTTGTGGTGAGCGCACATACAATTACTTAAGAGCGTTTCTTTCCAACCGCGAGGCGAGCATCAGTATTGGCCAAATCACTTCAGATTTACTTAAAATGCCTGACAAAAGAACACCTCAAGGAGCTATATTATCTCCTCTTCTCTTCAATATGGCAATGTGTCGCCTCGCTCGCGATCTAGATCGGATACTCGACCTAGGTTACACGCTCTACGTGGACGACATCACGCTGTGGACGAACAGTGGTTCACTAGGGGATAAGGAATATACGCTCCAAAGCGCAGTATTAGCGGTGGAGAAATTTTCTACATGAAGTGGCCTGAAGTGCGCACCCGAAAAAGCTGAGTTCATCCGGATATACCCGAAAGGCTACAAATTCAGAGGATCGATTAACATCGTGGTTGAGGGCCAATCAGTCCGAGAGGTACCCACGATGCGAGTCCTGGGTTTGTGGCTTCAGAGCGACGGGAGAGCAGTACAGACACTCAAGACCCTCAAATTCACAGCCCACAACATAGCCCAAATGATACGTCGCGTGACGTATCGAAAAGTTGGAATGCGAGAAGTAACCCTAAGGCTTGTACAGGCCTTAGTGGTTAGTCGAATCACGTATGGCTTACCGAACCAAATGTTGAACAGGGAGGAGGAAAAGCAGGCTAACACAATATTCCGAACCGCTTTCAAGGCTGCTCTGGGCCTGCCTAAATGTACTTCAACGGAGCGCATGTTAGCTTTGGGAGTGCACAATACTTTCGACGAACTGAGGCAGGCCACCCTGATGCGACAGAGGGAGCGCCTCAGCTTCACAAAAACTGGTAGGGCAATATTGGCCAGACTCAATATCCCAGCATACCCCATTTATCTCACAGAGCAGGCCGCACTTCTCCGTCCTTCGATGAGATCCAAAATTACAGTAGCCCCAATTCCAAAAAATATGCATCCCGAGTACAACAAATAAAAGCGCAAAGCACGCGCACAACACATTACATCAGCGTACTCTAATAACCATAGGTACAACACGTACTACTCAGACGCAGCTGTGTATGCAGAGGCGACCGGGCAGCGCTACCAAAGGAGGTACGCCTTGGCAGTCATGAACGCGATCAGCCAACAGCAAATTACCGCGTCGGCCACGGCGGGATCCCCCACCTCGGCTGAAATATTAGCAGTGGCGATCGCACTCGCTCACGCGGAGCGTTCGTAAAGGGATTCGGTCGTGGTCACGGACTCCCAGGAGACATGTCGCATGTTTCTCAAGGGGCACGTGACTGCGGCTAGCGTCGCGATAATCCCCAAATCCTTCAACCACCATCATCGCCTGCTCTGGTGCCCGGGCCACGCGGGGGTACAGGCGAACGAAAAGGCTAACGCGTTAGCTCGAGGGTTCACTAACCGAGCGACGGCGTCCTCTTCTAACGCCAACCACTCGAACTATCCCTCACAAAATTCCACCAATTTAAATGCCAAAGACATCCTTGCTCATCAGCTCGGAGTCTGCAGAAAATACCCGCCGCCTCACCCACAACTTAACGGTGAAAAGGCCGCCGATTGGCGTAACATACAGACCGGGGTATTCCCCCCTTTAAAATTGCTAAACGCCATGTATCCCACTCGTTATAAGGCCAACTGTCCTTGGTGCGGTGGCATACATACCCTAATACATATAACCTGGGAGTGCACTAAGCACCCTCATAGGCCAAATACCAGTAACGCAATGGAGCAGTGGGAGGCACAGCTCGCCCGCTCCGACCTGACAGGACAAAAGTCCTTCGTTAGCCAGGTCAGGCAGGCGGCAGAGGCCAGTGGAGCCCTGGACTGAGAGACTCCGACCACCCCTCCTTCAAATCTATTCCATTGAAATAAAGTTTCTATTTATCTATCCCCGCTCGAAGTGGTTAAGTGCCATACCTCTGCCACAGTGATTTGGCAAAGAGCCGGAAAATCGCATAGTGTGCTCGCTGCTGTTTGGTCCAGAGGATTACGAGTTCAACGCCGACTTACTGAAGTCGTGTGGAGTGCCTTTTAAAGCAATGCTTTCCCGTAGCGCTGTTCCGTCGGTCTTGCCTGCATTCTCAGAAGCGCTAGAACAACTGCAAGTCGAAGACGGGGCGGTGAGTGCGGCATTTGGTTTTCACGAAGGAAAAGCTACAAATGTATGAATATGTACAGCCATGACATACAGTTGCCGTCGTAGTAGTACGCAACGATGCCGGCAGCGCGAGCCCTCAGCAGCAGGTCACGTTCATCAGTGCTTAAATCGCTGAAGTAGAGCCCAGCATCGCGAGCCAATGTGTCGTTGTCAGGGTCGTCCATTGCAACGAGCGTAAAAGTTGGCGTTATAAAATAATGAACCAACTTATCGTCGCGCGCTTTCCCTTCCGCTAGCCACCATAGTACAGCTTTCGCACTGCTGTCGGCTCTGTCTTGGCTCTGTTTCTGGCCGCGCTTTTGCGTTTTGCGCACAAAAGCCGTAGCGCCGTCTGCGGGCGCTGCTTTACTCACTGACAGTGCAACGTCACTATGAGACCATGACGTCAACACTCCTCGATCGGAGGGCGGGCGAGTCGAGGTATGCGGATTTGAGGCGGGAGATTTGAGGGCGCTAGAGGTATGCGGACGCTTCCGAACTCATTTTCTCTTAAAATAAGTCTCTTCTTCGCACGAAACAAGCGTTTCGAGGTTTCTGGAATGGTATTTCAACAGTCCACGTTGACTTAATATTAACCTTTAGTGTCCCTTTAATCCCTTGGCAGACTGCAAAACAATTATTTAGTCGTCTGCGTGATAATATACAAACCTACCTTCGGAATATGCTGGTTTCGGTCTTCAATCCTTTATCTCATCCGTCATGGTAGCCAAGTAGCTGTGGCTTTCCGCTGATGAGCCTCACGAGGTAACGGCTTCAATTCCCAGCACCAGCTGCCGCATCTCAGTTATGACGGGAAGGCAATAACGCTCGTGTACGTAAATTTAGTTGCCCGTTAAAAAAACTTGAAGTGAAAGAAATGAAATCCTCAGATCCCCTCCACTACAACAACACCTACTACTCTCGCACCGCGTTTTAGGTAGTTTGTTACACGATCTGGGGCCGCATTCTCAAATATTTTCTTACGCACGTGCTCTTTGCCATTGGTCAACCGGCTTCAGTAATACGTCCGGCATCAAGACAGAATGAACCTTTTCTCTACGAACATTTCTAGCGCAAGACGCTTCTTACTTTCTTCATTTCTTTTATAACGGCCCTTCAAACATTGTTGCTGTGACTGGTGCTTCACAATATCACGAAAACCCAGGTTTTTGTGGGTTTTGCGAACTATTGACAGGACTTCTACTCACTGACTTTCTATTCATCATATGGCTGAGCTCATGGCGCAGCATGTCGCCCTACGGAAATTAATTCCATTGATTAGCTCAGCTTTTATTATAACTGGCTTCATCACTACTTCTGGTGGCTCTAAAGTTTGAGGGCACTTTCCTGCGTGACAATACTTTCCCGAATACTTACGAAGCACCGGTTCAGTTTGGGCATCCAGATATGAAGCGTTGTTTTTCAGATTTACATTCTTTACGTACCGCTTCAGTTTTGGTGTCCAGATATAAACCGTTATTTTTGAATCAGACTTATTCTCTATAGCTGACGCTATTGATATAAGAGGTCTTGTCGTTCTCTCTTTTTCTTGGCAACCAAGGCTGTCTTTGGAGGTGCTGTATTTTTTTTCTATTGTGAAAACATTTTATACTTGATATTTATTTTAACATCAACAAAAACATCAACAAAAAGTAGCAAAACTGATATTATGACAATGCACGCTGAACCAAGTCATACATGTACGTGCCATGATGTGGCACCAGACAGCGTAACCCACTTACTCCCATCTATGTAAACGAAGCGCGCTGTCTGTGCGACGCTCCGTAGGATGCAGCAATCACACACGAAGCCAGACGCCATGACGAGCTAAGAATTGTAGGCCCGCCGTTTCTACGAACAAACGCTAAGCCGGCGTCGCTCATGCCACGATGATGTCCAGGCTTACCCGGAAGCTTTCCAGTTGTGCCTAATCCGGCGTGAGTTGTATGCGAACTATTAAAAGACATCTCTCTTCCTTTGTCATCCGCGCCACCAACCGAACTAAGTGTGCACAGCCCTGTATCCTTCGCGCACGCAGTATCGTTCGGGCAGGCGGAGCAGACTTCTCCGGCCTGGTACACGGGCAATGTCAGGACGTTGCCGGCGCCAGCGTAGTTGCAGACGTACAGCTGCATGTGCGGCATCACCGAGACGCCGGCGACGGTGTAGTCGACGTAGCCGCAGCCCACGTAGCGAACTGTCGCCCATACAACTTGGGTAAAATGACCCGCCGGGCTCTCCGAGGAAGCCGAGAATCTGTTCACGTTTCCTGGCGAGTAGTGGCTGTGTCCGTCGAACCAGGCCTTTATTTGAGTGGGCCAGTCCGTGCCATTGAACGGAATATTACTCCTCCGGAAAGCCAGGTTTTGTCCCGTCTTATTGAATTCAGTGATGAAACGCTCTTCGGGCGAGTCGTGTTTTAGGGTTCCCCGCCTGTCGGTGCACTGTTCGGCCTTGGCCTGTGCCACGGACGCCAGCTCCTCGTTCCACTCGAGCTGCCGCATGTTTGTGGCTTGAGGGAAGCCCCTGAGCTTGCCCGTGGCCACCATGCTCCTGTAGTAGTTGTGGGACTTCAGTATGAGCTGGCGTTCGGCCGCGCTGACGCCCTTCTTCTTGATTGTGCACTCCTTGTTGGCCGGCTTACAGGCGGTGTGTGTAGGCCGCAACTTCTTGTACTCGTTCCTGCACTCCTGGGCGCTTCTTGCGACAGTCGACGAAAGCCACAATGCGACGATGAGAAAACTTGGCGGCTTCATTTCACCTGTTTCTCCGTTTGACTCGGAGAAAAGCAAAAACCGCAAGGGATGATGATTATGACGATGATGTGTCTGATGATGAGGATAATACTCAATTATGTTGCACGTAACCCATTATGTGACAAGTAACCCAAGAAACGAGCGGCAGGATGGAACAAAAAATCAACGACCATAGCAAGGAGGAAACGTGCAAACAAAAAGGTGCCAGTAGAGCAAGAGTAGTGCGTAATTGAGAAGTCAAACTAAATCTATAGTTCCATACCATCCAAGAGGGTCTACATAATGAGAGATAAAGGGCGACTGCGATAGAGTATTTGTAAAATAAATGTTATAAAATGTAATCAAAGAAGAAAAATTAAGACAGTAATTATATTGTTTCACGCTTAGAGAAAGACAGCAGCGAGCACCAACTTCGTTTTCATTTTTAATACTCGCGCACTTCCACAAATACCTCGTATCATGTTTCTATAATACCTTAGTGCCGATGCGGTCGAGAGGCTTGGCCTTCCGGTTCTCGCGTGGGAGCGGCCCACTTCGTGTTGACTCACGGTCTGCAGGACCTCAATAAAATTTTGATATACCATGCCATACGTTATGCCTACAGGTGTGCGCACAATGAGAAGGTAATTACGGTGGTCCTGTTGTCTCTCTCCCCACTGTTTTTTTTTACTTTTCACAAGCGGGCACAAAAGCAAACACAATAATGAATAAGCTATAGCAAGAACTGCTATAAAGACTCGTTACGTTTCTGTAGTCGCTGCTGCAAACTTCATTACTGTACTCGTTCGTAATCAGCGTCAGATGCTTCAAACTTATAGGTTGAAGCATCTTATAAGTTTCAACTTATAAGTTGAAAAGAAATGTGATTATAATCACATTTTTTTTGTCGGAGAGTAAATTGTGCATTTGACGATTACGGCTGATAATTATCGATTGAGCCATTTTTGTCATCCCAGATCACTAGCTCAGTTTTACGCCCCTTAGGCGTTTATCAGCTGAGCACTAGGTCGCGCGTTCGATTACCAGCCGCGGCCGCCTCATTCCGATAGTGGCGGAATGCAAAACGCTCGTGTACCATGCTTTGGGCGCACGTTAAATAACTGCAGCTAGTAGAAAGGAATTCGAAGCTGTCCACAACGGCGTTCTGCATAACCCATTGTGGAGTTTCGATACATTAAACCATATAATTTAATGTTTTACGGCTTCGGCCGAGTACACCTCTGGTACTGTGCTTTGCAAATAATTACGGCGACTTAATAGGCGCACCTAAGTAAACCGTCATCGCTGACTTCACGGATTGGACACTGGTACGCTACTCGAAGTGCTGCACTATATACAGCAACGTCACTAAACGCTTACTTCCCTTGTTAGGACTGTTGCAGCATTTACACACCGTTATGCGCACCTTGGCAGGTGTGGGGTCACGTCTTACTGCGAGGAGGGCACTCTGCCAGACATTCTAGAGCACGTGCGTGGCGAGGTAAAAAAGGCGTATTGTATGGCCTGTTCTTTTAAGCACGTCTGAACAATCGACGATTATTGGAAATCGCTTTTCTCCAATCGAACCGATGCGCTCGACGAGCGCTTAGGGCTGCCGACGTGCTCTTAGGGCTACCGACAGCGTTACCAACGTGTTCTTTCCGCATGTACGTATTGCTAAACTTGTGTTCCGTAGGAACTGCCGCAGTCTGGGGATAGAAGAAGAGTCGGGTGGCATGGCCTTATTATTGTTGCGCGCTGCTATGTCGTAACCGTTTTTCTTTCCTCGTCACTTTGTTCCTCGCTCTCCTCTCCTTAGCAGCTGCTAGAATGTTACGGTGCAGTAAGATCCTTGCCTTCTTTTTTTCATGAGAAATAATTCCCCCTACGTCCGTCTTTATTTGACGTCGACATAGACACCAGCATTAACTCTTCTAACTGCCGCTGGGACATCGTCTTGCGAAATCGCTCCTGACGCGCAGCTACTCACTCGTCGTTGTTATTTTTGAGCGGGTTTATGTGACTGCAGCAGAAACGCTCAAGCTGCAATGAACGAGGAGGAAAAGCGTTCCGGCAAACAATCTCTATGTAGGGTGTCCCAGGTAACTCTAGCCAAGCTCTTCAACGAAAAAAAAAAGATTGAAGAAGCACGGTGTGAGGCCTGGTTTTAAGACCTATGGCGTTCGGTCGTCAGTGGTCTGACGATCCAACATCCTAGGCCTTAAATTTGTATCTGGCACCATGTTCTTTTGTTCTTTTCTTTTTTTCGTTGAACAGCTTGGCTAAAGTTATAGCTAGGACGCTTTGTATACAGTCTGGTGGTCTTCGCCTTCTCCTTCTTTCTTTCAATGCCTCACCCCCTCTCCCTAGTGAAGGGTAGCAAATTGGACGTCCGCCTGGTTAACTTCCCTGCCTGTCCTTGTTTCTGTCTCTCCCACTTCTGTCAGTCATCACGAGTGGAATAACACAGCGAAGTGCCGAATGCTTCACTTTGCTTCCTTTATAAAATGTCCAATAACGTTAGGAATGTTTCTTTGGTGGCTAGATATACTTACCAATAGAACACGGCGTATTTTTTTATTCTTTGTAAAATGTAGCTGCTGATCTAGCTAGAACTCATTATTATACAATTTGATTGGGATATTTCTTTAACCCACGGTTGGGCAGCCTTTCTCCGGGTGTTAGTTAACCGCTCGTTTTCTTTGTTTATTTATTACAAATTGTGACACTTAACACTACTAAGCTCCACCTGTTGTTTCTTCAGTTCTACTTACTTGGCTGACTCCAGACTAGTAATTTGACCCCATGCTTTCCAAGATTCACCGGGCAATTTTCGTGAAATACTCGTAAGTGTCAAACCTCTCATTTATTTGCATTCAAGGAAGTGCACAACGTTATACCATTTTGTTGAATCACCTCACACTGATTGTACACTGAAAGTGTTAAGCGTTGTAGCTCATTTTATAGACCAAATGCTAGTGCCAAAAAGCTAGGATGAAATGTGATGCCACTCATTTTGCAGCTCACGGCAATAAAAACTCATGTACTCTGCTGTTTATAGTAGAGTCACGTTCCTGAAAAAGTAAAAAGAAAACGAAAATCCGAAGTAAAGTGTGTCATCGCGGCGTCACTAAACCTATTTAAACAAAAGATGCCATTTTTAGATGAACACTTGTAGTTGTAGCACCACCTTGGGCGCATGATTGCTGAACAGGATCATTTTCTCGGTGTGTTCAACGTAGCTACGAATACGGCTGGTACTTTTCCTAAAAACAAAAAAAAAACATTTAGCTGGCAGTGAGCGCTAGTCCTGCTGCGTGTGTTTTCTGCCCCCCGTCCCACCGTGCTGCTTCAAGATACCTTCTACAAGCTCCAAGCCGTATTTGGGCTACAGTAACCGTTTGTTCTTCTTTCCTTTTTTTTTTAAGAGGCGTTACGGTGTCGAAGTAATGTATAATCAACTGGACAGTGCGCAGGCCTTAGTTTTCAACGACGTTGTTCGATTCGGGTGCGAGGATGTTGGCGCGCGCGCCGCCGCGCTGAGCCGTCGTCCAACGGGCACCGCTAGGCAGAGGACTTCGGGCGTGGAGGCACCGGTCGAGCAGTGACGACACGTTTCCAGCCGCGGGTTGCGCATCGTCCTCCTTGGCAAGTGCCTTTGCCCCGAAAGCTCTGGAATAACGTGAAGCAAACGAGCATGCATTTAAGAGGAAGCTTTTATACCGCAGGAGCTCCTATCTAAATATGTTCGACCACAGTTTCGCTAGGTATCAACTACACCGCATTTGGTGAGGTTTCTTGCATTTCATTAAAAAAAATACAAAGTGAGAATACCCTGACTGTATGAAGCAGATGTCTTACTTAGGCAAAGTTTTTTTTTACAAAAGTTGTTGAGGAATGCAAGAATGAAATGTAAAAAAATCTCAAGTATCAAGTTTTCGACTTTGTTTCTATCAGTAATCAATAGTGATATTAGAATGCTGTAAGCAGCACGTATTGAAACATCTAAAGCTGCAATTTTGTTGTATTATAAACTGCTCTGAAATGCGCCACTAATATGGGACTGGGACGTATGCGCAGCCCTCGTAACCATTGTAACAATTTCATGCAAGCTGTACACACATACACCTCATTTGTTCGCACAGGTGCCGTTTACAAAAGTCCGATATCTGTTGTTTTAATTTGACAGCGAAACTGTATATGCCTATGTGAAACACTCATGGTCCGACCACAGAAACCCTACTGCGGGGGTATGGGCCATTGTTTAGGGGGGTATGAGTCATTGCATTGGTCCTGCGTGACGGATGGACAAATTCCTCGTTGGGTAGGCATAGAAATGCTTACGCATTCAGAACATATACATTTATCTACGGATTATTGCAGGCAAGGGACACAGAGGGGGACGGCGTTAATAAAATTTCATGATGACATAATTATCTCGCAGTAAAAGTGTGCCGCACCATTGGCTACGCCGATAGTGACGTCGTTCCTCTCTCGCAGCAGAGCGCACGCGCAGCAGTCTCAGTCGAACTTCGCAACAGGTTCCAAAATGTGTCTGTCTTTAATTAAATGAAATATGTGGCCCCGGTGAATCACTTGGTAACCACAGTGCATAACCGAGTCATAAACACTATGATTATACCGTGGCAGTTTGGGCGAGTTGGTATGTCATGACTTTTTTAGGCTTGTAGCGCAGCTCAGGAGGAGGAGGAATAAACTTTATTGGTAGAAATGAGCCGACGGTAAAATCGTTCGAGGTGGGCGGCGTCCCTAGTCCAGGATGCCGTTGGCCTGAGCCGATAGCTTGGCCCTGCTCACCAGGCGATGCTGGTCTTCAGGGCTCGAGCTTGTCAGCTGGGCCTCCCACTGCTCGACGGTTGGTCCGGTGATGGGCGGTGTCGATGGGGTTTGTTGACATTCCCATACCATGTGGCAGAGGGTATTGGGCGTAGAGCAGTAGGCGAGTATAGCGCGTAGGATACATGTCGTGTAGCAGGGTGCCGTGCGGGAATGTGCCGGTCTGTAGGTTTCGGAAGATCACTGCCTCTTCTCTTGTCAGCATAGGATGCGGGGGTGGATAGATCCTCCTACCCAGTCTGTAGTGGCTCAGGATATCGGCGTATCTTTTCGTGACGCTATCTTGTTGGTCTACCGGTGCTCGTGAACCCGGTGGGATAGCCCGGAGAATGTAATCTCGGGCAGCGGCATTAGCCGCTGCATTACCCGCCAGGGACTCGTGTCCCGGGGCCCAGACAATGTACAGTTCTGGAAAATTGTCTCGTTTTTCGAGGATGCTCAGGGTTTGTTTGGAAATGCGGCCCTTTTGGTAATTTCTACATGCTGTTTTTGAGTTGGTGATGATTGTGATTTGATCTTCCTCTCACTGGCCCTTAGTGGCCGCCAGGGCTATCGCCGTTTCTTCCACGCAGTCGATGTCTGGAGTGCTTCCCGAGGCCGGTGCTACCTCTTGTTCTTGGCCGTTGATCACGCTGATAGCGTGGGCCGCTCTGTTCTTGTACTTTGCCGCGTCGGTGTATCGGACTTCTCCTTGTTTTGGTCCTTCGTAGGCCTTACGTACAGCTTTCACTCTCGCTCGCCTCCTTTCTCTGTGGTATTCACGGTGCATGTTTCTCGGGATGCTGGCCACCATGATCTTCTCCCTCAGGGGTAGAGGAACCCACTGTTTTGTGGACTCATATGCGACTGGGTAGCCCAGTCTTATTAGCGTGTCCCTACCCGTGCTGGTGAGCTTGAGTCGCTCTATCTGGCTCGTCTTGTGGGCCTCTACTGGTTCCTCCCAAGTATTGTGGATGCCGAGGCTGAGTAGCTTCTCCGTCGACGTCGTCGGTGGAAGCCCCAGTGCCAGCTTGTAGGTCTTTCGTATTAGGGTGTTCAATTTGTATCTCTCGCTGTTCTTGAGACCCAGGTACGGGGTGCCATAAGTGACTCTGCTGATTATCAGGGCTTGTATTAATCTGATTGTGTCCTGCTCTTTCAGGCCGTGCTTTTTGTTTGTCACTCTTCGCACCAAGTGCGCGACTTGGGTAACTGTCGCTTGCAGTCTTTTTATAGCGGCGAGACCGGCACCGTCCTTCTGGAAAGTGAGGCCCAGAATACAGAGTGTGTCCACCTTGGGTTTGTTGACTCCATGTAGTGTCAACGTTGGGTCAGGTGTCTACTGCGGAGGCCGCCCTCTTGTCCTCTTTTTGAGGATCAGGAGCTCCGACTTTTCCGGCGCGCATGAAAGACGGCAGCGGTGTAGATAATTCTCGGCCCTGTCGATGGCTTCCTGCAGGGCGTCTTGTTGTTCGTGCACCGATCCCGTGCACGTCCACATGATCACGTGGTCTGCATACATTGCGTGACGGATACCCCTGATGTTCTCCAAGAGGTTCGGCAATCCCCTCATCGCTATATTGAACAGCAACGGGGAGATCACCGACCCCTGGGGGGTTCCTTTCTGCGGTATTTGGAACTTCTCGGTCCTGAGGTTGCCCAGGCCTATGGTCGCCGTTCTACGCGTCAGGAAGACCCGGACGTAAATGTATGTCCGCCATCCGCAGTTGGTATGTTGTAGGCTGTTTAGCACTGCTTCGTGTGAGACGTTGTCGAAGGCTCCCTTCACGTCGAGTGCCAGGATGGCACTCTTGTGGCATGTGCTGAGGCCGTCGATGACTTCTTCTTTAAGCTGAAGTAGAATGTCCTGGGTGGAGAGGTTAGGCCGGAAACCGAACATAGTGTCCGGCAGGTGCCCACCTTCTTCCAGGTAGGGCGAGAGACGATTGTGGACCATGTGCTCGAAGAGCTTTCCCGCGCATGATGTGAGAGAGATCGGACGCAGGTTCTGTATGTTGATGGGCTTGCCGGGTTTCGGGATCATCGTTACGTCCGCGTGCGTCCAGGAAGCCGGTATACTGCCGGTCTCCTAGCTTTCGTTGATATACTTTGGTAAACACCAGGTTACGTCCATGTCCGTCTCCAGGTTACGGAGGGGTCTTGTTGTTCATTTTATCCCTGCCGGGCATCGTGTTTCTTGTGAGATTTCTTAAGGCTGCCACGATATCCGACTTGGTGAAAGGTTGGTCTAAATCCGGATTGGGTTCCCCCTCGTACTCCGGGTGAACGACTGGCTTCGTCTTCCGTTGTTGTTCGTCTCTGATGTATTTCCCGGTGATGTCTTCGAGCAGTTCTTCTTCGTTTCCCTGGAAGTTGTGTATAAGTCTTTGTATGTGTTGCCCCGTGACAGTTTTTGATTCCGTCTTCGCCAGAAGGGTCCTTAGAATGGCCCAGGTCTTTCGGTTGCTGAGGGTTCCCTGTAAGTGGTCGCAGACTTGATTCCAGTTCTGACGTCCGAGTTTTTCAGCATACTCTTCCGCCTGCCGCGAGACTGCGGCAATGCGGATCTTGAGTTTGCGGTTTCTCTTCTGCTTCTTCCATGTCTTCAAAAGTCCTCGCCTGGCCTCCCAGAGGTGAAGTAGGTGTGGGTCAACTTCGGGATTGTCCGCAGTGAGTTGGGTGGTCTTTGTGTACTTGGTAACCAAGTCCATAACGTTCTTGGTCCACTCCTCGATGTCCTCTAGGCTTCTTGGGTGTTCATCTTTCCGGAAAGCAGGCCAGTCCGTAATTTTGGCCTGACCTAATCTCACGGGGGTTTTGTGGTGCATGATTTCGGTCTGGATGATATGATGGTCGCTGCCCAGAGTCTCGTCCAGTCTCGACCACTCGACTTGCCTTAAGCCAGTGGAGAAGGTCAGGTCTGGGCTGGTGTCTCTGGAGACACTGTTGCCGATTCTAGTTGGTATTAGAGGATCAGTCCGCAACGTCAGCTGGTGGTGTTGTGCCGCGTTGTGCACGTCCATACCCTTCTTGTTTGTTGGTCGGTAGCCCCAAGCCACGTGTGGAGCGCAGCTCAGAAAGGGCAAAAAGGAATATGGAAGCAGTGTTGAAAAGGAACGAAGCGCATTGTGTGACATTTCAAATAAACACTGTGATAAACCAAAGCCAAACGTGTGCGTAACCTCATTAAAAACAGACTATTTCAATTTCAATTTCAATTCAATTTCAATTCAGTCTTTATTTTCTCTTAGACAGAGAAGGAGAAGGGACTAAAAGCTCGCAAGGTTGACAGAGGTCCTGCCCCTTTATCAATTTGGCAGTACAGTACACAAGCAGAGATTTTCGTTTTTCCAAATAAACACTGAAACAACGTAACAAAAACACTTTGTAAAAAGCAGCACTATTCATTGCAACACTAACACAGGCACTTGAAAAACGCAACCAAGTACTGAGACAGAGTTTAATAAACCGTCGGAATTAACCCAGCGATAGACATCGGCGCTACAGTACAGATACCATCTGTACTGGTACCATCTGTATGCCCATGCAACCAGTACAGATGGTATTTGTACTGGTTGCATGGGCGGTTCTTTTTTTTCTGCAGGGTTACTGATTCGTAAACATTTTTTTGGACATCACCGACTTATGGCAATTTTAATACAACACATTACGTTTTAAATCAGCATTCTGACGGCTGCACTTGTTAGAATTCAACTTTATTTCTCAAATGCAACAATTTTCGCCTAAATATGTCTAGCGGTTCTCTAAGAGACGCGCTTTTTTACCATACATGCATTCGAATAGAGAAATGAGACTTGGCCACGAGCTCAAGCTTCATCTTAAGATTCTAACGTCAACATTTGCAGGCTCACATGTCGTGCAGGATGCAAAAATCAGAACATGTGAAGGTGTCGGTTAGTTTATTAGGCAGCGCTTACGAAAGGAAAACTGGGATTTTACCGTAAGTGAAAGACTAGGGTATGCGAGAAAAGCGAGAAATAGTGAACAATGGGTGGCGAATCAAATGTTGCCCACGTTTTCGCCGAGACATCACAAATAAGGGCAATGTAAGGTCGAGGTGGCATAGTCTTTATCATTCATAGAGATGAAAGTGGCTTAAAAGTAAGTGAAGGCTCAGTTGGACGAAGTTGGATGACACTCTTGCCCAAAGGAACAAAACGAAAATAATAATGCGCGAGATTTCCGCCAAAATTAATATACAATCGCGTCGTCAGGTTCACGGGCTGACCTCCAATTCAAACAAACGCGACTGAGCCAGCCCTTACAAAATTTTTATAGAAAGTCTATAGACAGTCTATAGACATTTGTCTTTGAAGTCTATAGACTGTCTATAGACATTTCTTTAGACTTGTATATGGACAGTCTATAGACTTATGGCCATACACTTTTTATAGACTAGTCTATAAAAAGTCTGAGTCTATCGACTGTCTATATACTGTCTATAGACTGTCTATAGATTAATGAAAACTCATGTTTGTAGACAATTGTCTGCAGCATGTCTATAGACAAGTTTGTAGGCTTATAGTTCTACTTTTGTAGACTGTAGTCTGTAGAATGTCTATAGACAAATGTCTATAGATTATCTATAGACTATTCATATAGACCAGTCTATAAACTTATGCCCATACACTTTTTATAGACTAGTCTATAAAAATATTAGTCTATAGACTGTCTATAGATCAATGAAAATTCACGTTTGTAGACAAGCGTCCGCAGAATGTTTAGTCAAAAGTGTGTAGGATTATACAGTTCTATTTTTCTAGAATGAAGTCTTTAGAACGTCTATAGACAAATGTCTATAGACTATTTATAGACATTTGTCTATAGGCATTTTATACACTTCAGGCTACAAACGTAGAACTCTATATACAATTCTAGTTTTGCAGACTGAAGTCCATGGAATATCTATAGACAAATCTCTATAGATAGTGTATAAACATTCTATAGACTTCAGTCTACAAAAACAGAACTTTATAATCCTATACACTTTTTTGCACGACACTCTGCGGACACTTGTCAACAAACATAAGTTTTCATTAATCTATAGGCAGTCTAGAGACACAGACATTTTATAGACAAGTCTACAAAGAGTGTATAAGGCCGTAAGTCCATAGCTATCTGATATCTAGAAGTTAGTTTACATTTTTGTTTACATGTGGTAGTAAAAAATTTTGAATGTATTTATGCATTTGCATTTATGCATTTATGCATTGCATTTATACATATGCATTTATGCTGTTGCTTTTCATCTACACTTATGCATTGACGTTAGTAGATTAATAATGCTCCTGAACCAGCTGTACTTTCATATATGTTGCTTAAACGGAAAGAATTGAGTGCAGAATCATGCAGTGCAAAAAAGAAAACAAATGCACCGGCAATGAATTAACTGTTTGTATTGTACGATATAATAGATGAATTTCTTAAAATGCAAGTCTTATGCTATTATAGAAAGAGACTAAATATTTACACTACTTCTGTTGTATCGTCATGGCACCGCACGTGCCTATGAAGCTGAGCGCACCTGCTGTAATCACTTTCTTCCCTTACTCTATATTTGTCCCTTCCCCTCTTTCCTGCTGTGTGCTATATATTGCACGCGATACCCGTAATAAACGTTCTTTGCTCGGTTGATCTTGGGAGTACGTGGTTACTTCAGTGGCGACGAGGATGGGATGAGCCTGCCGCCCACCAGCAACACCCCGGTAACCATGGCCGGATACGCAAGCCCACTGCTGTTCGAGGAAGCTACGGACTAGTGGCCAACATATCTAGTGCGGCTAGAAGCTTTCTTCGAAGGCAACGGCATCACGGAAGAAAAGAAGGAGCAAGCATTGCTCGTAGAAGGGCTGAGCACTCACATGGTGGCCGTCGTTAGTGGACGCTGCGCGCCAACAAAGGTGAACGCACTGTCGTACAATGAAGCATTCGACATACTGCAGAAGCATTTTTCACCCAGCCCGAATGAAATAACCCAATCCTACAAATTTTTCTCACGCAACAAGATGCCAGGAGAGCCAGTCAGAGATTTTCTTGTAGCCATTCGGCAATTGGCGGATACCTGAAACTTCGGCACTTCACTTGACAGGATGCTCCGGGACCGTATAGTTTATGGCTTGCACTACAACTCGGTACGTCGTCAACTATTTTCGAAGGCATAACTCACTCGTAACACCTGACCTCCCCGGCGGCCGGAGCGCTGTCTCGGCGCAGACTTATTACACAAGAAGGGATGAGACGGAGGGAAAGTACGAATTCAACCGGGGATACGTGTTCGACGTAACGAGATGCTAGGTAGATGGTGAAGAACTGTCCAATGACGCCATCTCATAGTTAAGGTCCCTAAGCTGTCGCAAAACCTTGTAAGTTTCCGGTGTAACACGACGAAAGCTATTCGGAAAGACATACCGGGCGAGAAGGAGTCCAGAGAAGTACAAAAGATCCCGGAGAAAAGCACGGGTGTGAGTGGCTCTGGTCATAACAGTCCATCCCTTTGAAATAATTGCGAGTCGGAGAGTCACTTGTGAGCGATCTGACGAGCCAGATGGGCTCGACCGGCAGCATCGCGAGCACACCCTGTGTTATTTTGTACAGCAGGAGTTAGTAGCGTGTAGAAAGGCAATGGTGGTTGGTGGCCAGACAGCAGGCAAAATGTCGAAAATCGGTGGTGTCGTGACGGGATGAGTTGTACGCTAACGTGACTTATGGCAAAGTGGTGTCCCAGTCAAGATGATAGTGAGAAACGTACATCGCCGGCATATCGGTTAAGGTGCGGTTCAGCCTCTCAGTGTGCAGTAGTGAGCTCGTGCTTCACAGAACAGGAACGAAGACGTTCACTGACGACTTTGGACAAGTAGTAGCGGCCTCAGTCTGTGCGCAATTGCCTGAGGGCACGAGAGTGAATTATAACGTCATGAAGTAGGAAATCAACGACGTCAGTGGCGCAGCTAGTCGGCAAAGCTCGCATGAGGGTAGGGTTGTACGAATAGTAGCTTTTTAGATCGAACTGAATACGAATTGAATCTAATCGAATATCGAATATTTTTCGAATAACTTGCGAATAATATACAGCCTTCTCACCAGCAATATCAAACATTTCTCGCGTCGTGGTATTGACGACACTATAAAGTTTCTGGCATTACACTGGACGTTAAGAGGCATGCTCGCTTTTAAAAGCACAAAGGCAGCCTTATAAATAGCTATAAAGTTTGTTCGCAAACTCGGCTCTCTTCTGAGCATACGCGGTCATGCATTGTCACATTAAGTTCAGAAGCGCATCCTTGTGACCCAAATATCATTTGTGTATGCCTGCGCACAATCCAGAAATGCGGGTCATCTGCGGAGATGGCAATGAGAGCGACAAATAGAAAAAAGTCGTTTTTCTCTATATCGAATGGTCGTGGCACATGGTGCCACGATGATATCAAGTATGTTGCATTGAAATGCCTTCGTATTTAATACGACGGGAGGACACATGTGCTGCATCTATATATATCATCCAAACAATACCCACTGCCCAATGCCATGTTTAAACAAAATTTTATTCTGATTCATCGTGGTTTTACTGGAACAGTCCGGCTCCCTGAGAGACAGCGTGGTCTAGTATGCAGTATCTCCACTGTACGGAATATAAAAGTCATGGTATTTTCCTTTCAATTTCAGGTTTGATTGTGCACAGTCGACGATTTGAAATATTCGAAAACAATGAGGAAATATTCGGGTTTTCGAATAGCTACTTTCGATTCAAGGAGCGAATTGATCAGGGGGATATTCGATTCGTTATTCAGAAGTTTCGAATGTTAGCACACCCCCACGTGATGGCATACCGCGTAGCGTAGTCGGTCCCAACTGCGACCCACTTGTTCCCTGAGGCAGACGTTGGGAATGGGTCTAAGGGTCAAGACCGACGTAGAACGGTTCCTTGGGAATGTCAACCGGCTACAGAAGGTCTGTAGGCAACGCCGAGAGCCGTTTACGTCGATGACGAAGGTCACACGCAGCAAACCGGCGCCACACGTGGTCGTATGTGCGAGATACTTCATGAGGGCCAATGGTTGGGGCATCGTGGAGTTATTTGAGAACAGTAGCACGAAGTTGCTTGGGGAAAACAAGCAGAAGCTCCGGGCCGTCGGGAGTGGTATTACGACGGTAAAGAATATCGTCGTGAAGCTCAAACAGACGCAGCAGGTATTACGGGCTGGCGAAAGTGGAGGCAGCCGAGTATGGACCTTTGCGTGTCATCGCTTTCCTGTTCAGCGCGGATGTTGGCCAGATGTGAAATAGCCATGACGAAGTAATCGATAACACGCTCGGCGTTGTCGGGAGGGTCGACAATGTAGCGTGATAAACAGTCAGCATATTGGTGCATCCGGCCAGACTTGCAGAATAGGTCGGATGTGTACTCCTGGAGCCGTAATGCCTAGCGAACAAACCAATTCCTGTAGGATCCTTCAGTGACGAGAGCCAGCCAGCCAGTTCGTGACGACAGAAAACGTGCGACCATATAAGTATGAGCGGAATTTCCGCACACTCTGGAATAAAGCAAGGCATAGAAAAATTCT
The DNA here is from genome assembly GCF_050947875.1 of Dermacentor variabilis. NCBI lineage: Eukaryota > Metazoa > Arthropoda > Arachnida > Ixodida > Ixodidae > Dermacentor > Dermacentor variabilis. The sequence goes on along the minus strand of NC_134570.1, from coordinate 140,010,337 downwards.
GCTCCGACAATGAGAGAAGGCTGCTGGCGTATGCAATTACACGTTCCTGGTCGGTCTGGTGTCGGGCGAGGAGTGCACCTATGCCGTAGCCACTAGCGTCACTTTTGTAGGGGCGAACTTTTGTAGTGAACTTTTGTAGAGGCCGATGGGTCGAAAGGCTCCAAAATGGGGCGCTGATGTAAGTAAGCTGTTCAGGGTGATGAATGCGGGTACCTTGCTCATGACCACAAAAAAAAAAAAAAAAATAGACGTCCTCCTTGAGTAGGTCAGTAAGCGGCTGGGTAATGTCGGCACAATTCCTGACAAAGCTGCGGAAGTAAGAGCATAAGCCGGCAAAGCTTCGGACATCTATGACTGAGCGAGGAATAGGAAAGTATTGAACGGCATGCAGCTTGTCGGGGTCAGTTTGGTCACTAACAGCAGAAAAAGGTGACTGAGAATGGTCAGTGACGTCGAGCGAATTCAACGATACTTAGAGCAGTTAAGTTACAGGCCAGCGTGGCGAAACACATCGAGAAAGGTCGACAGGTGGGTGAGGTGGCGCTCAAATATAGGCGAAAACACAGCCACATCATAGAGATAGCAAAGCCAAGTAGACCATATGTAGCCCATAAAGAGAGCATCCATCATCCGCTCGAAGGTTGCGGGGGCGTTACAGAATCCAAAAGGCATAAGCTTGAACTAGTAAAGTACATCTTGTGTGATGAACATAGTCTTCTCGCGGTCCATGGCATCAGCGGTAATCTGCCAATATCTGGAGCGGAAGTCGATGGAGAAAAAGTACGTGGCTTTGTGGAGGCAGTCCAAGGCGTCATCGTTTCACGGCAATTGGTATACGCCCTTGGGACTGATGTTGTTCAAGTGTCGGTAGTCAACACAAAAGCACCAGCTGCCGTCTTTCTGTTTCACTAGCACCACAGTGGATGCCTACGGACTGGAAGAATGTTCGAGAACGCTTTCTGTGAGCACTTTGTAACCTTCGCCTTGGATCACATGACGCTCGGCGAGGGAGACACGAAAGGGAGAGCGGTGGATAGGGCTCGCGCCACCTGTGTCGATTCGATGCTGGATAACAGACGTTTGACTCAGAGAACGATCGCAGGGGTGTAAAAAAAATGTCGTGGAATGACTCCAGGAGGCGGCGAAGGTCAGTAGCTTGATTACGAAAAAGGTCAGTGGCGATTATTCCGACAAAGTCATCGTGCAGCGAACTGGTTGTGGTTCAAATGGAGGATGAACTGGAGAGACTGGTGGGATGCATCGCTCAAATTTCCCAATCTTCGGCAGCAGTGACGGCGAGCGACATACCTGCTGAAATTAGTTGAGGAGATAGGCTGAAGTTTAAAATGAGCATGGAGATACCGTTGCCGGTTACAGTAACGAACGTGTGAGGCATGGCGACGTTTTTGGCAAGGGAAACTGCCTGTTACCGGGGAGAGCACGTATTCGCCATCAGCCACAGGAGGGCTGGAGATCATGGAAATATAATGGCGGCTTGGGCGGAGGGGGCATGCTCAAATAGTCGAGAAAGCAGAGGCGGAATGAAGGTGTGATTGGAGAATCGGCTAGGTGAGGTAATTCGAGCTGCAGGAGGCCAGTCAGATAGGGCAGAATAACTTGTTAGGAAGTCCGTACCAAGTATGGGGCGTCATAAGGACATTGCTCAAGAACGGCAACTGAAACAGAAGTTGGGTAACCGGCGATGGTGATGCGGGTGGTGCATATTCCTAGGAGGGCAGGAATTCCTTCATCGGTCGCCCTTACACCGCGGGATAGAGCAGGCGTGACCACCTTCTTTAGGCGATGGCGAAGACCAGAGCTCAAGATAGAAATATGAGCCCCGGTACTGACTAGTGCAGAGATGGTCACGCCATCAACGTTAACGTCCAGCATACATCGTCGAGTTGGCAGTGTAAATAAAGTGTTTAGGGGAGGAGTTGTGGCTGCAGCGTTACCTCCGGGCGATGCATCAACTAGTGCTCCGGATTGAAGGAGCCACGGTTGCTCGGTGACGTCGCGGGACGAGGTAGCGGGGAGCGGGAGGACGGACGGCGGAAAGGTTTGCGAACGCGACCGGTGACCTCTCGGTGACGGCGAGCGGCTGGACAGCGTCAGGATTCTGTGGGTGTGCAGCCGATTATCTTCAGTTCTCAAATCAGTGGGGTTCCGAGATTGTGGAGCGAACCTTTGATAACGAGTGAACGATGTCGGGGTCTCGGAAGCGGAGGTAGGACTGACCAAGGCGCAAGCAGCATGAACCACGAGATTCGGGAGTTCGTTTCGTACGATGTCTTGGTCGAGTGAAACCGCTGGCACGTTCGAGTCGCCGGCATTAGGGTTGGTAAAGAGGCTAGCTGGAGCCATCGCTTCGATTTCGCGGCGGACATCTCTGGTGAATTCGGCCGAAGGCGGTGAAACCTGAGATGGCACCGCTTTTCACACGAAGACGTCGCGGCGGTGTTGGAAAGTCGGGCGAATGTTCTTTCAGTACGACGGCTCTTGGCCTGCTCGAAGCGTTGGAAGTTCTCGAGCACGGCATCAACGGTGGCACAATTTCTATACATGAGCGGATTGAATGCGTCGTCCGCTATCGCCTTCATGACATGGCCAACCTTGACAGATTGGCATGTCACTGTCAGCTTCACGGCACAGCGCCAGCAAATCCTGTGTGGACGACAGGTATGACTCCATGGACTTTTGGGCTCGAGTTGAGAGCTGTTTCTTCGCAGCTATTTTTCGACTGCAGCCGTTGCCGAACCGGTTGCGGAGCTCTTGCCTAAATGTAAAACCACGTTGGCCAGCATGGGTGTCAATTCCCAGTGATTGTGATCGCTCAGCCGTTCATATTGCGTCAGCCACTCTGCAACGTCGATGTCATCGGTCCAGTTGAATGTTCCAGGCTCTCTAGCGTGAGCTGAAACAATCGTGGTCCGCGGTGCCGAAGCAGATTCCCGCTGGTCTACCATGGTGGTCACTTCGCAGCTCCGACCGCTTCGCAGTGCCGTCGTCTGGCGAGAATACCCCGCACTGCCACCATAGTGTGACGGGGCGTAAAATAGCTGAATAGATAGAAGCTCACGTGTGGTCCACGCGGTGGTATCGAAAACTGATGATAGTGCCGCTGATCCCGTCAGATAGCGCAGTGATGCGATTCGGTCGACGCTCGCGTGTCCTCTGCACTATTGTCCCTGACGTAAACGAAGCGGATACAGATGACGTGCAGAAAGAGGTCCCAGAAGTGAGACACTTCTGTGGTACCTCGTATAAGAGATTACAAATAATAACAGTACTTCTAGACACCAAAAAAGTTAACGATGATAAAAATTAATAGGAGGGGCACAATTTATATCGTTAAGAAATAACCTGCGAACAGTATGTGTTTGAACAGAGACAGACTAATTTTTCGCAACCAAGCAAACAGGACTACTTTGTAAACTTTTTAAAGAAAAGGCACACTACCATTGCATGGCCAAGCTTTTCCAAGAGCGCCCTGATAGCAAGGATCCTCTACATGCTGAGCGTTGAGGCAGGGCGTTGGCATACTGTGGCTGACTCGCTCAAAAAGTCTCGAATGAAGGAACCCAAGGTTTCCAAAAACATCAGTATTGAAGTCGATAAACAAACTAGGTATGAGTTTGTTGCGAAACACTGGAAAGGTGCACTCTTGTTAAAGTGAATGCGCATTTAGAGAGTGCACACTGGCTCGGGTCAACTGCTCTGCGCCTGAATTTCCCGAAATGAAGCTCCCTCCCCCTCTCTCTCCCTCCCCCATTTCCCGCTCTCTCTCTCTCTCTCTCTCTCTTTCGTGTATTTGCAGCTGAAGCGACGACGACGTTGTTGTTCCTCAATGACGTGGCGCAACCCACTTTGGGGATCGGCCATGAATCGGGTGGTATAAGGGTTAAAATGTGTACTGACTTGGGAGGAATTCAGTTGCCATAACAACGGGTAATCCTATACACACACACACACACACACACACACACACACACACACACACACACACACACACACACACACACACACACACACACACATATATATATATATATATATATATATATATATATATATATATCGAACTTCTGAGAATGGAAATTTGTATGTGACATACATGCAAAGCATAGTGTATCTACACGTTACACAACACAATATTTTAATAACAAAAAATAAACATAAAAGGAAAAATTTTAGCATTGAATTCTTTTTGTCTCACGCAGAAAATTGTAGAGCGCATCAGAAACATTCCTGTGGCTAAAACCCATTGTTGTTAGAGGCCTCTACTACAGCCACCAGCAAACGAAAGCCGAACCAAACAGAGCGCGCTTTGCGCGTGCTGACAGCGTTCGGCAGAAGAAGAAGCGTCAAGCCTGCTGCCGAAGCACCACTGCTTATCAGGTGAGTACTGTACCCAGCATTTCGATGCCTCGAGTGTTTGTGGAATTGAGGGCGCATAAGTGTTGTATTCAGGGCAACGAACGCTTAGCAACTCAAATGTTTCAGCGATGAGCAACGTGACGGCGCGGGGCGCGACAACAGTGCTTTTGTCTGAGGCAAAGTTGGCTTATTTTGCAAGGTTTAGGTTGGGTGATCTCCGGCAAGCTGGACTGAATTTGGTGCCGTTATTTTGTCACTTACTAAATGTGAGTGCCTGCGGTATAAGTTCTGTGGTTATTTTACATTGTAAAGGGTCACATTAGTCAGCTCGTGAAACTTCTTACCAGCGCTCTGACAGAAGTGTGTTTGTTACTCCAGAAAACTTCCGGTCACGAGTTTTTGGTTGTCAAATCGGCCAACGAAACGAAACATTTGACGCCGTAGTCGAGTATATGGGTACATGTTTTTGATGTGTCCAAATATAACATGCTTTATGCGTCGACCTCACGTATGTAGGTGTTCTTGTGCATTTCGAAGTAAAATTTGTTTATCAAGGATCGTCTTGAGTGCGTAGCAGAATTGGTGTCATCTGGAGCACCTTACATATTTGCAGCCTGTTAAAACTTCCGTTGACCTCGTTACCGAATAAATTTAGCGCCGAGGTCTAAACCTGAAGTCTTTTGCGAAGTGTGCGTTTACTACGTTAAAGTGGTCAGCCCACTCCTTCAACTAAACTTGAGGAAGCCGAGCACGCCTCTCGTTTCTCGACTCTCCCTTTTTCTTCCGTTCCATGTGACGGGTTGGCGTAATAAAACAAAAGATTCGCTGTACAGCAAACAGGCGATATTCCTTTGAGGGAGGGAAATTATTTCGTGCTGAGCAGGGTGTCGTTGGACCGCTGAGCCTTGCCTCTGGAGTTCTGCTCTTAATCTTCTCAGGTTCACAGGAGAATAAGAAATCTCAATGGTGTGTCGTGAAACGTGAACTCCCCACGACAGCGCGTGGGTGGCAAAAAAAGACAAAGGAAGTCGCCTTTTTTACAGCGAAGCTGTTATTGCGACTAGAACCACTGAAAAGTATTATACGCCAGTTTTCAGCATACTATAAGAAAGCTAAACCACTCACAGAGTCTATATGTTGGGGAAACATGGGGAATAAGGGCAATAGGTAGGCATATTTTGAAATGTCTGTGCTAACCAGGGGTTTAATGAAAATTGTTAAACTGTCGTTTTTGGCCCATGTAGAAGTTTTATACGAAACGCCTAAAAGGCTTTCTCTTTCTGTGGGCGGACCATAAACGACAGAAAGTTCATTTTTAAAAGTAAATAATGGACACTCTATTTATTGGTGACGTGCCTCGAAAGTTAGGGGTATACAGGGTAATTATGAGCAAAACGAGAACAAGGTCAAAGCAGGAGCCAATGTTTCGACAAATGGACTTGTCTTCTTCAAGTACACTTGTCGGAACGTTGGTTTCTTGATCTCGTATTGCTCATTGTCCTGAATTTCCATCTCTCGCATTCCCCATGTTCTCGTCTTCTCGTCTTCTCGTCTTCTCCCAGTTTTTATACTTTATACATGGCATGTTGTTGCTGTACCCCGCCCTCCTTGGTGAAGTATGCGAATCACGATGCTTACATTTCGTTGAAGTAGGGAAGCGTGTCGTGCGCGTCGAACGATGTTTCATGTCTGCGGCGTAGTTAGCGCCTTCGTAGAAAGTATACTGCTTCGAGCGTTCCAGAGTGTCATATATGCTGCCGTTATTCGCTATATTTTTAAAAGTATTAAGACAACTGCAGAGGACATCAAGTTCAAATTGGGTGAAATTAGTTGGGACGTTAAGTGCAATGCGTGGCGAACTTTCGTTTTCCTAGTATACGTAGAGGCGTTACAATGAATTACTGAACCCTCATTTTTCCCTTACTTCCATGTGGCATATCAGGTTCGCAGTAAATTTCTCTTGCGTAATGGGTAAACTACACAAGGCAACTTGTTTATATTTAGGGAAAATAAGGGGAAGATTATGGTTAATATGCGCACGCAGAGTTCTTAATATGTGGGTTAATTGCGGCGTTTGCAATAAATTGCTCATGTAAGTGCTCCGGAACGCTATGAGTGTTAATTTCGTACGAGCGGCACAATATTTCACTCACTGCCATTACATAACTACGTATGCCACCAAGATCAAGCTTACGAAAAATATGGGAACCTCCTAGAAAACCCTGTGTGCAAAATTAAACGCGTATGGAATAAATAGAGCTCTTCCAAGAAGTCGCAGTTTCGCCTGAAAGGCGAAGTAACGATGGCGATAGCAAATAAGTGGGCAGCTACATGAAGAATAATCCGCATTTGGGCAAGATGGCACTGGTTGAACATCTTGAAGTGGTAGCGCAAGGCGACAAAAACGGACTTTGTCATCACCTCATCTGCGACTCATCACCTGCGAGTTAGAAAAGAAAGAAAGAAAGAAGGAAAGAGCAGCAGATCCAACAAGTTGAAATATACATGCAACGAACCTTAGTGTGAGTGCATAAAGAGTCGAAACACGAATGTCTGCACAAAGCGACACAGAAGGTTATATTCAGGCATTGCAGAGAGGCTAATGCGTTGTGTTGTAAACGAAACACACACGTACGACAGGTCGTTTGGCAACCTGGCGGTTTTCTGGTTCTTTTTCTTTCTTGCTCCCGCACGGCCGCTGCCGCCGGATGTTTGGATGGATGGATAGATGTTATGAGCGTCTCCTTTAGAACGGGGCGGTGGGTTGCGCCACCAAGCTCTTGCTATTATACTGGCTAATGTCCTACCTAGGTTGAAAAAGCAAAAAAAAAAAGAAAAAAAAACAACACTATGAACTCCCACAAACAAATTTTCTGATCCCCTATTGCGAACTGTGCTTTCGTGCGTCTCCGTGTTTTGTCGTTTCCCTACTTTTATTCCACCAATCCTCCAATCGCCTCCTACTAAGCTCTATTGTGGACATGTTTACTTTTCTACTGCTCTCGCTGAACCGAAGGGCTTCAAGGAGGCCAGCGGTGCCTAAATCGACCGCCGGGCAGATACCTTCACATTATAATAAAACACGCTCCATCGTTTCCCTATAGCTTTACCGCAGCAAGCACATGCTTCTTCTTCCTACATCTCGCTCGCTTTATAGGTGCGTGTTCTAAGGCATCCCGATCTCGCTTCTAAAAGTAATGAGCTTACCTTTGAGTTATCATAAATTGTTTCTGCCCTGATTTCATTTTTTCCTCTTAAGTAGTTGCTCATGGCAGGTTTCTTTTCCATTGCCGCCACCCATGAGCCGATGCGCGAAAGCGAGCGCCATCTGGTGATGGTGCAAGGAACCCTGCGGCGGTGACGTCGCCCGCGTCCTCCGATCGGATCTGTTAGCCTATTCAGCAAGATAACAGTGACGCAGCAACCGTAGTCACAAAAAGCTAGAAAAGTTCGCAAAGAAAGGCTTCACTTTTAAATCTAGGGATAGAAATGAAAATCTTGTTGACGATAAGCGAACTTCCGCAGGCTGCTAAACAACTTTCTTCGTCCTAACGTTAAGCGAAATTCCGAAAGCTACTAAACACTTGCTTGGCCTTTGCACCAGCGGGTGCAAGGGCCAAGCTAGGGAGGTGGTGCCGGAGTCTCTTACGCCTGCCACAAACACGCCTCAGCTTCGACAGAACTTCGAGCACGAGCTCTGCAGAGTATTTGCATCGAGTCTGCCTTGTGGGATAGAACGCATCTTCAGATACAGATGCAAGGCCCAATTACAGTAACGAAGCACTTACCGTATTTGTACGGTTCTACCGCGCCACCGATTGTAACGCGCAGTTATATTACCACCCAAATATATAAAAAAATAACTTGGGGCCGATTATACCGTACACATAAGGTAACAAAACCCGAGTCGACGCGTACTGTATTGAAACGATGTCATGGAACATACGAAGGTACACCGGCGCGCACACAGCGGAACATTAGCGACTAGTCGATACCACAGTCAGACGGCACCTCCTTTTCGCTGTCTACCGACCGAAAAGGTCATCCTCAGTTCCATTTAATGAATTAGAAAGGCCACACTTCATGAAGACTTGAGCACGGCCGCCTACAGCAGGGCATCCACGCACTACGGGCCCACCTTGCGATGTCTCCGAGCGTCGCTTTCTTCCGACGACTCGTTCGATGGCAGTGTGGCTAGCTACCTTGCGTCGATCTTCTTTTAAAATAAAAATGGGTTCCCTTTTGAATTTTGAGTAGAATTGCGAACGATTGCATCGCTCGTGCAAATTTGAACGCAACTTTTATTTTAAAAAAGTGCGTGCTACAGTTGTGCTAATACGGTTTATACTATAGTTGCTTGGGCACATTTCCGGCTCGTTTTACGCTTTGGAGGATGAACGCTGTCATCCTTATAATGTTCAATATTCAACGATATGGCTGGCAAATGCGATGAAAAATCTTGAACATTGCGAACACCTACGCGAGGTAGTTAGTGGCTACACGTAAAAAAGGAAGCAGGAGAAACGCGGCGCACGTGTTCAGATTCGTGGAAAAAAATGGAAGACGCTCAAGCTTCGACTTTAAAAGGGCCCTGAACCTCTTTTAACGCGACAGCGTTAAGGGCCCCGTGTCACAAAAAATCCGACGTCCGCGTACGGCGTACCGCATCCTTTGTTGTCCTTTGTTGGACGTCGCTCCGGCAAAGACAGTTCTCTTCTTATACTGAAATATTAAACGTGCGGACAGGACATCGACCCACGCAAGAGGCAGCGTTTCTACCAGAAAGCTCGCCTTCGTGTATAGCGTTCGCTGCCAGCGTTTCCCGGTAAACGTTGCGGTTACATAATCTGCAGTTGCCGGGTGGCATGAAAATCAGTCAGGGATTCGCCCTATTTTGACAAAAAACAGCGCGTAGACGAAAAAGCCCTATATTTTCGGAAAAGAGACGCAATTCCATTCCTATTCCTTTACGGGGTTGCGAAAATGTGGAATGATTCCGGATTCACTCTAATTCTGGAGTAGTGACTCCGCAACACTGATGGGAATCCGCTTTGGTATGAAGTAAAGCACCCAAAAATGAATGAGGGAAAGGCTTCTGTTGAAAAGAGGGTGTTTGAGAGGACGGTGACTTCGCGCTCCGCTTGCGAGCTCCACGCACCACGCACGACAGCAAAACTTGGCTTAGATATTCACAGCAGCATATGCTACCCGCTGACTATGTTATTTCACCAAGCTCGAGGGGTGGTTCAGGGACCCTTTAAGAGTGGAACGCGATAACATTCAAAGATCCCTGACTGCTTCTAGCGCTTCCTGGCAACTGCAGCTTATGCAACCGTTTACCGTAATGTTTACCGGAAAACGCTGGCATCGAACGTTATGCACGAAGGCGAGCTTTCTGGTAGAAACGAGGCCTTTTGCGTAGGCCGATCTCGGAGATCGCGCACCTACGAGCCCCCCCCCTCCCCCCCCCCCCAAAAAAAGAAAGAAAGATCGTTTCTGTTGTTATTTCGCAATTTAATGTTTTAATATTTTGGCCTGCAAAGATTTAACATGAAAGACATGCGCTGTCGGTGTTTTTCTTCATGGCATTGGTTTTTGGGTTGTCTTTCTCAATATTCCGTGGAATAACTTTGTCGAGAATCTAAGACAAGGTATGAGCAACGTTAGCCATACAATGCTGTGGAAATATAACCCACATGTACCACATGGCATATAGCAAGGCGTGTCATATACACGTACCCAAATATATACCGCAATTTTCGCTCACAGTACGCCAACGCTGGCTACGACGCTGACACCGAATTTTCAGCGACACGGGGCCCATAATGCTGTCGCGTTAAACTGTATATGATTGAACTGGCTTGGCACGAACATTGATATCTTATTTTTTGGCATTCGCTTGTATCACCCATCGCTGTGTGATCCCGCAGAGGTAAACGGGAATCTGTAAACTACGTGGTCCAATGAAATGGAGACCGCTGTTTGAGCACTGCTATGAACTTAGCCTGTAAAGCGTGCACCTCCTCATCAATTGTGTTACTGCGGAGAAGCTATCAATCACGACAGGAAAATCCAGGAAGCGCGTTACTACGCTATACTCGCGGACAACATTCTGTGGAAATGGAGGGAAAGCAACAGACGCAAAACACGCACAAGTAAGAGCACTCTGTAGACATGTCCCACGTCCTGATTCGCGTTAGGTTAAGCTGGCAAAGCAAAATATCAACAGCTTATATAAAATAACAAGATTAAACAAAATGGACCCCCGAATATTAGATTAGGCTTAATATTCTGCTTTCCTCTTACGCGTATGGTCACATGCGAAACAGTCGCACGTGGAAGCAGCGCTGACCCAGTGTCTGTTCCAAGAAACCGAAAGCGATCTCATACTCTGCCGGAGTACTTGGCGCAGTGACGCACGTGCAGAAGCTCCGCCCCTGGAGCTTTGCCTTCACTGCCGAAAAGCGTTGCCGCGACTGTAGTGCGCCTTTAGAAGCACTCGCCTCCAGCGGTTTCTACATGTACTGGCATAAACTCACTCTCGGAAACAATAGACTGGGGCGTATAGATTTTTAATTTATTGGGGACACATTTCACGTAAAAGGAACTTGCTATACCATCTTAGGCAACACCTGCAGTTCAAACTGGACTGCACGAACGCTTGTGATTGTTGGAGAACATACCTCTGCGAGTGTGTACACAATGGCTGTCTCTATATTATATTGTTTTAACCCAATAGGATTAAGCCCCCCCCCCCCCCCCCCCGTGTCGCAGGAAATCCGGTGCAAGTATCGTAGCCGGCGTTTGCGTGCTGTCAGCGAAAATTTCCGTACATATTTAGGTTATATGTATATGCCGCACCTTTCCATATGACATGCGGTTTACGCGGGCTATATTCCCACACCATTCTGTCACTAAAGTTGCTCCTACCATGTCTTGTATTCTTGACAAAGTTAGTGCTCGGAATTTTGAGAGACACAGCCTACAAACATATGTCTAAAAATAAGAACACCGACAGCGCATGCCTTTTCAGTTAAATCTGCTCACACTGAAATAATGAAAGTGCGACATTATAATATAAACCTCAAAATGATGCAACTTTTTTGCGCGGCTGTGTGCGATTTCCGGGACCGACCCACGAAAGAGGCCACGTTTCCACCAGAAAGCTCACCTTTGTGCATAGCGTTCGCTGCGAGCTTTCCCCGTAAACATTACGCATACATAAGCTGCAGTTCCCAGGAAGCGTGAGAAGCAGCCAGGGGTCTTTGAATGCTGTCGAGTTCCACCCTTAAAGGCGAAGCTTAAGCGTCCTCCAAATATTTTTATTGTCTTTCTTTCTTACCTATTCTTCCTTCCTCCCCGCCTTTAGTGTAGGGTGGCCAACCGGACACGTCGTTAGTTAACCTCCCTACCTTAATCCCCCTTTCTTTTCCTATTTTGCCTGCACTTGCACATGGTGCTCCATCACACTTCTCATTATCACTTTCCACACGACAGGGGTATTTTATAAGCAACGCCCGCTTTACACGCAATGATACGTGTGGCGTGGCTTTTCGCACAGACATCACTTTTGTCTTGTCGCTCATTGATGGCTCGGCACTGTTGTGTCTGGCGATCCCTCAGAACAAAGGATGCTTCACCGGCAGACATGTGGCTGCCACGGATGCTGATCACGCCTCATCGTTCACTCAAGGCAGCTCGCTTCAAGACAGCAACGTCACCCCTCTTAACCGTCGCTCGAAACCCTTCTCTCTCCTGGCACCTAGCATGGCACCATCCATGGAACCTTCGTGGCCGAATGGACCCGGCTCCACAACAACACATACGAGCTAGCCTGTCCGGTTCTGAAAGCAGCACAGGAATGCCGCACTTGCTGGCCACTTTCTTGAGGGGTTTGGTAGGGTCAGGCCGCCTTGCTAACCACTGCAGAAGATGCCATTGTGCGTCCCCATTTGACAATTAACGCACCTGTTCTTGGGAAATACAAATATGAAAAAACGCAGATCAGTGCATGAAGCGTTTTGTATATCAAATGAGACCGACAAGTGCGTGACCATTCTTTCTATTGCTTTGGTAAAGAAAGGAAAGAAATCGATTATCTTGATAAACGGTTTCGTGCTTTGGGGAATTGATACCCGTATTAGTCAAGTTACCCTAAGTTTCTTACTCTCCTTTGTAGTCATGCGCCAAAATGTTGCCTTATCTGTAACCACGTGACTTCTTGTCATTCTTTCCAAAGTTAATTCAATTGAAATCCAGCGTTCTATTTTTTCTGTCGTCGTTGTGTCTCTGTACCTGCTTTCGTTTTTCTCAAGCGCTGGAACATGTCTTTCTTTTTCGTGCATCAGATGTACTAAGATAAATTATGTCACCCTTGCTTCTACGTAGAGGTACGGCATAGATAGGGAGCTTCTTCCTTGAAATCTGAATCTAATCTGCGGTTTTGGACAGAATCCAAAGAATTTCCGGCCAATTATGAGCGTCGCAACGAGTGCGGCCCGCAAGAGCCTGTTTTCCGGACCGCCCACTATGGCTCCACCGGGAAAGCTGAACAACCCGGCATTCGCCGGCGACGGGTGAGCCTCAACATCTCTTTCTCGTTATTATCGTAATGGCTTCGCGGTAGTCGCAGCTACGCTCAATTTAGGTAGCATATGCACGATATACATGCTCGCGGGCAACATGAAACATCTTCATGCCGACTATAGCGCACAAAAGGAGGCACTTAGTGCCCACATACGCACAAAGAGGACATCGGTTCGTTAACCACACCATGCCTTTGCTGCCGAGTTTCAGGGAAAATGCTGTATAAACTTTTGCGTTAGCTTTAGAGGTTTCCTCAAGACAAAGCTTGCTATAGCAGTGGTGCTTGCTTCTGTATAGTTACAATAATAGCGTGTGCAAGCTTATTCACGCATTTCGCTCGCTGAAATTGGCCATCTCTATACTGCCTGCGCTAACGCTGATAGCAAAACTATCGTATATTAGTTACGCTACGTTTTGCGTTTTTCATTAAAATGGTATTTATTTATTTATTTATTTATTTATTTATTTATTTATTTATTTATTTATTTATTTATTTCAAGATACTGCAGTCCGTCAAGGCTATCGCATCAATGGGGCGGTACGAAAATAAGACAAACACGGAGAAAAACACTAAAGCATATACACCTAATGCACAAATAGAAGAAAAGGAAAAAAGATGCAGACACACGACATGCGTACATTTCATAAAGGTACTATAAACAAATGCAGCATTATTCAATACACTTAAAAGGTCCTGTACAGGGAGGGATGGAGTTTTGCCAGGCAAACAGTTCCAGAGTTCGATGGTCTGGGGAGAAAAACTGTGCTTGAATAACTGAGGGCGATATTTAAAGAGTGAAATATTACGGTTGTGGCTAGTTCTTGTTGCTTATATCCTTCGAGAATAGACAGTTGTTTGGGAAGCATAATGATTTTAGTTAGCTAAGTTGAACGAAAGCTTTAGGCTTTATATTCAGCGCCGCAAGGAGAGTGAGGTGACTCCTAATGAAGCTAGGTGGTAGGAAGACGAGAAGTTCCAGTCATAGCGGTGACAGATAAAACAAAAAACAGCGTTTATTTGAACTGATCTTACTTTACTAATGTATGGACTTTGTGTAATGATTACGTACCCTAGAGCCACACTCTAATATCGTAATTATGAGGATGCTGTAGTCTCTCGAGGGAGCCGAGTTCCCGCACAGCAGCTACCCTGCAGCTTGGCTGTAATGCTGGGTCGTGCAGACATCTAAGCAGCTTTCGGCCGTGGTATGAACGGCATTTAACTGTGCCGTATTTCGCCACCTGTCGTTCAGTAGCAGTTTTCTTGACGAAAGAATTAGTCGCAAGGTGTTCTTGTGCAAGGATGCTTACTTTCATTGCAAATGTTTTTCGTAGCCGCTTCGGAAAAATCAGATTGCTCTTGGTGCTATTAGCTGAAACGCACGCGCGGTGCGAAAGTAAGTGCGTGACTGGAATTTATGTTGACTTTATTTTATCGCAAGTAAAAATGCAAAGTAGCCATCGCGGCGCCGCTAATACATGGGTCTAAATTAGACGTCTTCTCCGGCATAGAAGAAAAATCTTTTTTCGTGCCAGTATTGCGATGAACCGTTTAATCCATCCTGCTTATTTTATTCGCACGAGCTTTCTCAATGCACTTTCAGCCTCTGTTGCAGGTAGTTTCGTTGACTTGACTGTAGCAAAATATTTTTGGAAGGCCGAAAATCAGTCCTATGCCCGCACGTGACTGAAATACTATATTTTAACGTGGAAGTGTGTCTTACTGCTTTTTGAATTATGAAAGAAGGGCAGCGCGAAGCTGGAGACTTGAAATGATCAACAGTGGGCGAACAAGATAAGCTTGTGCCAACGTTTCGGCTAGATGACTTCAAGACAGGTAAATCCGTCTGTCGGAACATTGCCTACAGGCTGAAGCTGAATTCTTAATGGCTATAGGGCAGGGAGAGGCGGGAGGGAAATGCAGTACTGTTAACGAGACATTCTCCAGTTTGCTGCTCTGCACGTGCGGAGGGGGAGGGAACGTACGCCTGGTACACTATCTGCCGATTGTTCGCACAACCTGCAGTTTTTTTTTCAGATTTATGAGAATTTGCGGAACTGGTGCATCAACGAGAGTGTAACTATATAGGCAACTTTTCACCTCCTTCAGAAGTACCATGGGTCTAGCTGGCTGTTCGTATGCTCCGTTTCATATTTACCCGCCGTGGTTGCTCAGTGGCTATGGTGTTGGGCTGCTGAGCACGAGGTCGCGGGATCGAATCCCCGTCACGGCGACCGCATTTCGATGGGGGCGAAATGCGAAAACACCCGTGTACTCAGATTAAGGTGCACGTTAAAGAACCCCAGGTGGTCGAAATTTACGGAGTCCTTCACTACGGCGTGCCTCATAATCAGAAAGTGGTTTTGGCACGTTAAACCGCATAATTTTTTTCCTTTTCATATTTAGCGTGCAACGCCATGGAAGCTGTATACGCAAGCAGTTCTGCCACCAAAATAGATCACTCCGCACGTCGCGTGTGTGATTCGCTGCGCGCCAACGGTGTTTGCACACGCAAGCAGAGGCCGTACGCCGGCGCGAGGCGACAAAGCGCGTGACGGAACGGCTCCGTGGAAAATCGCCTGAAACACCAAAAGTATCGACAGCATCGGTGCCCCATTTTCGGCACAAAGCAACTCGAAGCATTCCGACACTCCAGGCCGCAATTTGGGGTGAGTTATACGTGCGAAAGGAGTCGCGAACCCTAGCTGCCGGAGCCTCGCCGGCGGCTGCACAAGTGGATGCCTGTGCCGCATTGAACGAAGAGGTAGCCATGGGACTTCACGACCAGAAGAGTGAGGATGAATTGATTTCTATCCCAACCGTGATGCGCCACGCCAAGCCCAAGACAGTCATTTTGCCTCCGGCTGAGGACTTAATTTAACACAAGCCACGCCCTATCATGTGAGTGCTGTCATCACCGCAGTAGCTGGACTTACGATAGCCGATGATTGGGACGTCACTACCGAAGTCGCACAGCTGCAGAACCTTGCAGTTGCGAAAAGTCGGCGAGAACCTGCTACGCAGGAGCTCGTCGCACTCAAGACGTTGCAATTCGGAGGGGAACAACATGAAATAACAGGTTGGTGCGTGAACCGGGCAATGCAAGGGGTGTAGTTAAAGGACTCTCACTCGCAGACCCGGACGACGAATTGACAGTCATAACGCTCGAAGATCGGGAACACCTAGCAGCGAGAAGGCTGGTTCGATTAAAAGCTATACCAATCCCTGTCAAGGGATCAGGGATGCTGTAGGGTAAAGCTATTCCAGGCTCTTCTATTCCATTTCTGCAGTTAGCCTTCCGCGAGTGGTCAAATTTTTGTCGGGCCACCCCAACTTCGCTTTTCTGTCATACGACGTCAGGAAAACCGCGAAAGCTCCTCGTCATTTAATAGGACGTGTACAAACTGATTGGGCATTATTAAACCAAACAAAAGAAAGATAATTATTTCTGATTGAGAACTATCCAATAGCGTCCTACTAGGACCATCAGTCAATAAAACATTCCGTCCCAAGGTGGTCTAGTGTACGAAATGACTCACCACTGCACATCGAGCCGACGTACGTTTGCCCTATAATGCATGTGATTTTGCGCGGTGTGCACAATGCGGACTTACATTCCCAACAGACCAAAGACTGGACAGAACACTATACACGTGCGTTGTGAAGTGTACGAACTGCGGTGGACCTCATGGGGCAAGGAATCTCGATCGTTCGAAGAAAAAAAAATCGCTGATGATTACGATAGTTCCTAATGCGAAATTTGAGCGCAGCTCTGTGCGCGTTTTCATTTCGCGATATATAGAGGCAAATAATTTGAGAGACACATGTAGCAGAGTCGGCAATCGTCGAAAATCTGATCTCCAGGTCAAGCTCGTTGGCTTTTATACATGACTCGTCGAAGGTTCCAATGTATTCGCTGGTACCGCGTGGCTTCCAGAAATTACCACACAATTCGCGTCGCGCATAGATTCAGATTACAAAACAATCGCATATCATGGCAATCGAAACAAGCGCGAATGAGACCGAACCAAGAAAAAACAACCAAGCGCGACAGCGAGAGCTAACGCGAGCAGACGATCGAACGAAACGGGCGGTCCGGCTGAGACCAGGGGCCGTATAACGTAAAACTTTTCCAATATGTTTTTATTCCAATCTGCTGATGTCAAATTTGCGTAACCGCCGACGCAAGCATCGGGCGGTAACCCGCAGGGTTGTCTGAACAAACCAATCAAATGCTCCCCTCGTTCATGGGAGGTCAATTTTGTTTGCTTGAAAAACGAATAAGTACCTGTACTGAGCGGCTTGTCTTACCTAATTGGCTCACAAGACGCGAGGAGCATGCTCAAGTAGAGAGGCTTCGATGGGGCCAAGCCACTGCACTGAATATCGATAACCGGATGAAGAGGGCCGCGCCAGCGTCTGCGATTGGTCCGCTTTCTCTTACTTAGCTTGCGGTGGCTCGTCGACAATCGAGGTGGAATGCAACGGAATATTAAGAATGACGCTAAAAGGGATCCTCAGCAAGGAATAGTTGGCAGAATGAGGTCGTAAACGTGCCGAAAGTTCTCGAAAACGTTACACGGCCACGTAAAAAGGTTTATTTCACGCATATAAACCCATGCACTCCGGCAAGGGCGAGTAGCCAGGGCCAGAGCATTCGGTGGCAGCCATCTTTTATTCCTTTCGGAACGGGGCAGCCTGCGGCTATGGAGAAGAAAATTCAGTTTTGTTCGGCATATTAATGCACCTTTAGCGCGCGCGCGTCACTTTGACGCGGAAAATTTTAGCGGTTTTGTGACGTCGCGTGAGAGGCAGGTGAAGTGGGTGCAGCCCGAAAACTTTTTGACCAATAGCAGAGAGCTATTGGCAAAAAGGCGTCGAATCAGAAATAACTATTTTCTTTTGTACGGTCAAATTAGGCATAATCAGCGTCATATCTCAACATCGTCAACACGTCGTATCAGAAGGGGCCCTATCTTGGTTTTCGTGACCTTGCGTGACAGACAGGTGAAGGGGGTGGTCCAAAAGTTTTTGACCATTCGCGGTGGGCTGCTTGCAGAATTGGAATAGAACAGTTTGGAATAGTTTTACGTTATAGCGCCGCAGATACGAGTATGCATCGAGTGGTCGGGTGGGCCCGCATGACAACAGTTTCCCGCGCGTACGTCACTGGAGGGGCCGCTCACATTGGTCTCCGCCATTCGCGGCTGGCGTCTTTCATCTGCCGCTTCGCGTTCGCTTTTTATCTTTCGCTGTGCTTGTTCGCTCCGCTACATCGCCGACGCTTGCTACAGGAATGAGCGCCTAGGAGCTGCGCGCTAAGAGAAGCAGACCGCATGGGCAGACTGGCAATCGAAAAACGCAAGCGACAAACGTCTAGGAAAGAAAACACCAAACAATCGACCTCCGAAAGCATAACACAACAGGCCACCACCGAGAAGCGACACCAACCACCCTACACTGAAGGAACAGGATCGCTCCGACTGCCTCAGGGAACCGGCACCAGAGAACGTGCTTAAATGGATCGAAAACTATGGCAGCCTACCTGATCTCAGTAGGTGACAACTACACAAGGGCACAACGCCAAGAATAAGGCAAAAAAGATACCTCAACAATAAGGCGCTACAGAAGGCAAGGGAAAATGGAGGCCATGGGCAGAGGTAAGTCCGCCAACTACCCCTCCTCGCACTGAGGAGTGGCAGTTCTCAAAGCAATAGCAAAAATACGAAAATAACAAGTAGAGCTGAGAAAGGATGTAGAACGTGACAGAATATTAGTGGAAATACAGAAACAACTCGTTGCCATTACACAACAACTTGCTGCCTTAAGACAAAGCGTGGAAACATTGCAACAAACCTTTAGAAAATGACATCCTGAAAGGGAGGACGCGCACCCCTGTAAACAGGGCCACGCTAGCAGTTATGCAGACTAATCACAGCACTCACGACGCGAAACAGCGGTTACTATATTGAAATGGAAATGTAGAGGAATACACCGTATAAAGACATTCTCAAATAGAATGCATAACACACACTGCTCATAAGCCGGACGTAATGACTCTTCAGGATACCAATGCGCCGACCTCTCTGCCGGGCTACGCGGCCTACCACAATCCAAGCATTACACACCGTACCTGAAAGCGAAGTGATGATGAACACATTAGTTACGATGGCACTGGTGGTGGACCAACAAACGGACGTGCAGGAGGACCTCAGCTATATGAACAATGGGGAAGAGGAAAGCGGATTACTTAAATGCAGCTTCTTCAAACGATACGAAGTGACCATTATTAACACGTACTGCACGCTTAAAACAGGGACTTTTCACAAAGTATGGGCGACCTTGCTCAAAAAGCATAGCAAGAAGGACTTGTTATGGGTGATCGAGTTCAACAGGCATTGCTAGGCGTGGGACTACAATCATAGTGCACCTCATGGAAGGTAGCTTCTATAAAATGCAAGCCATGCCCACCTAACGCTTCTGAATGACATAGAAACTCCCATTTCTATCGGAAGCTCAGTGGAAAAGGACAGAAACCCACACCTGACGTGCGGATGAACAGCTAAGGAAGTGGAGTAGAAAAACACCGGGGTAACGTTAGGTAGGGATCACTGCATCATAAGGATAGTCATTCCCGCGGCGCAGAATCAACTTGCGACAAAAAAAAAATCGCCCTACAGCTACGCAGATCACAGATTGGGATGCTTTCAGGAATCTTGAAGGGGAACACACCGATAACCCGGAAGAATGGGCGAAAATACTAAGCACCGCACACCAAGACCATAAAACGAACTGAAGACAACCGGGAAATATACAAACTCGTACTTACGGTAAGGAACTATAGGCGCAAGCTACTCAGAAAATGGAGAAAGAACGAACTTAACAAGCGCCTGCAGCTCGCATAGATAGCATCATCAAGGAGGCGCAATAATACGCCGGCAAACTCGCAACAGACAACTGGATGTATATGTGCGAGTAAGCCGGAAACTATATGCACACAATTCGAACCTGGTCGCAATTTCGGGCTCTTCTTGGGCAAACCAGGAGAGAGAAAAAAACAAACACCTGGAAGCAATCCAACGGAGGCAGGAAATTGGAGCGTACGATCTGCGGAAATAATACCTAACCATTCCTTCCCCTCGGCGACCTTAGAGAAGGATCAGCGACAACTATAATGCACACTAGATAGCGGCGAGGCAGCTGCAAACCAGCCATTTACAATGGAAGGGCTTAAAGTAGCCATCAATGCAAGCAAAAGACATACGAAATCCTGACCGAACGGCATTACAAACAAGATGCCGCGCTACATGCCAAGCACACAACTGGACCTGCTTCTTCGTACCATCAACCAAGCTTAGGAAAAAGTGGTGACATACTGGAGACCTGTAAATTAGCTACTGCGATCCCGATACCAAAGCCCAATAAGACCCCAAGCGCCATTACCCGCCTGCGATACATTTCTTTAACATCGTGCCCGGGCAAGATTATAGAACGATTGACCCTCACACGACTTCCATGACAGCAGGAATTTTGTGCTTTCGTCGATATTTGGGTCATTGGTTTTTGAAAGCACATGCACACACAGGATGCAGTGCTTGCCATACACGAAGTATATAAAGCACAGAGCAGCAGCCAACTCAGAGCCGTAATGATAAGACATCGAAGCAGCATTTGATAACGTTACCCTCGAATCGATGCCCGAAGGTCTGCAAACCATGCAACCACGTCGAAAACTTCATAACTGCCTTAAGGACTTTCTTACAAACCGCATAGCTACCGTGAAGGTAAACGAAGAAGAGTCGAAAAAAAGGCACCTGACAACAGGTGTATCCCAAGCGTCGATTCTCTCACCCACACTATTCTCGCTAGCACTAAGTAAGCTGCCAACTCTCTTGAGGCGCATAGAAGACCTTCACTTTACAATATATATGGACGATATCGTGCTCGGGACCAGCAGAGGATCTCCAGCTGGAATTCAAGAAGCACTACAAACAGGTATTAATGTCACGGCGCTGTACGTCCAAGAAAAGGGCCTCGTCCTGTCCAATGCCAAGTGTGAGCACATAGTGGTAGGCAACCAAAGAGAACAGCAGGCAGAAGAGGAACGAAAACTAATAACACTACAAGTGAACCAAGATGTTATTCCTATAGAAGAAAGCATTTCAATGGTAAGATGGACGTTTGGGTACGGCAAACAATTCAGCAGCTGCGCGAAGTCAAGAGGCTACTTACAAAGCAGTATGTAGGGTGAGTGGCATGAAAGAGCACCAAATCAGAAGGCTCACCATGACGCTGGTGCGTCATGAACTTGAACTTTTCACTTGAAACCAGTGGCGCAGGCAGTGACGAAGGGGGGGGGGGAACGCAACACCTCAGGAACGACACCAAGATCAGGATCCTACACACGGACGCCTCTCCAATTAATCGAGGCTTTTGCACCGGGTTGGCAACCGACTCTACGCCGATATTACGGGGCCTACACTGCAACATTGGATCACAACATCAAGCGGGACTTCAGCTGTCGTGGAGGCCGCCACCATGCCAAACCCCCACGAACGAAATCTGCTCATTCGTACAGATAACCAGGCTGCATGCAGGGCACTCGCAGCCAGACACATTGTCGTGGCACTATACACAGCGTTAACAACGCACCTCAACGCATACTCTAAGATTAGAGTATGGATTCAGTGGATCCCGGGCCACACAGGGATCAGAAGGAACGAAGCGGCACATGACACATTCCACGCTCATTTCCCGGGCCCTCCGCTGTAGTGGCCTGATCCCCTGAATATGAATGAGCAATACGCACTCGCGATGGCGGAGAGACGCAAGAAACTTGAAGAATTACGCGACAACTGCATGAAGTATTCACAAGCAGACAGACAAGGGAAGCGAAGAGAGGCGGTACTATGGAGGGATGCGCAGACATACTCTCTCTTGTCCCCACACTTCCAACCCTACCTACAGGGTTTGTCTGGAAAATCTGCTTGTATGGCATGTGGCAGCATGCCCAATAATGTGCTCATTCTGCGGGGTTATCCGGGGAGCCGTCCCGCTATTCAAGAGAGCCTTGCCAAACTCGCACCCACCCGATCTTCGACATTTGAGGAGGGGTTGGCACACTCCTCTCCCGACCACGTACAAGCCTTGATCTAGCTGATCACAAAGCTCGGCTTGGCAGACAACTACAGCAAAGGGGGCGAACCCGAACCGGGTTTCTTTTATAAAGTTTTCCTCTGTCCGTC
This sequence comes from Dermacentor variabilis, assembly GCF_050947875.1. Lineage (NCBI taxonomy): Eukaryota > Metazoa > Arthropoda > Arachnida > Ixodida > Ixodidae > Dermacentor > Dermacentor variabilis. The sequence goes on along the minus strand of NC_134570.1, from coordinate 139,988,128 downwards.
TCTGTCAGGCGCGCGAGCGTGCACGTGAGGCTGCTGCGACGAGCTGGAATTAGAAACACGAAAAAGAAAAAACAATAAAACGCAAATTCACCTAAAACAAGGTATTTGCCGTACAAATACAGGGGCCCTATAACGTAAAACTATTCCAATGTGTTTTTATTCCAATCTTCTGACGTCAAATTTGCGTAACCGCGGACGCAAGCATCGGGCGGTCACGCGCCGGGTTCTCTGAACAGACCAATCAAACGCTCTCCTCGTTCATAGGAGGTCACTTTTGTTTGCTTGAAAAACGAATAACATTGCCTACACTGAGCGGCTTGTCTTATCTAATTGGCTCACAAGAGGCGAGGAGCACGCTCAAGTGGAGAGGGATTCGATAAGGCCGAGCCACTGCATTGAAAATCGATAACCGGATGAAGAGGGTGGTACCGGCGTCTGCAATTGGTCCGCTTTCCCTTACTTAGCTTGCGGTGACTCGTCGGCAATCGCGGCGGCATGCAAAGGAAGCATAAGAATGACGCGAAAACGGATCCTCAGCAAAGGAGAGTTGGCAGAACGAGGTCGTAAACGGGCCGAAAGTGCTCCAAAATGTTACACGGCCACGTAGAAAGCTGTATTACACGCAGATAAACCCATGCTCTTCGACAGGTGCGAGCAGCCGGTGCCTGAGCGATCGGCGGCAGCCATCTTTTATTCCTTTCGGAACGGGGCAGCCTGCGGCTATTCAGAAGAAAATTCGGTTTTGTTCGGCATATTAATGAATCTTTATCGCGTGCACGTCTTTTTGACACGGTGAGTTTTTGCGTTTTTGTGACGTCGCGTGAGAGGCAGGTGAAGTGGGTGCAGCCCAAAAACATTTGACCAATGGCAGAGGGCTAATGGCAAAGAGGCGTCGAATCAGAAATAACTGTTTTTCTTTTGTTCGGTGTACACGTTATATCAGATGGGGAGCTATCGCGGTTTTCGTGACGTCGCGTGACAGACAGGTGAAAGGGGGGTGGCACAAAAAGTTTTTGACCAATCGCGGAAGGCTGATTGCAAAATTGGAATAGAAAAGCTCGGAACAGTTTTACGTTATAGCGCCCCAGTTTCGTTCTCTTCAAAAATTATTTTCCTTTACTTAATACTGAATTTCAATAAAGACCGTTTCATCAATTGCTGGCAAGAAAACCGAAGCATTCGTTGATGCGAATGCAGTTACTGTAGAAAGTCTCTCTAGCCTCCACGGCGTTGCGCGCGCTGCTTAAAGAAAAGAAAGAAAAGAAAAGAGAGAGAGAGCGGGAGAGAGAGAGTCTAGTGGTGGTTCATCATCGACGCCGCTTGCTTGTTCTCACTGACGCTTGGTCTTGCGCCCGCTTCGGGCCTTATACGCGGGGGTCTGCGCTGGTGGCTGGTCAAACAGGAACCTTATTACGTCCCATAGCATATTTACAATTTACATACTCTCGTTCCCGACGTTTTATCAGCACGTATACAATTATGCACAATCACATACAGCATTATACAGCCATGTAACGTTCGTAGCATTTTCGAATGAAATTCGATGATGTCCGCGACGTCAATTTCGTTCCACCGCCGCAGCCCTAGAGACTCCTATAGCTGACCTCGAACTCAGAGCCGGCTAGAACGGGCGACGTATGAAGAGCGAGAATTTCAGATTACTGGCAAAAAAGAAAAAAGAAAGAATGTAGTGCATATTAGTCTGTATGAATGATAAACGCACAAGGTAACCTTTATTTTAGAATGATTGATAATTGCGGTTCAATGCAAGAATTCGGAACTATGGCGCAGGTTGCCTTGCTGGCTCATACCGAGCACGCCTGTCTTTTCTGCCGCGCGGAAACGCCTGCGAAAATCCCTTCAACAGCTTCGAGGTAAAATAAATCTTGAATGTGCTCACAGTTTAGCTGCTTTTCTATCCCCGCACAGCGTGCCGCCGCCAGTCCCCATTCTCCCTCCGCACAGAGGAAACAGCCGGCAGCGCTCCCCTCGCTCCGCTTTCCTCCTCTCCAGACGAAGCGCGTGGCGTCCGAGCTTGCACCGGTGCTGTGCGCCAGTGCGACCTCGGAGGTCACGTCAAACGCGATGAGCCTGTGTCGTCACGCCAGCGTTGCCTTGCGCAGGGACCAGCAGCTGAGACAGCGGCGCACCGGCGGCGCTGTTAGCCCCGCGGGCATTGGCGGTGCCGCCAGTCCCCTCGAGTTAAGCGGTGTGAACAGCCCGAGAAGCGGTTCCGCTAGTCCCGCGCCCCTTGGCGGTGTCTCGCCAGCGGCTGAAGAGCAGGAAGAGAAAGTCGTGGTGGCGCAGTGAGTATACAGCGCCACGTGGGCGAATTCGTTTGTCGCATCCGAATACGGTGGCGTGCCGTTGCCCGCAGGGCCACTGGAGCCCTCGAAACGGTTCAGTGGCCGTGTTCGCCGGTGCTGCTTTGTGTGCCGCGTCATCAACTCAACCCGGTGCAGCAGAAAAAAAAAACACTATGAATAAATAAAGTTATTACCAAAAAAAGAAAAGAACAGTCAATCAGGAACAACCACCCGCTGGTCTCAGAAAGAGAGGATAGCTTACTCATTGCGACTGTGGCTCGCTGAACATTTCAGGACGCCTTGTTATGTAGGAATCTGCGTCATACGGGGTGTTATTGTTTGTTTTCTTAGATTATGCACATTTTTAAACTAAAAGAATGTATGAGCGTACAGAACGAGGCGTTGTTGTAGAGGAGTTCCTAGGCGAGACGAGCATAGGTCGCCGCTAAAAACGGGAGTTTCAGACCACTGATTGCCAAAGACATTTTTGAAGTTTTATTTTTATACCCTTCGGGGCAGATGTTTGATTGTCGAATTTGGAATCAGGCACATATTAATGCAGCCACTTTTTGTTCTAAATCTTAATCGTGAACATCGCACGTAATTCAAGAAAGTCGCCATCGAAAATCGAACGCGAGTTTACGACAAACGTTTGTTCGGCTCTACAATAGCTATTCAACGGCCGTTAGCGAGAGAAACGCTGATTGTGACGTCAACTGCAACTGCGTTATACAATTTCATGCACGTACTTGTGTCTACGACAGGTGTTTAATTTAAAACGGCGATGGGGAGCACTTGAACTTCAGCAAAAAAAAAAAAAGAAGCCTAGTTGACTTGGATCGATCAGGAAGGCGGTACAACGTCGCGCAACTTCTACATTGCGCAAGCTGCTACGAGGAAAGTAGTGGGCAGCGCGGGCCGATTCCGAAGGCGGTGCAGTTCTAGCAGGGCGTTCCAATGCGCGTGCTGTCACGAGGAAAAACAATTCGAAAAACTGCCACGCACGCACCAGACACCTCAGAGTTGGTTTCGGCACAAGAGATGTATGTGTGCATTACTGAAAAACAAAATCGCAGCCTAATGGTTAGATCATTGGGGCTGACAGAGATTCACTTGCGCCATCGCATTCTGTTTCATTTGAAGTGGCCGGAAACGAGGCGAAACTGGGTCGACCTACCTATGTACTGCAAGGTGCCTGGAATGAGACACAGAATGCTTCGCAGTAAAAAAAAAAAAAAAGACAGTTATGTGCGTCCCACAGTGTCGTCATGATTTCTCCGATGGTATTCGTATAGCACCTGTCTATGGGAAATTTATCCGGAGCTAAAGCTTACTACAGCTGGCCTTAAAGAGCTTATCGCCGCCCTTGGAGTAATCCTGGCGGCGGTGCTTAAATATTAATAAATACATTGCATTGCATCCAGAAACTGCGCGGTTGTGTCATGAGGGACATTGCATGTAGTGGAAAGCTCTGGACCAATTTTTAAGGTGCACATGAATAAAAGTGCGCGAGCCTTTTTGCATTTCGTCGTGGTGGCCGCGTTCACATGGGGGAATTTGTTGAGTAACCGCAGGTGGTCAAAATTAAACAGCTACGTAGTCCCTCACCCGCCACGGTAGCTCAGTAGCTATCGCGTTGCGCTGATAAGCAGGTGATCAAATCCCGACTGGTGAAGCCATATTTCGATGGGGGTGAAATGCATAAACTACCGTATACAGAACATAGCATGCACGTTAGTGAACCCCAGGTGGTCAGCAGTAATCCAGGGTTCCCCATAACGGATGCCTCATAATCATATCCTGCTTATGGCACGTAAAACCCCAGACTTTAACTATGCTGCCCCTCATCGCCGCTGCGTTGGTTTGGGCTGTTAAACGTTGGCATTCAATCAACACAGGAGCACGCCACAAAGCGGGAAGCGCTTAGTTTACTGCGAATTCATCTCCGCCCCTGCAAAACAATTTACGCTCACAAAAATTATTTTTGCGACAGGCTTTCCACATGTTTCATACCACTACGAAGTTCGATCGTTCCTAAGCCATGCCTAAGCTAATAACTGCGCGGGTGTCGCCAGTGCTACAGCACGTCGTTAAGGGGTTAAGTCGCGTCTTGTTATTTGTCTCTTCTTTTCCTTTTACCTCCAGGAAGGGGACGAAAATAGCGAACGAAGGGCATTGCTCTCGACATCTATTCCCTTTCAGCGCTTTGAATGATGCTCCTTTCATCGCATCGAAAAGCTGACATAGCTGTGGGTTCGATTTTCAACCACAGCGGCCGCTTTTTTAAGGGGAAAAAGGACAAGACTTCCTTATAGCGCAATTTTAAAGTAATTTTAACAGCCCCGGGTGTTGGAAATGACACAGGAGTCCTACGCTGTGGCTGTTCTCGTAGCACATCAAGTCTTGTTTTGGGATGCAAAATGCAATCAATCAATCAATCAATCAATCAATCAATCAATCAATCAATCAATCAATCAATCAATCAATCAATCAATCAATCAATCAATCAATCAATCAATCAATACGGCAACGAACAAACAGCTGGCAATACATGAACTGTCATTTCGTGCAAACGGATTTGCGAGTTTGGTTCCTCATTAACTGACGCAAACTTTCTGCAAAGCTGGACGATGCGCAAAACGAGAACACGGTAAAAGCGGGAGCCACCGTTTCGACAAGCGGACTAGTCTTTTTCAAGGTGACATATGCTTTCCTCTGCACGGTATATATAGGTAGGGCTCTTCTAAAGGTGAGAGGGGGTAAGGTAGGTGGGCGGGGCAATGACCGACGGTGTGTTAGCGGCGAGGGCGTAGAATTGAAAGGAGAGTTGTGCTAATCAACGTCGGTGGAGGAATGTGATTCAGCACCGTGTGTCATCCGATTGACGTGTCACCGGCCGTGTCACCGGACGACGGAGGGGGAGGGAGGATTGTCCACTCCGCTGCAGGTCAGTGGGCTATCGTCTCTCTGCAAGAGAGAATAAAGGAAGCGGCAGAAAAGGGTGCTCGTAAACAAAAAAAAGATACTAAAACGCAATATATATATATATATATATATATATAAGAAGAAAAGAAAGGGAGGAAATAATATAAAATAAAATACTAAGCAACCAATGAAAATTAACGAAGTGCTGTTGCTTATAGCTTGAAATTCAGCGTAGCGAACAGATTCTAAAGCTCGCTTTGAAACGCTTACGCCTATTAATTGCAGTGTTTGGAACTTATGGATGAGGTATGATTCTCTGTCTTTCTGTCACGCGCAGAATGGAAATTTGACTGTAGGATGTAGAGTTCATCAAAGGTATGACCTGGCTGGTTGAAATGCTCGACGACGGCTTTGGGAAGCTTTTTAGCTGTTACCACGCACTGTCTCTTTAACTTGACATTCCTTGGTTGTCCCGTTTCACCGATATATTGCTCCTTACAGAAGGAACATTCAAGCATATAAATCACATCGGAACTAGTGGAAGTAAAGCTAGTTTTCTGATGATATTACCTTGCTTAGTAACTCAGGGGACCAACTGCAATGCATGCTAACTGACCTGGAGAGGCAAAGCCGAAGGGTGGGTCTAAAAATTAATCTGCAGAAAATTAAAGTAATGTTTAACAGTCTCGGAAGAAAACAGCAAATTACGATAGGTAGTGAGGCACTGGAAGTGGTACTTAGGATCTACTTAGGACAGGTAGTGACTGCGGATCCGGATCATGAGACTGAAATAATCAGAAGAATAAGAATGGGCTGGGTGCGTTTGGCAGGCATTCTCAGATCATGAACAGCAGGTTGCCATTATCCCTCAAGAGAAAAGTTTATAACAGCTGTGTCTTACCAGTACTCACGTACGGGGCAGAAACCTGGAGGCTTACGAAAGGGGTCCTACTTAAGTTAAGGACGACGCAACGAGCTATGGAAAGAAGAATGATAGGTGTAACGTTAAGGGATAAGAAAAGAGCAGATTGGCAGAGGGAACAAACGCGAGTTAATGATATCTTAGTTCAAATCAAGAAAAAGAAATGGGGGGCATGGGCAGGACACGTAATGAGGAGGGAAGATAACCGATAGTCATTAAGAGTTACGGAATGGATTCCAAGGGAAGGGAAGCGTAGCAGAGGGCGGAAGAAAGTTATATGGGCGGATGAGATTAAAAAGTTTGCAGGGACAACATGGCCACAATTAGTACATGACCGGGGTAGTTGGATAAGTATGGGAGAGGCCTTTGCCCTGCAGTGGACGTAATCAGGCTGCTGCTGCTGCTGCTGCTGCTGCTGCTGCTGCTGCTGCTGCTGCTGCTGCTGCTGCTGCTGCTGCTGCTGCTGCTGCTGCTGCTGCTGCTGCTGCTGCTGCTGCTGCTGCTGCTGCTGCTGCTGCTGCTGCTGCTGCTGCTGCTGCTGCTGCTGCTGATGATGATGAAAGCTAGTTTTCACTTCGTGCGTACAACTATCTGGGGTGCGCATAATTTTAATGTCACTTTGAAGCTGCGTTCAGGTTTTGCACCTGAGGCGACAACATGCTTTTACTACGGGGGAACGATGTTGGCTGACTCTTGCGCCCACTAACATGTCTTTCAAGTTTCTGTTGCGGCGATAGGTCACCTTTGGTACCACCGGGGACGCTTTTCTCAGACGCTCGTTACTTGATAATATTGAGTGGTATTTTCGCAGGACCTTGTTTGTGTTTGGGAGGGCATTAGAATATTTTGTTATAAACGCTGGTGGTCAGCAAATCTGGAAAACATTTAATGCGTACAGCCAGAAGACAGCAAGCCCTCCGCCTCGCCTCACTACACGAGCTGTATTCCTGACGGATGACATTCGCGAATAACGCTTTCAGCGTGCGTTGGTTGACTAAGCACTTGACGGGACGCTCATCGCTTCGCTGAGACGTCGTGCGCACGGAAGGGAAATCACGCCAGACAGTTACTAGCCGAGAACGAGAGGCTAGTGTGTACGCTGAAATTTAGCGCTCTCAGACGTCGACATCATGGTGAGCGCCGCCTCAGTACTAACGACGCCGTCAGTATTCGCAAGGCACAGCGCAGGGGATTTCCGAAGTCAAAAACACGTTCAAAATGTATTCCACCTATGTATTCCGTCTATTCCGCCAGCAAACAATTTTTCTAAGTGTGTTATGCTTCTCGTTGTGAAGTTGTTCGGCTCTCATCTCGACCCCCGGGTGTGCGTCGCGCTCTTTGCAGGGCGTCAGCGGAGATGCGCAGGCGCGTGTTCGAGATGTGCATCTTCGTCTTATCGGCTGCCATCATGCTGGTCTTTATCGGAATGCTGCTCTTCGTGCTCGCCTTCAGAGAGGAGATCACCAAGGGTGCGCTTCCTTTGTGTTTTTGTCTTTGTTTTTGCGGACACGTTTTACCGACTCGCCACATTGTCGAACCCAGGTATGCTTGTATTCCTTTATACCAGTGACTCCGAGATTTTTATCGTCGTTTGTGCACTGTCCCATCTCGAAGGCTATAATATTTTTGACACAAACTGTAAGCATTCAGCTAAGAGATGTGGCATTTGTAACGACTGGCTGACCGCGATCGGCATCGCACGGAATTGTAGAACGGTTGCGGTTGAATGCACGAGAACTGCCGGTGTGAGTGAACTCACGATAGAAGACGCGTTCAGAGACGGCTACATGAAAGCCGTGCAATATTGTTAAAGGTGCGAAGAATGGTGATAAGCTTGGTAGTACTATAGAATATCGGTATGCATCATCGACGCTTTACAGCTTCTCAAAAGTTTAAAACGAATGAAAAATATTTGTGTTGCAGAAAGGGCAGGCGTGCCAACGCGAACACTTGTGGGGACGGAAAGGGTGACGTAATTGCGTTGTCCTTTTTCGTTCCTGCTCATGTATTTGTTGAGTCTTCCACTACGGCGTGCCTCGCAATCATATCGGGACCCGCCGTGGTTGCTCAGTGGCTATGGTGTTAGGCTGCTGAGCACGAGGTCGCAGGATTGAATCCCGGCCACGGCGGCCGCATTTCGATGGGGGCGAATTGCGAAAACACCCGTGTATTTAGAAGCACGTTAAAGAACCCCAGATGGTGAAAAATTTCCGGAGTCCTCTACTAAGGCGTGCCTCGTAATCGGAAGGTGGTTCTGGCACGCAAAACCCGAAAGTTTAATTAATTTTGTAAATTATATCCTGGTTTTGGCACGTGAAACTCCAGAGTTTAATCAATTAAATTGTTTGCACAGCTGCCTTTCAGTAACGGGTTTCGTCAAAAGCATTCTTCAGAGTGCTGCGCGTAACATCGGCCTCCGCAATCACAAGCGTCGCGAGGTTAGCGTAATCGGAAGCACAGTACACTGTACGCACCGATCTGTCCATTTGCCGCATTTCTGTAGTACGAGCTCCTCCTGCAGTTTCACAGCTGCGCGCTTCAGCTTTCACAACACTGCGCGGTCTCATGGAGGGGCAGCGCAGGCGGACGTGACCTGCAAAGCAACATACTTCAAGTTAAAGTAGGCCCCGCTCATCTGTCGGATTGCGTTTCCCTATAGTGCGAGATACAGTACGTGTCCTAAGCCCTAAGACATTAATGTTGGATACTTAAGGCGTTAATTTTTGAACACAACATATTCTTTAGACATGGCGCGGAAGGAGGCACGTTGGGAAGAGATTAAGAGCTATGAAGACTTAAAGGAGAGACGAATAATTGATTTCACTCGTCTGATACATTGCTGGCGTGGGCACAGGTCAGAGCCGACCGGTGGCAATGTACATTAACGTTTATTGATGTCTCTGAACCACACAATATACACTATGCTTCGGCGAATTTGGAGCGCGGCACTGCGATGCCAGATCCTGACATTAGACATCTCAAGTTCAACGTGTGGTTTTAAGGTACATGTTACGCAGAGATACACGCTCCCTCATAGGCTTCAAAAAACCTTGTTCTTGTTGTTCAAGAGGACAGCAGCATGTTTGGCTTCGATCTGTACGGACCACCGATATGACGGCCTTCGGCGTTATCTGCCTCGTCTTCAAAACCGTAGTTTGTATTGCTTGCATGCTCTTCGCTTTCCTCTGCGCAAATCACCTGCTGTGTGGGCACTGATATATGCCGTGGGCAGATTTCGGCGCCTAGCGAGCGTCGTCAGGCGTCGCATTGTTCTTTCCGCAAGGACGCCCCCAGGCCGTCGGGAATTTTTATTCCTTGGGGCTTCTAAGCGGGACCTGCCCAGAATTCACATTTTCTATCTTCAGTGACGCATACAGTTGCACATCTTACTATGAAGACCGCGTTAATGCTGAACACAACCTAAACTTTAGCCATGCGGTGGAAGGAGACGTGATGTGAAGGGATTTAAAGGTTTGAAGATTTAAAAAAATATAGGTATAATTGAGTTATCTTCACTCGCCCTTTATTTACCAAGTTTGAGGCAAATTGTCTTGTTGCAAGGTCGAAGCTTGTGATTATTCAACGCCATGTTATTCTAGGTCAGTGCCCTCTCTATCAAATAATAAACTCCTTCTGCTCATTTTGGCAAACGAATGCGTATGAGCTGGCCAGGCTCATCAGCCGGTCGGACAAAATGAAGCAATGCGAACAGACGAGGCTGGCCAATAAAATCAAGGGGCTCTATAACGTAAAACTATTCCAAACTTTTCTATTCCATTTCTGCAATCAGCCCTCCGCTATTGGTCAAGAACTTTTTTAGACCACCCCCACTTCACCTGTCTGTCACGCGACGTCACGAAAACCGCGATAGCTCCCCATCTCATATGACGTGTACACACTGATCATGCATGATTTGAATGAACAAAAGAAAAATAGTTATTTCTGATTCGATGCCTTTTCGCCGTTAGCCCTCTGCAATTGGTCAAAAGTTTTTGGGCTGCAGCCATTTCACTTGCCTGTTGCGCGACGTCACAAAACCGCAAAAACTCATCGCGTCAAAGTGGCGTGTACGCGTGAAAGATGCATTAATATGCCGAACAAAACTGAATTTTCTCCTGAATAGCCGCAGGCTGCCCCGTTCCGAAATGAATAAAAGACGGCTGCCGCCGACCGTTCAGGCACTGGCTATCTCGCACTTGTCGAAGAGCGTGGGTTTATTTGCGCACAATAAAACTTTTTGCATGGCCCTGTAACGTTTTCGAGCACTTTCGGCTCGTTTACCCCCTCGCTCTGCCAACTCTTCTTTGACGAGGATCCGTCTTAGCTGCAATCTTAACCTTCCGCTGCATGCCGCCGCGATTTTCGACGAGCCATCGCAAGCTAGTAAGGGAAAGTGGACCAATCGCAGACGCCGGTACCACCCTCCTCATCGGGTTATCGATTTTCAGTGCACTGGCTCAGCACCATCGAATCCCTTTCGACTTGAGCATGCTCTTCGCCTCATGTCAGCCAATTAGATATCTAAGACAAGCCGCTCAGTGTACGCAATGTTATTCGTTTTTAGAGCGAACTAACGTGACCTCCTATAAACGAGGAGAGCATTTGATTGGTCTTTTCAGACACCCCTGCGGGTAACCGCCCGGTGCTTGCGTCGGCGCTTACGCAAATTTGGCGTCGGGAGATTGGAATAAAAACATATTGGAATAGTTTTACGTTATACGGCCCAAGGAATACGTAATAGTGTGGACTTCGTGGCTCTGCAACCACAGCGAGGCCGTAGGGTTTATGACGTTTTGCTGCTAAGCTTGAGGTCATGTGTTCGACTTTAGACCGCAATGACCTGCCTTTCGCTTTTGTACCAAGCTTTTGTGAATGTTAAAGGCGCTCAGACGGCCGGAATTAACCTAGAGCCATACACTATTGTGCCTGTCAAAGCCACCGTTAGATGTTAAGCCTTAACAGCCTTATCAGAAGACGTGCTTCTGAATGTTTGTGTACCGTATTTTCCCGTGTATAACCTGCACCCCCAATTACAACACCACGGGGAAAAAAATAAAAAGAAGACCGCCCATATAACCCACTGAAGTAACTCCACCTAAGAACGGCCAGGTCTTCGTAAGAGCAGTCTTCACTCACGAATGCACGAATCGTCCACGTGGTATTCTCTTCTATGCGGTGATGCTGCTAGTCCTTTACAACGCCTGCCGCGTTGCAAAGGACTGCCGTCGAGCGCAGCTCATGGTGGTCCGAGTTCAGGTTCGCCGGCGCGGCGTACGTGCACTACTCGCTAACTACTAAGACAGCCAAAAGGCAAAATGGCGACCCTCAAAGACGAGAATTAGCGACCATGAAAGAGAGGTGAAGGGAGATCCAACACACAGATGGAGGGCGGGAAGGGGCGGGGGAGTTCTCTAGGGGATAACAAAACTTTGCTTTGAAGGGAACTTTGTCTTCAGGCGTGGCTTTACTGCAGTGCGGCGCGTGCTGCCGTGAAGCAAAGCTCTAAAAGCAATATTTTTTACGGCCTTGAAGCCACAGCTCCAGACAAAATTAACACTTAATTTGCATTACGACTTTAGTGATGATATTTATAGATGGATTATATACATGTCAAATCACGGTGTATGTATAGGATGATTTAGTGACGAATGGATATATTGACTCTTCTGCTCGTTAGGAGAACTTTACCAATTGAATTCGTGTTGTAAGGTGGTAAACTAATGAGTAGGAGGTAAGGGGTGATAGTTACTTAGCGGGACTGATTTTCTGTGTTCTGGCTTCTAAGTGCCTCTTGCTGACTGTCAGCTCTCTCGCTTGTCTTTATGCTTTTCAGTGATCGACAAGTCCGTAGATAAGAAGCCGAAACTGAAGGACCTCTACTGCACGACCAAGCTCTGCAAGTCCTTCAGTAAGCGTCCCGCTGAGAGTGTCTTCCTCTCCTGATATATTTGATGCGGTAGCGCTTCGTACGAATTATCAACAGCACTGCGAAGCTGCATTCGTAGACTGTGTCATCAAAACAACGGCTAATGAATGAATGAATTCCGAGGAGGGCAGAAAAATTAACCGCATTTTTCCATTCGTGCCTATAGATCAAGCAAAAACGGGAAAGGACTGCGCCCTGGTTAAATCTGTGCGGCATGCAATGCACTTTCATTCCTTTCCTTTTTTCTCCTTTTTTATCTCGACGCACGCAAATTTATCAACACTCTATAGGATGAGGCCGATTTGTGGTGGTAACTGACCCCAAAACCCTCTTAAAAAAGAAAAATAAAGAAAGGAAGAAAGCACAACTTCTTTCCAGCAGAACGTACTGACACGGACAAAAAGGGACGGCAACACACGGTGGACTAACAACTGAATGTTTAGTATTGATTTCCCACGCTTCTATCGCACAAGCCAGCCAGTGCTTCTTTTTTATGTTTTCCCCTTTTGTCACGCTGATTATCCTACTCTCAGGCTGAAATATCGGCTTTGCGCAAGTAGCCCTTTTCTTTTTCTGTTAGGGGTATTGAAGGTTTACTGATGCAAGATTGCCCGCTTCTATTCATGGCCATGGCTTCTAAAATTTTGCGCATCAGCTTGTCTTTAGTTTTTCCTGACACCTTGATGTCGTGAAATTGAACGTTGCACTGGTGATGGCGGTGATAAAAAGCGAGATACCCAGCAGAGATGCCTTCCAAAGAGGCTGCGTGCTCTATTGCCCTGTCATCGATACACCTGCCTGTTTGTCCTATATATCGTCGGCCACATGATAATGGTATATCGTATATCACACCTGTCTTGCAGGCAGTCTGCTTCTTGTGGTTTATTGTGCATGAATAGCAATTGCAATGGAAAGTAATTGCGTGAATTGTAACTGCAAGAAGCAATTTGCTAATCTGAAAGGGCGCGATGAGATGAAGTATATCACTTTTGAAAATGCAGTACTGTACCTGGGATCCGTGCTGTGTGCAGCGAATGCCATACGTGGCGCGTCAATCGGTAAAGAGAACCAGGGAAAAAGTTCTGCCATTGCCCGCCTCTGTGCGGCGCTGAGGCGACAGGATGGATGCTTCACGGAAGGCTTAATTAGCAGCGCGCAGTGGGTGAGCCCTCCTCTAGTCCGTGGAACGCGCAGCGGGCTCCCGTTACTATTAGAAATACAGTGCTACAGCCGACGGAGGAGAGCACAAAGGATTGAACGAACACACAGCGTTTGTGTTCGTTCATCCCTCTTTTTCTGTCCTCCTACTTCTGTTGCGCTGTTTTTGTGACAGATTGCCAACTATCCCGGTCCCACACATTTCCGTTACTGATTCGCTGACACGAACCTTAGCCTTCAGTGCACTACACGGTGTTGGTCAGACGGAGAATAGTGTTGAAATGTACACAATAGCCTCACATGCGCGTGGCATAATTTTCATCCCCTTTTTTACGCATACAAGACGAAACTGAAGAACCGCCAGGAGAGTTTGATACACCTGCTAGAATAAGAAAGGAATGTATTACGTCGCGTGCTTCTCTCTCTCCTTATGGCAAAGGGACAGCTGTCGCCACTCCGACGCGAACGGGTTGCGTCCACCCCATGTCCCTTTCTCCCTCCACAGCAGCCATGCAGTGCGGTACTTGAGCCTTCGTACAATGACGCCAACACCGCGTGTCCCTCAAGAGAAACATTACACAGAGCACGCCTTCTAACGAATCGAGGAGCACACTTTTATGACACTGCGTAAAAAACATGTAGTATGCCGCATGTGACGGATCGGTCGCCCTTCAAAACAATGTGAACTAGAGAATAATCTGCCCTGTGTTATTGGGTCCACTTTCAGCCGGTATCGTTCTTCATAGTGGGGGCGAAATACCCCTGAAGCAGTCATTGAACGGCGTTTCCCTACCCCTTCATTTACAGTGTGCTGCAATCAATCAATCAATCAATCAATCAATCAATCAATCAATCAATCAATCAATCAATCAATCAATCAATCAATCAATCAATCAATCAATCAATCAATCAATCAATCAATCAGTTGCCGACCACGACATGTTTGTACAACTTACGCAGCGCGCGAGGTGATATCGTTCATCAACTTCAGCCGGGACCCGTGCAACGAGTTCTACGAGTACGTCTGCGATGGCTACCTGCGGGAGGCACTCAATGACCGCTTCAAGTGGACCGCGCCGGGCTTGGACTACGCGCGCTTAAGCAAGGTGCTCGACGGCATCTACCACCGCAACGCCTCCGACGGACCCGGTCAGTGCATGCTATAGCTCCTAAAGTGGGCGTTGCTTAAATGCCTGAGGATGGCTGTAAACCGAGCGTGCTGGCTACGTGAATGGTTTTGGGCTACTTGCGCCTGCATTATGCAGTCAACGAAGCCCAACAACGAGCGCAGATGCCACGTCGAAAGGCGAAAACAGGCATTCAAATATCGTAAAGCGTTGTGCGCGTATGTATCCAACTACACGTGCCGGCAGATTCAACACATCGCACGGCACGCAGTGCCGCGAGCCGTTCACTCGGGTTTCTTTCGGCATACAAGTATGCCGACACCCTGGCGCTATCCCGAACGGCCGTGTTCACTTTTTGCAATACTAGACTTAGATGCTATTACAATTGCAGTTCTACTAATGTGTCGTGACGATTGATTGAAGCTTGCTTTCAAGAGCGACGGGAACCCGATAACTAGAGCCTAGATTGGACCTTCCGCGTGTCACATTAGCAGTAAACTGTGCTCTTCCCCCTCTCCACCTTTATTGCTTCAATAAGTGCATGTGCGGAGTACATACACCGGTGCTCCAACGTGTAATAAAAGGACAAAAGAACTTCGCGAGTTTTCGGGAACATTTCACAAGCTGTGACACAGCTACTGCACAATATTCATCCTGTGTGTGTAGCAGGAGCTGTCAAAAAAGCTTATGCAAAGTGCAGCCTGTCTTAGACAAGAAGCATAACATTTTTACTGCTCTTAGAAATCTCAGGTGGTCTTACTGGCGAACACTCAAGAGTTCCAGAGCGAGCGAAGCAGTGGAAATACGGAAATACATAACCGCTGCATTCATTTTTGCTGATGCTGAGCGCTCGTTTTCAGCCTACAAGCTTATTTTGAGTTACACGAGGCACAGTCTTGAACCCGCAAACCTAGGCATGATAATCATGTGTTACTCTTTTGATAACGTTTACAACTATTTTTACGGGATTATTTGTTGACTCCAATCCATCAGGCGCGGGTTTTGGCTTTTCACATTAGCCATCCCGCAGATTTCCTGGCGGGTAAAGCGCATCGCGCATGCTTTTCTTTTTTTTCGTGTTTACTCCACTTGATGCAATTATGTAAGAAGGAAAGTTTGACTATTAAATGTGCAATACCTACTTATTGTATCCGAACGAACGCATTAAGCGTGTAGGCGGCAGTGTGTAGATTGACAAAAAGTGGCCTCTGGTGTGCCCAGGAAAGCCGTGGCTTACGCAATATGGTTGCTGCCTTTAAGACCTCACAAGTGAACGATACGTCAGTTTTCTTACTATGAAAGTGGGTTACGTATATGAAATACATTAAACAATTAAATCGTGGTTAGCGAACAATTTTACTGCATATTTCGGCCCTTATTATGCCTAAAGGGAAGCTTTAAATGGTTGTTTTAGCGCAGAAAAACCACAATGTTCTTCCTTGAAATCAGGTCTCAGCAGAGACAGAATTTTTGGCACACTTATCACTATAGTGATCACAAGTTATTACTATAGTGATAACTATAGATTTGATGTGTTAGCGTCTGTGAAATAAATTGCATAATGTCCTCCTCCTTTACATTTAAATTATGTGACGAACAGCGGAGACGATGAAACGGGTGAAAATGCACCGGACCGTGCGCTGTCTACCAACCGATTCTATGTTCGTTGTAACGCAGTACGTAAGGCTGAGTACAAAAGGGGCCCAACGCTGTCTGCTATGACTCGGCCGGGCGGCGTGAAAGCTACCGGTAAAAAAATGAAAAGCCGGTCATATTTG
This sequence comes from Dermacentor variabilis, assembly GCF_050947875.1. Taxonomy (NCBI): domain Eukaryota; kingdom Metazoa; phylum Arthropoda; class Arachnida; order Ixodida; family Ixodidae; genus Dermacentor; species Dermacentor variabilis. The sequence continues at coordinate 139,971,986 of NC_134570.1, read as the reverse complement.
ATGCAAAAGACTGCATGACAGGTGTTGAGCTAAAAGAAAGAACAAGAATAACAAAATTAAAAGATTACAACAGAAATCAATAAAATATATTGTAAGAGACTACAAGGGGAGTCAAGAGAAAAGATTCCTAAACATGTGTCAATAGTGCTAGAGTTAGTCTGCAAAATCGTGAAACAAGAAGAAAACAACACATGCCAGAAAAAAACGATCCTTAACGTTTAGATGGCTCTCTTTAGCCAGTCGATCTGTGCATCGCGTGGTCGCATCTGTATGATACGCGGCTTTCGCGATGCAGGAATATTGGTAACAGTCATCGCGGTACATCGTTGGTAAAGGTGCGCAGCCGCTTATGTGCAGGCGACAGTGTGCCTATAGATAGAATGCTGTCATTGCAAGTATTCGCATACTGCGAATTGCAGCTGCAAGTAGAGAGATTTCATTATAACATGTGTCTTTCCGCGAAATGGTTACAACTAACCATAAGACGTTCGCTGGTCGTTATCAAAGGCCTCACGCTCGCGTATGTTAATTTTATGAAGTTAATGGTGAAATGTTTCAATGTATTAGTCTGTGTTACGATAATAAAGGCGGGTGATGTGACACACGTGACATATCATCGCCCATTGTTTGCGGAGGCGGCTTTCTCGTTTTAGTTGGTATGATGATATCAACGGGAATTTGAGAATCAGATCCCGATTGTCCTCGCTTTTGGCGCCTCAAACTTCAATTCCGTAGAAGGAACTCCGCTTTTTAGAGCACAGCTCTTTTACGCCCGTTACTGCAGCGAGCGTCGGCATTGTCCCTCGTAACCGAGCGAACGAGCACAGCGAAAGAGAAAAGGGGACGCGGAGCGCAGTGGGAGATGAAAGACGGCGATAGCGAAGAGAGCGCGAGGAGGAAAGCGGAGGAGGAGGGCGCATGCGGAATCATGAGGCGCAAAGCGAAAGGGGAGTTTATGGCGAAAGCGTGAGAAGAAAACCGTAGTGCCGCGTAAGACGGGATTTGCGGCGACGATGGCTGTGACATGGGGCCAGGGTTACTGCGTCGTCGTGGAAACAAAGCACTGCATGAGCGGAGGTCTCTCCATTGAGAAACATACCTGCATAAAGAGCGGCCACTCGAGCCGTTTCGCGTCCGAGCAAGTAAGGGTCTGGCCACTGGCCAGGTGGCGTAGCGATGTCCGCTTCCACTCACTTCAAAGGTAGACTGCTTGTCACACGTCTATGGGGATAGGTCCACGCATCCCGTTTCCACAGAGACGTTGATGCCGCGCCGGTCCTGTTCCGCTGGTTACGGCAACTCCACCGCGCTTTTCCACGCGTCACCTCTCTTGTGCGGTAAGGTGTTTCCTTTTTTCTGCAGAGATAATTTTGCTGTTTCTTGCGTTAAGAACATTGCTAGCAAGACGTTTGATCTGCTGGCTGAGCACATTTTTCACGTGTAGCATAGACTCTGAGCCGTGCATCCGTCTACCGTGTAGCCAACCGTTTGTTTTTGCACCCGTATTTTCCGCAAGAGCATGCGCATTGCTTCGTAATTTTCCAGAATTCACTCGGAAGACCTTCGGTTCAAACCACAGAATTTGTTATCTGGGCTCCGTATCAACCGTATTATCGCAGAAAACTTTGATTTTGCGCGGTTCGAGCGGTGTAATGCGCATTTGGGATCGTTTAGTGACGGATGTTTAACTCACCGTATACGAACGCTGTATGCGCCTGGCCCAGTTGGCAAGTACCACTTTTACCTGACACATTGCTTGTCATCGCTAAAACATGCTTCATGTATTCTGTGTCTTTGTTCTGCGACTGTGTCTTTATCAGGTGTGCGATCCAATATTATTTCTAATTCCATATGTAAAGAAGAAAAAATTAATTTTTTTTTGTATGGAACCACTGCTTTCTACTGTGTGTAACTGAGATAAGCGGCAAAAAACGGCAATATAATCCACAAAAGAGAGCTGTGATAGCATTTTCCTCCCATCTGCATGAGCTAATTCAGTCGCTAAGGTTCTTCGAGAAGCCTGGCGGCTTTTCTAGTATAAAGGTTGTGATCCGCGAGTTTATTACGTCCCTGTGTACGGCATGCTTAAAAATGAAATTTTAAGGCTTTTGCGCTCCGCTATAGACGACGTAGTTGAACATTTTAGCAGCCAAAGGTTACCAAGAATCTACAGCATTCTTATCGAAACCGAAACCAAAACAGAGCTAAACCAGGAGACTAAAATTTTAGAGACAAAATTAGTGGTCTGACCAGCCGCTCGTGGCGCTGGTGTCAGTGCACTAGCTGAGATGAGCGAGGAGAAAGTTCATATCAACAAGGGACGGAGGCAGGGGTGCCCTTTATACCCGCTGCTGTTTATGATGCACATGGTGAGAATGGAGAGGGCGCTAGAAGGAAGTAATATATAGAGTTACTGTATATGCTACCGTAGGTAGCAGAGTTGCGCGTAGGTCCGCCATCTTGCCTGAGAAGCAACCAAGTCTATGCGGCGACGCCACACTGCGTTTTTGCAGGTGACATGCCTAGCGTATCGTCGATCGACGGTGGGCGCTTTTGCATCGCTTGTGCTCCGATTTTCCGCCTAATCGCAAACAAAGCGCGTCGAAACAGCTGACTGGATTAGATTGTGAAGAAAAAGGCGCTGCCCTTTTTTAGCGCGCGGCGTAAGATGCAGCGCGTATAATAGTTTTTTTTTGGACTTGCATTCACCTGTGCACTTTCTCCGCCCTAATAACGTATGGGCACTCGCGTATCTAGAATAGATTGTGTATTCTATATACGCCGACCAGATGCAGCATTCGTGAACCGCGACGGTAACGATTAGATCGCACCGAATCAACTTAGGGAATATGGTGATGTTATTTTATAGATTCCGAAAATCCTACAAAAAGTTTCGTGCGAAAAAGCTACTTCACAAGGTAGTATAAGGTTCGAAATACCATAGCGTATTAAAAACTGGACAAACTTTAGTAATTGAGGTAAACAATAAGATACTTTAATAACTTTCCTTCGCTTGAATACTGCTTGGCACTCAGGTTTTGTTTCAACAGAGATAAATACGCTACTAAGAGCAGTGCAGTGCTCTTTTAGCATGTAAACAGTAACAAAAAGCACCGAGCCGCAACTACCTCTTTTTTGGCAATAAAATCACAATGTGAATTTCAGAGAAAAAAAAAACACTAGTGTATGCGCCTGCAAATATTTTGATATAGTGAGCTTTATCAAGTGGTGCTCTTTTACAAAGGGAACTGTACTAAATATAAGGTCCATACTTGCTTATGTGCCATAGCTCTCAGCATGTAACCAGTCTAAAATATTACTGGTGAATCAATGACCAACCATTGATATTTCGACTCTGGTGCCCCATTAGATCTTGTGTAGGAACATATCCATCTACCAGCAAGCAATGGATATCAGCTACACCTGCAAGTGTGATTTCATTATGTACCTTTTCACTGCAGGGATTCCAAAAGTAGCCTTCTGTGGGAGTGTAGCGAAAGTTTTTCTCGCAGGATTGACATAGCTACAATATAGGGAATAATTCAAAACACAGTTAGGCCCTTACTGTATGTTAAATGACGACATTCATTCCTCTTGCATCCTACTTCACATAAGCTGTAGTAGATTAAATATCTTTACTTAGTAGTAACCTCTTTCATATTCAGAAACAACCCAAGCAGTGCACAATCATGAAAATGTGAGCTGGCTTTCTTACGACACTTCTGTGAAAGCAGTGTGGTGCATCACAAGCAGAAAACTGGTAATTCCAGCTAAATCTTCTGTATAACTCTATGTGCTTCCATTATCTTAAAAAAATCCAGAGTTGCAGTAGCTTTTAATATTCCAGCTCTGAATATTTTAGCACAGCCCAAAAAGCACGTAGCTGTTAGTCAAGCAATTTCATCTCATACACACTTGACGCAATAGGCAGTTGACTGAAAATATGTTTGTTCAGGTGTCTTTACCTGAGCACCCTTCACTAGTTTTACAAAGGAAGAAAAACAATTACTGTAGTAAGGTGTCACGAGGCAGGTAAGGTGTCACGAGGCAGGCCGACGAAACAAACGTGAGATGCGCTGCGCACGTTGCGTTGTTGCTACGCAGCTAGCACGCACGTGGACGGCGAACGGCAAGATCGGCCGGATTGGATTTGAATTTGACTGGCGATAACTTGTGTCAATCCAGTTCGCTGCAGCGGCGGCGTCGGGAAATACAAAAATTGGCCCGAACATCTGCTTCTCCGCAATGCACGGTTGCTTGGCTACCACGTGATGACGTTCTGCCAATAGAGGCGCTAGCGGCGTGATAAAACAGACGCGTAACTCTGCTACCTGCGGTAGCACATACAGTTACTCTAGTAATATCGGTTTCAATCTCTTATACAAACAGGCGGGTACAGTAATAAAGCAGCAACTCCCAGGTTCATTTTATGCAGACGACATTGTGTTGCCAGCTAAGAAGCAAAGTGATTTGCAACGTCTGGCTAATATCTGTGGGCGGGAAGGCGACAATTTAGGTTTGAAAGCTAGTGTTAGAAAATCAAGTGTTATGGTATTGAATGAAAACAGTGAATAGACAGTGGAGATACAGGGCCAGGAAATACCCCGGGTAACAGAATATAAATATCTTGGTATATGGATAAACGACGGCAATAGATATATGGAAACACAGGAAAAAACAATAACAGTGAAGGGGAAGAGAAATGCAGCCATAATGAAGCACAGAGCGCTATGGGGATACAATAGGTACGAGGTCCTCCGAGGTATGTGGAAAGGTGTAATGGTTCCAGGACTTACTTTTGGAAATGCGGTTGTTTGCTTTAAATCAGGGGTACAATCAGGACTCAACGGTAACCAAAGGTCAGTGGTTCGCCTCGCATGGAGCGCTCACGGGAAGGCTACAAATGAAGCTGTGCAGGGTGATATGGGCTGGACTAGTTTTCAAGTGAGGGAAGCTCGCAGTAAAATTGAGTATGAAGAACGGCTGCGGAATATGGAAGAAGGTAAATGGGCTGGGAGAGTATTCAGGTATTTGTACAGGAAAAACATTGATTCACAATGGAGGAAAAGAACTAGGAAGCTTACCAGGAAGTATGCGGCCTGTAGGGTGGGCAACACAGCAACAAAGAAAGTCAAGCGGAAAGTCAGAGAGGCTGAAATAATCTCATGGGTGGCGACACTGGAAAAGAAACCTGCCATGAGTAACTACTTAAGAGGAAAAAAAAAATGAAATCAGGAAAGAAACAATTTATGATAACTCAAAGGGAAGCTCATTACTTTTTGAAGCGAGATCGGGATGCCTTAGAACACGCACCTATAAAGCGAGATATAAGAAGGAAGAAGAAGCATGTGCTTGCTGCGGTAAAGCTAGGGAAATGACGGAGCACGTTTTATTAGAATGTGAAGACGTCTACCCAGCGGTATATTTAGGCGCCACTGGCCTCCTTGACGTACTCGGGTTCAGCGAGAGCAGTGCAAAAGCAAACATGTCCGCAATAGACATTAGTAAGAGGCGATTGGACGATTGATGGAAGAAAAGTAGGGAAGCGACAAAAAAATGGAGACGTACAAAAGCACAGTTCGAAATAAGGGATCAGAAAATTTGGGTGGGTTAGTTGATAGCGTTTTTTTTCTCTTTTTTATTGTTTAACCTAGGTAGGACATTAGACAGTATAATAATAGCAAGAGCTTGGTGGCGCCACCCACCGCCCCGTTCCAAAGAGGACGCTCATAACATCCATCCACATCCATCCATCCATAGCTCGGCCGCAGGGCTCTACCGGAGTGTTCGCTTTTTACCTATGTGCTTCAATGTGGCCCGACTGCGGTGGCTGCCGCGAATCTCACCCACGCGTCACCCACGCGCTGCCTCTCGTGATCTCCCGATTAGCGAGGCAGTCGCGCCACACTTCGCTACGTTTGCAACGTGCCGTTCGAGAAAGGTTGTCCGCGCCAGCCAATATATCGTGAAATGAAAACACGTATAGAACTGCGTTCACATTTCGCACTAGCGAATAATAATCGTCGGTGCATTTTTTTTTCATGCATTTAAGATCGGGAGTAGCACATTCCGCTTGACTGTCAACTATTGGCGACATCATTGTACACTAAAGTGCCATTGCAACAATGGTATTGTAAACAGCAGAGCGTCGCAATCACGGGGTCATGCGAGATCCAAAGCTCATTTGAAACTCCTTGGAAGTGTTATGAAGCTGGACAAGGATAAAATAAAAACACAGTTCTTGCACGTCACTTCCAGACCTCTATTACTATGTCGCGCAAGCCATGGTGCCAGCAGCAAGGTGGCCCCTTTTTTCCTCTGTCGCTACCCGTCGAATTTGTTTTCATTATTACGTTGGTTTTGCTGGGGTCTGCAATGTTGTCACCAGCTATTATAAAACCATGGTATTTGTCAGTAGACGCGTGCTTGAATGAAAAAGGTATCCACAAATTGAAGCGTGCTATCTTGTGCGTTGCCTACTGTTCTTCTACCTAGATGTTTTGGTGCTACGACGGTCATATGTAACTGAAAAAACACATTGATTTTTTTTTCAAATGGAACACCCATGATAACTCTCTTTTGCCATTTCAGTCTGGGAGCGGAGGTTCGTGCCGGAGAATCTGTGGGAACTGACTTTGCCCCTGTACGAACGGTGTTTGCAAGGGGATGTCACCGGTGAGTTTAAGCGCACGCTGTATTTTCTTGTGGTCATCTGCGCATAAGTCGGCAAGATGGACGGAACTCACCCAGACTTGCTCAGAAATTTTGTTAACGCGACAGCGTTAAGGGCCCGGTGTCGCAGAAAATCCGGTGTCGGCGTCGTAGCCGGCTTTGGCATCCCGTGAGCAAAAACTGCCGTATATATTTAGGTACATGTATATGCCACGCCTTACTATATGACATGCGGTATATGCGGGTTATATTGCTGCCACACCATTGTATCGCTAAAGTTGTTCATACCTTGTCTTACATGCTTGATAAAGTCATTCCTCGTAATTATGAGAGTGACAGCCCAGAAACAAATGTCATGAAACAAAACACCGACAGGGCATGCCTTTTATGTTAAATCTTCTCAGACTGCAATATTAAAAGTGCGAAACAATAACTGAAGCCTGAAAATGATGTAATTTTTTGGCGCGGCTGTGCACTATCTCCTGGACCGGCCCACGAAGAGGCCGCGTTTCTACCAGAAAGCTCGCCTGTGTACATAGCGTTCGCCGCCGGTGTTTCCCGGTTAACATTCCGGTTACATAAGCTGCAGTTGCCGGAAAGCATGAGAAGCGGTCAGGGCTCTTTGAATGCTATCGCGTTCCACTCTCAAAGGCGAAGCTTAAGCGTCCTCCAAATTTTTTACTGCGTTAGCATTCTTAGGGTATTTCACGCACTTTCCAGGGGCTATGTATGTATGTATGTATGTATGTATGTATGTATGTATGTATGTATGTATGTATGTATGTATGTATGTATGTATGTATGTATGTATGTATGTATGTATGTATGTATGTATGTATGCATGTATGTATGTATGTATGTATGTATGTATGTATGTATGTATGTATGTATGTATGTATGTATGTATGTATGTATGTATGTATGTATGTATGTATGTATGTATGTATGTATGTATGTAACCTTTTTCCCACCTACCTGGATCATTGGGTAGTCCTTGGTCGAATCTCTAGCGAATCAGGCTTCTGTGCTGAGGGATCAAAATAAAGAAGGCGATGGCAGAGGCATAGAGTTTTTCACTATAACACCTATAGGGAAATCTGGCGCCACCGTTTATGGGAGTCTCCTAAGGGGCGATGTGCCGTCATGGGAATGACGGTATGTGCGTCTGCGAGGCTTGGGTTGGCTGGTGTTATAAGAGGGTTCGTCTAAAACGGGGATATCGCTACACAAATAACGTGTTCTTAAAAGAAAAATCTTCGTAAAAGGTTTTCATTCACCCATACTACACTGTACATCCTTCACTGAAGTTCGCTCACCTACAATGCACTCACCTACGTCACCTGTTCAAGGAAGCGCACATTTAATCATGCGCTTATACTTTGAGTAATATGGCGTTAAAATGGTTGACGTATACAAATATTTAGGAATATTAAGGACCTCTGACTTAAGATGGAACAGGCACATTACGCATATTACGAATAAAGCAATAGATTCATTGGGATTTCTGCACCGTAAATTAAGTCAGTTACCTGATAAATTAAAAGCACAATTGTGTTTCACTTATGTTCGTAGTTTACTTGATTACATTGCTTACTTGTTTGATCCGTACATAGCTGATCTCACGGAAGAGCTTGGAACAGTGCAGAATAGGGCAGCTAGGTTTGTTCTTAATATTTTTACGTAGGAAGACGCAGACGAAAGCTACATACAAGTATATTTATAAGGAAATACGCCACACTTGGCCAGGAGGCAACAGCCCGCGCTAGCCTCTAATCGTCGTCGTCGTCTTCACACGTACTATTTGCCTCTTCGTCATCGCAAATACTGTTGCGTAGCAATATATATAGTAGAAAATCAACTATGACAGAAAATAAAATAACTATCAATTTATTCAATCCAGTTTATTCGGACATACATAGATGGTACACGATATCCACGAGGCGCGGAAAAAGGAGGCAACAATGCCTCCTGACAGGGCCTTCACTTCGGGATCACACATGCATGCGAATACCAGCGAAATAGCATTCAAATACCGGCGAAAAAAAAATCTCCGGCTGAAATTTTTTCACGCTGTTTATTATTAAAAAACAGGGATCGAGAGAGAAAGACATATTAAGTGGCCTACTTATACGTCGATGCGACGCCACCATGCACTGGAAGTCCGCGAGTTCCCTTTCAGGGGGGACGTCTTTCGGCATTCTTTTTTTTGTTCGATGTATAAGAGAATGGAATGCTTTTTCGCCTGACATTGTTAATATTGACAGCAATGATGGAGTTTATTGCGCTTTATGTACTTGATCACTTGTTTGTTCCTTTACAATGTAACCCCCTGCTGTAATGCCCGCATGGGCGATGCAGGTATATAATAAGTAAATAAGAAAATAAACAATCAGACGAAGAGAAGCAAGAACAGACAACAAACTTCTAAAACGAGAGTGAATCTTGTCGTCTGTCCTCCAACTTTAGCGGCCCACTGAAACTTTTTTACGTTTCATATAATTGTTCATGCAATAACAAGTTCTCATAATTAAAGAAAACATGTTCTTCTGTAATAATAAATCTAAAACAGCTTTCTACGTGCTGTTCTAGAGAGAAGGAATCTTTGTGACAGACGGAATGGTGCTTGCCAGGCGCATCTTCATGGTATCGTGGCTCTGCGAGAACGATACCAATCCGAAGTCACAATATACCGGCAATCCTATGCATACCACAGCGCAGCAGCGACAGATTTCCCTCTAGCTAACATGGTGAGAAGCTCTATGGGCTGAGGCAACAGGGTTTGAAACTAACCATCGGGTCAACTTTGTTCACTGAGAATGTGCCATTGTGTGCATTCGTGCCTCTCTTCAACGAAGCTCTTCGACGCCGACATGTGCCACTGTAGATACGGGGCTCTGTAGGCACCGCTGTTCGAAGAAACTCTTTGACGCCGACTTAGAGCACGGGGTGTGTGCCACGCGCTCTGTCCTGATCTTCAACGAACGTTTTTGGCGCCAACTTGGGTAGCTATAGGTATGTGCCCCTCGGAATATGAGGCTCTTAAATGACTAAAAAGATAACTTAAATTTCTCCGATGCTGAGCGGAATCTAACCCACGTCACAAAGGCTACTCGAGGACAGCGACCCGACACATTAGCAGGCTGCGCCCCAAATCCGCTGGGTAGGTGTCGGCTGACATTTTCTGACAGCTGACAGATGGCTGACATTTTCAATGAGTGCCTTTCATGGCGAAGCTTTAGCGAGCTGCGTTACGGATGCCGCTCTTCAATGAACGTCTCACCAACTTGGATCACTGAGTATGCGCCGATGGGTGTACGGCAAGCGAAGGAACATACTTAGCGTTCCCCGGCACCGCCGCGCCAGGCTTCTCGTCTCGGAGGCGACGCGTTGACTTTTGGGCAATGGCACTAGGTGTCCGGAAAGAAGGGCGACAGAGATAAGGTTTCATACAATTTCATCAATCAGTAGAGGGAACTATGGCGCTAGTGTCTACGGGAGCTGCAAGCGGCGTGGTTAAGCTAGCATGGGAATGATGGACAGTACATGAATTTGCCTGAACTGCGTCCTTGTAAGCCCCTCATTTTAAACAAGGTGCGGTGCTATGTTAAGTTAAATGTTATTAAAATTGTCCTAAAGCAAGTTTCAAACACAGGACTTCTAGCACAGAGGCGCGATATTGAAACCACTACGCCATGTGCGCATTCATCGACAGTCGGCATAGAACGGCTTTAGGAATTTCTCGCGGGCAAGCCAACGCGTTGAGACGGTTGGCGTGTTTCGCGTTGGAACCGCCGAAATTATCAGTGATTGTGCGTGCTCGCAGGTTTTTATGCACTTAAGAAATATTACAGCGAAGCTGTATACCTCTACCGTCCAAGGAAATTTTCGGCCGATCCCGGAGATAGTGGAATGCAGGGCCGACCCACGGCGGAGGTGAAGCAGGCGTTAAGCAATCCCCATACGTGGGCCGATCCCGAAGTTATTGCAATGCCGGGCCGAACCGTGGCGGAGGTGTAGTTCGCCATTAAGGCGCCCACTTACACAACTTCGCTGGTGATTCTTCTTCACAGAGTGGAAGGGCACTGAGATTATTTTATTCCTGTGAATTTAGGACAATGAATGCAGATACAACGTAAAAGCGTATCCGGAAGCCTAGCAAGCCGTCGTTTAGGCACCACCCAGGGAACCCGTCTGCAACGAGGCCAGTGCATCCACTTCATATCGCCGTCACATCGCGACTTGTCTCGCACGTGTCAGCGCATCGATACACTTATGAAGTTGGAAACTACGCTGGAGGCTGCAGACAACGCCCCCGGACGGAACCGTGACGTCATCCCAGGACTATAAAAGCGCTGTACTGACCGGGCAAAAGCATCATTCGAGAGCAGTCCAGGCAGCTGCAGGTTAGGAGGACATTTAACCGCAAACCTTACTTCACGCAGGTATGTGCTCAGGCATTTTGAAACGTTCTATTTGCGCGCACTGTAGCTCTTGGACTGCTCTCTGGGTGAAAGTTACCAAAATGAATACTATAAAGGAGCTGGCTAAGGCAATGTCAGATTTGACTGCAGAAATCGCAAAGCATCACGAAGAATTAAAACGCGATCTCATCAAAGTGATTTAGGGCGAAATGGAATCAGTGAAATCAGCAATGAACTTCATTAATCAGAGTTTTGAAGAAATCAAATTGGAAGTCGCAGCAGTCAAGTCGGACAACATTGAAATAAGAAAGGAGAACAGCCGCCTGTCAGAAGAACTGAAGAATGTTAAACAAGAGCTGACTGCCGTTGCACAACACAGTCGTAATAGTAACCTGGAAATCAAAGGTGTTTCAATTAAGGCTGGAGAGAACCTCGGTACCACAATGCAAGCCATCTCTAGTTGCTTGAACGTAGAAATGAAATACTCAAGCATTGATGTGATACACCGCGTTCCTACAAAGAATAATACAACTGCACCAAACATCATTGTCAAGCTTGCTTCTCGAAATATTAAGAACACAATCCTGAAAAAGGCAAAAAAACAACAACAAACAATTAACACGAGTCACCTGGGTTTTGATTGCGAAGTCACCCCCATCTTTATATATGAACATTTGTGCCATGCAAAAAAAGTTCTTTTGGGTCTTGCACTGAAAGCAAAACGAGAAAAAGGCTGGAAATTCACATGCGTATCGGACGGAAAAATTCTAATGAGGAAATATGAAAACTCACGTGTGGTCCATATCACAAGCACCGAATATTTTGCTCAAATTGTATAAACACTTGGAATTATCAGCCCTGGTAACAATATTAATTGGTTTTAATGGCTTATAACTTTGACGAACTTGAAGACTTACATCGTAAGCAAGATAATTTTGCACTTTCGCACTGCAACTTACGCAGTATTGGAAAAACTTGTGAAAGCCTATCAGCGTACTTATCGCAGCATACATTTCATTATGACATTATAGCCCTAACAGAAACATGGCTAAAAACGGGTGAAACAGCCCAGCTACCGGGATATGTTAGTGTCGAAACCACGACTGGGAACGACCCGAGGTGGAGGAGCGGAACTATTTATTAAAAGTGACATTAAATATGTTACGCTCCCTGAAAGCTCGATCTGTCTGTCACATGCTGAAATTATATTTGTTCAATTGAAATGCGGTGTCAGAGTAGGAGGCGTGTACCGGCCTCCTTCTTCAAGCATGAATGATTTTGTTGCAAGCACGGAGAAAATAATGGTACCCCTTATTTCCTCAGATGACACTATAGTCATCTGCGGAGATTATAATATTGATCTTTTAAAACATAATTGTTATGATTACATGTTCTTACTTCAATCACTCAATCTAAAAAATGTCATTTCTTCTCCGATACGTATTACAAACCACTCCGAAACTCTTATTGATCACATCTTGTGTAATTTTGAATTTAATGTATCAGCTGGTGTTTATGATGTTACCATTGCAGATCACAACCCCACGTTTCTCTTCTTACCTCGTAAATACATGTACTCCTTGTGTAATACACGCGATAGAAGATCTTCCTGTATAAATCATGCAGAAGTGCGACGATTGCTCCAATGCGTAGACTTTAAGAAAGTACTTGATTTGTGTGATGTTCATACTCAATGTGAAAATATTATTCAATGCATCTGCAATGCCATTAAGCAATCTACAAGGGTATATGGGCGCCACAATTACGAGCGACCAGTGTGTCCTTGGATAAGCAATACTGTACTGGAAGCATTAAAGCAGAAAAACTCTTTTTACCGTAAATGGAAATGCAACAAATCAAATTCATATTAGAGGGAGAGCTTTAAACACTTTAGAAATATCTCAGTATGATTAGAAAATCGAAAAAGCAATACTATACTAACCTTATTAAGAATGAGAGTGGCAATACAAAAAGCATATGGGAAATCGTAAAAGAAGTTATAGGAAAAAGCAAAACACAGAGGATTCAACCCGATAAACCATCGGCACAAGTAGCTAATGATTTTAACTATTATTTTGCTAACATAGGAACGAATTTGGCTAGCCCGATTTTATCTTGTAATCCCGTACCTGCCCTACCTAGAATACAACGACTTTAAGCTAGAAAAAATAACTCATGATGAACTTATATCAACGATGAATCAACTGCATCTAAAGAAAGCGGCTGGTCATGATGGTATGTCCGCTAGAATTTTAAAAGACAATATAGACATTCTCTGCAGTCCCATATGCAATGTATTCAATCTAGCGTTAGCTTCCAGCTCGTATCCAGATATATTAAAAACAGCCAAAGTCGTTCCCGTATACAAGTCCGGAGATTCGAACCAACCAGAGAATTATAGGTCAATTTTTGTTTTGAGTGTGATAAACACTGTTTTTGAAAAACTAATTTCCAAGAGATTGAAGCAATTTCTAACTGAAAACAATATAATTTGTCCGCAGCAGCATGGTTTTGTTCCCTCCAGATCGACAACAACAGCAGTCCTAACACTTTCGCAGTTAATAAATTCTGCACTTCATCATAATAAAATAATTGTAGAAATATTTTTGAATGTAAAGGCATTTGATACCGTTTCTCACTCTATACTATTGCAAAAGCTTAAATGTTATGGTGTCACAAAGGACTCCCTAAAATTTTTTTGCAGCTATTTATCCTCACGGAAACAAATGGTAGTAATGGGTGATTATTATTCTACATACAGCACAGCCAATAGCGTAGTCCCACAAGGTTCAGTGCTCGGTCCTGTGTTATTCTCATTTTACATTAATGACCTCCCTAATGCTCTTCAGAACTCAAGCGTTCTAATGTACGCAGATGACAGCTTTATTATTCACAGGAGACACACTTTCTGCACTGCAAACGCATGTGAGGTCCGAGTTATCAAAAATTTCTTCATGGTTCTTATAAAACAAATTCACTTTAATTAGCAATAAGACAAAATATGTAGTTTTTCGATCGAGGAGAAAAAATGTTGACACCAGTCAAATAAATATCACGTTAAATAAAAGCCCCAACCAAGAAGTTGATTCGTTTAAATATCTGGGCGTCATATTTGACCAGCATATACATTGGGGAGCACATATTCATCATTTATGCAAGATGGTCGCATATGGTTGTTACTCCCTAATTAAAGCAAAGCAATATTTCCCCCACGAAGTACTCAAATCCCTTTACTATGCGTTTTGCTATAGCCATATTATTTATTGTTTAGAATCATGGGGCATGACTTGCATGACATACTTATAACCTTTACAAAAGCTACAGAAAAGGGCCCTGAAAATAATCAAAGCTTCAAATTATACCAGTGATACATTTAATGATGGTTTCCAAACACAACATGTGTTATCCGTTAATGCACTATGTAATCATAAGATCTCAATTTCAGTTAATAATACTTTATGCACTAACTTTCCTATTCCTCGAAACGTCTTTTCATTTCCAACTTGCAGTACAAGACATGCCTTAAAAGGTAACCTCAACTTACCAAAGTGTTACAATGTATACGGCCAAAGGCTAATTGAATTCAGCGGCACAAAAATCTGGAATGTTTTACCCCTAGAAGTTAAAACCGCACGTAATTTCAAGCAATGTACCAAATTCTTTTTTCTTGATAACCAGAATCTTTAACTTACTTGAATTCATTATGTACGAGTATTTTCAGAATGTTTCTTGTCTGTATAACTCATGACCTGTTCCGGAATACTGTGCTGTTAAAAACTGCGCCTCACCTGCCTTTTGTAATTTGTCACTGAACCGCAAACTAGCCTTCCCTGGCTACCGGTCCAGATATCTGTGTAAACATGATTATGTGAAGAAAAATAAAGCATTTGCACTTGCAAAAAAAAGTAAAGCCACAAGAACGTCTGAATCCACAAGCACAAAAATCAGACATATCAATATGCTACCCATCATTCCCATGGCGGCTGAATAATTTCTAGCTGATGTCGGATTAGCTTCGCGAGTATTGACGTTGTTGCTCTCCATCGCAGCCGAAAGCGCGCGCAGCAGTTTCTCTCCGGCTCCGAAATGGGTAGGTCACGCGTCATACATACTCCTGAAGAGCAGGCAGCCTTCGATCAGCAACGCCGTGAGCAGAACCGCGAACGAGCTCGTCTACTCCGTGCCAGTGCTGCAGACCGGCCACGAGAACAGGATCGTGCAGCCGAGCACAAGCACCAACTGCGTACCGAGGATCCGGAAGCCTAGCAAGCCGTCGTTTAATGAACCGTCGGGATTAACCCAGTGACAAACACCGGGGCCACACGTTTCACCTTCGATGTGTAACCATCTGTACGGAGTGCTTGGGGAGTGATATTTGAGCGCACCTCTTATATTCCATCTCATAAGCTGGTTACAGAACTGCGGAAGGTACGAGGCGTACACAGGCGATATCCTTGCGCAGCGGTATATAATTTCGGGCGTAACTGGTTGATTATTGGCTACACTATAGAGCTTTATTTTTGCTCGTGACATGATATGGTACACCGATACGCAACATGTTAGGACTTTTGCGCATGCACGCGGTATACCGAAAATTACTGTGGTAGTTACGGACGGTAACCTTAATAGCCACCCTAACCGTGGCAAGATGGCAGCGCTCATACAGCGCCAACCACCCGCTTCGACCCGAATTCGCGCTAGTTACTGGCTCGCCGTCCTGTAAGCCAGAAACAAGCGACAAAATCCGTCATCGCCAAGTCTCATCTTAAACAGAGGCCAAATCGTTAGGTATGTTCTGTCGTAATTATTGAGATCATCTGTTTGTTTTCACGCTGCTAGTACTACAGGCACGGCACCGAGCCGTAAAATGGGTTTGATTTCTAGTTGGCAGATGGTGCCACAGTGTTAGCGTTGGTGATGCGTTGACGATGCGGAACGCTATATAAACGCCTAAGTGTTCCCTGCATCATTAATTTTCTACCCTGCTCTAGCATGCTTCGTGCTGACGGTAGCCAGCAAACGCCAAGTAGACGCCGAGCAGACGCTGTGGCGCAGGTGAACATTTGCAAGGGCATTCGCCCAAACTGCTTGCTAAGGAGGATGCAAGGCAACTGCAGGGAAAGTGTACAGGTAAAGCGAAACCCTGCTGTCGCATGCATGTAAACGCAGCTTATGGTTACGGTGTCGAACATTTTTTTTAGTCAATTCACCAACCATGGAACTTGAAACAGGATGGCAAGCAGACGCTAAGCAGATCACGCGGCGCGGATGAGCACATCTCTAGGAGAATTCGACCTTCCTATTGGATAAGAATTCGTGTAGCTTCCACAGTGCTGCAACCAGCTTGTGAGATAAAGTATTGGTGTTCGTTCCTGCGTTGAGCTTATGCGTAACCGAGCGAACGAGCACAGCGAAGGATGAAGAAGCGAACGTGGTGCGGGAGAGGAAAGACGCAAGCCACGTCCCCTTCAGTGACGTGCGCGCGGGAAATTTGTGTCATGCAGTCCCGCCCAACCCCTCGATGCCTGCTCGTATCTGGTCTCAGCAGGACCGCTCGTTTCGTACTGTCGTTTGCTCGCGTCAGCTCTTACTCGCGCTTGCTTGGTATGGTTTCCTACGCGCATGTCTCGATTGCAATGGTTTCCCCGCGGCAGCCAATATATTGCGAAGTGAAAACGCGTACAGAGCTGTGCACAAAAAAAGAAAAAAGATAATGCATCCGCGCAAAAACGTCCGCTTGTGCCCGACACAACAAAAATGCGCCGCACTGATGGCGATGGCGCTGGAATTGACGAGGAGGAACGGCGTCGCGGTAGATCGGCTTCTCTGCAGCAATTCTTAGTTCCATGTGACTGCGGTCGGCGAATGGCCACGGAGCGGCACGTGGAAAACAGAAGCCCAACTCTGGCTCCCTGCGCGAGCCATATACAGTAACTCTATTAGGCCCCGCTGCAGTACTTGCCTCACCCATGACTCTTTTCGATGGTGGCAATACGTTGTGTGGCCGAAATCCTTTTCGAGTTGTTTATCATTTTGCATACAATATGTGGTAATTAATGACTTCGCATCGGAAGTTAAAAATATATCATGCGGTGCACCACGGGCGTCCGTTCTATAGGTTCTTTACTATTTTCTCTTTGCATAAAGGGTATTCTTCAGACACTGCACTTTTCAGAAATTCAGATGTGCGCAGATGACGCGGTACTTACACCCACCGGTAATTCGCTTACAACACTGCAGAACAGTATAATGATGGAACTGTCAACTCTGTCTTCCTGGTTTTCAGGTAATCGACTGACGTCGAATGCAGCAAAAACGAAATATGTCATTTTTCGTTCAAGACAAAGGACACTAGAATACAGCTTAATTTCTCTCTCGCTAGACGCCACTTTAGTTGAGCATATGCTTCCGTTCAAACACTTAGGTTTTTTTTTATACAGTCATTTACATTGAAAGGACCACGTCAAGAATGTATGTAAAAAATTAGCATCTGGGTGCTTCACTCTGATAAAAGCCAGGCAGTATTTTCCCTCATCCATGCTTAGATCTTTAAACTTCTTGTTCTGTTACTCTCACATTAGCTATTGCGTTGAATTTTGGGGACTTGCATGTATAACATACTTATCGCCTTTACAGCGTCTTCAAAAACGCGCATTACGCATCATTAGCTTCAACCCTTTTTGCCTCTCAAGTGCAAATTATTTTGAAGAGCTCGGTATCTTATCTTTTATCTCACTGCGAAGTTATAAGATCTGTGTCACGATAAACAACATAGTCCAACCTAATTCTCCATTAGCATCGAGTATGTTCTATTTTCCAAACCTTATTGCTATAGGCAAGCTTCTAATTTCAATTTCAACCTACCAAAGTGTAGCAACTATTACAGTGAATGGTTAATTCAGTTTGCCGGCGCAAAAGTTTGGAATGAACTACGAATATAGATAAAGGTAGCTAGAGATATTAAACTGATTTGTAAATCGTAGTATTTATCTAACCAAACAGAATGGTGAAATTTCATGTTACTGCTGCACGTCTGTTATAACCTATATGCATAATCGGCATTGGACCGGCTACTGGATTTTAAGCTACCGCTCCAAGCAGAGTTTTGTACTTTTCGTTCGGGTCTTAAATAAAGTGTTTCCTTCTCAAAATAAAAAAAAAATAGCGCATTACCGCCGACAGTTAATGTGAGATGGGTTCTGCCGTATTTTTTTTTTTTTGCTTAGTGCCAACTCGCACTCAGACTCACTAAGAATCCACTCAGCTCGGTTCACTCGAACTCACATTCAATAAATATTTTACTCAGCAGGGATGACTCAGACTCAAACTCGTCGAAATTCTACTCTACCGGAATCACTCAGAGTCAAACTTACAGATCTGCCACTGAGGCGGTCTCACTCAGATATAAGCTCACCGGTCTATCTGAGTCTGAGTGAGCCTGAGTGAATCGACTAATCAGTGAGTTGGCCGACTTATGCCTCCGCATATGCTTTACTACTAACTATATCGTCACCTTGCAGTGATGGTGAAAAATCATATATGCTCACGGAAACTGTGTCACAGATTTAATTATTTAACAATAAGGAGACAAGTAGTCGCAGTAATAAAATGATTATTGCAATGAATTATTCGAACCTATACAAATTTACCTAGTGCTATAAAGTGAAATAAGAAGTAAGCAAAAAAGTATACGATACTAGCTGCAAAAAATTCAAGAAAGTTACTAATCAGCCATAAACTGGGAGCATACAGAAATTTAAACTTGCAACTGTGTGGCGACTTAGAATGGCGGTCGTCTTGTCGGGAAGACAATTCCCCTTTTCCGGTGCTCTAGGAGCTTCCGATAAGAAGAATGCATACGTCAGGTGACCGCTACATCCATCGAATTGCGGAAGTCGCGAAAAACCCTAATTTCCTTGCGGCTTAATCCGCTCAGACGAAAATAAGGTTACAAATATGGCAGTCCTAGGGAGAAGCGTGCCGTGAGCTTTACGACTTGAAGATAGATGCACTGCCTGCTATGTAATTTAATTTCTTCTCGTTCGTGATCCGGAAACATTTGCGGTTGGGGGTGCTTGTTCGGCAGAACCGAATTTTAACTTGACATGCGTGAACGAGTGTATGTACTGGGGTAGAATGATAAGTTGGTGCTGTATGTGAGCATGGTAGCACAGCTTATATATATATGAAAAGCTTAAACGTGGGATTATGTGCCGAGATGCTAGGAATAGTAGATTTAAGAATAAGCCTAACCTAGGGTCCAACGTTGATTTTCCTAAGCTATTGAGTAGTGTCGTTTATTGGCCAGTTGGTGCATGATGTTAGTGTGATGGCTGCAGCAGGTATAGCCGAGAGCACATAGAAAAAGGAAACGCGCAGGGCAACGCTGGTAGCGTTGCCCTGTGAGTTTCTTTGCTGCTGTAAACACCACATTATCATGTCCCCACTCAAATACACGTGAAACGCAAGAATGCCCTGGTTAGAGAACACCTCAACCGTACTGAATAAACTTTGTCGCATTTGAGAGAAAGAGTGAGAGAGAGATCTGAATCATACGATTTGTGTGAAGGAGAATGATGATTTAGAGCGTCACATTTTTCAATGAAACTTTTGCAAATTGCTAAATAAGAAAGTTGAAGCACCAGGTGTACAAATCCACAATTCTGCACCAAAAACAGATGTTACAGTCCTGTAAACGACATATGTTAGGCAATCTGAAGAGGACAAACTTTATTTGTGAATTCACAGCGTACGAGAAACCATTGCACAGTTTACGGTGCTTTCGCAAATGTCCTACTTACAAATTAGTGCCATTTTTCCATGGTAGTGTAAAATACGTTAATTTTATGGTCTTTAAATCTCTGTGGATGCCCTTTGCGAAATTGTGACAACCTTCTTATTGACGAGTAAGAGTTTTCCAATTGATAGTCCAGTGAATTTTTTTTAAAATTTTGGTATATTCAACAATGAAGAAAGAAACCATTCATGGCCTAAATAAAACCGCGTGATACAGACAGTAGATTTTGATTTTCTTTTTTAAATGCAAGAAACATATTCGAATTCACTGCAGTGGATGTCGAGCAAAACAATTTCTCCGTTACCGCTTATTTACATTTTTCAAGTGGGCCAAGGGGGCTGGTATCGACAATGATGATTACGAATTTTTTTTTATGTTACAGGGGCTTTTCTTCAATAGTGAGTTAACATTTCTTGTCTCTCCAGAGAAAAAGAACAGCAACAGCGGGGGAGAAGGACTTAATGAGTTGGTCACGTGCCTTACGCGGGCGCTGCGAAAACAGTTTCTAAAGGGGGAGGAGGGAGGGGGTCAGGACACCCGGACATCCCCCTTGAATCCGCGCAAGCTGTTCTATTCTATGATTAAACGAAATGTATTGTTTTGCGGTATTTATTATGCGCGGATTAGGTCTTGATATGCATTCCACAATGACGTGTAAGCTTGTAGTTCTGATTGAATATTATTTATTTATTTATTTACTTATTATTTCGATACTTTCAATGCCCAAAAGGCGTTGCAGAATGGAGTGGTAAAAGAACCAAGATGTGCATATGATGAGCGGTTTGTGTAAACAATTATCTGTAGTAGCAGATTTAACTGCGGGACCGTTGAAAATGGTGAGAGCGGAGGTGGGCATGCAGTTACACCCGATGGCTGTCTTTGGGACGAATGAGTGAAACAAAATAATGCGACGAAAAAAAAAGAATATTTTTCTCACGGTGATTAGTACGAGATTACGCATAACAAGGAACTCGTACAAGAGAAGCTTTTAAGGAGAAGACAGGAGATTTACGGGAGACTTAGAGAAATTGAGACTAATATAGCCCACCACGTGCGCGTAGTGTTGTTTATTGCATAAAAAATTGCGCTCACTCCAAGTTGGACAAGCTCGTAACGCTAACGCTTAAGTATTAGTATGAAATGGCACGTTGGCTCAGTGGCTGAAACGTAGCGCTGCCGAGCACGAATTAGCGTCTTCGATTACCGGCGTCCACAATGCGATGGGGATTGAAGGCAAGAAACACTTGCGTACGTTACTTCAGGCGCCCGTTAAAAAGACCCACGACTGGTCGAATTTATTCCAAAGCCTTCCACTATGGCATGCCTCGTAACGCATTGCGCAGTTGAGGAATGCAAACGTCCCCACCCGCGAACCACTCAAGGAATGCTTTTATGAGTGAGCCGTTGTTCCTTTTTTTTTTCAGAGCTATTCTCGACGTTTTTTGACATTTCCAGTAGGCATGGTACCACATAGAACGTAAATTTTGACAGTGCAGACAACCATCCAAAGGTGACTTTCTTCTGAAGGCGAAATACGCAGAACTGGGAGCTCGCG
Organism: Dermacentor variabilis; assembly: GCF_050947875.1. Taxonomy (NCBI): domain Eukaryota; kingdom Metazoa; phylum Arthropoda; class Arachnida; order Ixodida; family Ixodidae; genus Dermacentor; species Dermacentor variabilis. The sequence goes on along the minus strand of NC_134570.1, from coordinate 139,950,541 downwards.
TAATCTGTACGACTGTTACACGCACTGCGATGCCGCATAATTCTATTCTGAACTGCCAGCACCAGAAGCGCGAAAGAAACAAAGTACAGCCCCTCGTGTATGGAAAGCACACGACACATTTTTTTTTCGTTACTTCTTATTGAATGCAGTCTGCGCGTGGTCACAAATCAAATCCTCAACCCCCGAGCTGTTGCTCGCATTTAGTTCCTTTCTCCGTCGGTATCCTGGCGACCCGCGGCCTCCAACTTGAAGTTCTGCTTTGTTTCAGCTGCCCCCTTGCCTCGTGAACTGGAGTCCTATTTTCGCGATCTTGGCCAAAGTTTCTCGGAGGACCTTGTGGAGGCGTACAAGCTGATCCCCCTCGTTAACCTCGTGATGACCACGGCGTTCCCTTGGTATGAAGGAAAAAACTACAGCGTTCCGACACTAGAGGTGAGCGCGTTCTCCACCGATTCGCCTTGGTGACGACGACGAGTTTTTCGCTTGCAGATGGCTCGAGTTAGGCCTCTCATGGATGCCGAGTACGTTACGTCGGATTCGGCGAAGAGATACATGGCCCGCTTTATTTTTGACATCTGGAACAGCATCACTCCTAACAATACGATCTACAAGTCGGATGCGAGAAGCATGGCGGAGATAGAAGCTCTCTTCGCTCAGGTACGCACATGCACCGAATCTGAGCCCGTATTCGCAAAGCACTTCTTACTCTGAACTTGGTTCGCAGGAAGACCCGCGAATTCCACCATGGGGGTCGAATTCACGAAACACCATGTCGTAAGAAATGCGTGTCGCTGGTCGACTGCATTCGCTAACAGTGTATGTATCATGACTGACCGGCGCCATGTTGTTGAGGACTGCTTCGCGAATACGGGTCTTCGTTTCTCGTCCGCGCTTGCTCACGTTCACACGGCTCCTAACACTGAGAGCGTGCTCACCATTGGGACAAGCACATGAAGGGCTCTTAGCCCAGTAGAGTCACATCAAAGCCGTAGTTATTATGAAGACTACGAGCCTCGAATGGGCAGACCGGAAACGAAGACAAAGAAAGCTCGAAGGACACGCGTTTTCCTCGTCGACATCGTGCATGCTTTGTCTCCGTTTCCCGTAAACATAACAGAAGTATTAAATCGAAAAAGAAAATCAGTAAATAAAAAAAACATTATTGAGAGGTAATGCTCATGAGAATGATGCAGTTAATTCACGTCGAAAGTTTCCAGGATCACAAATGTTGACGTCATTATCAGGAAGGTGCTTACGACACGCGAGAGGACAATTCCTTCTTAACCAAGCCTTGGCGAACCGTGAACGCTCAGCTTTTGTGGACGCGGCGGCATGCACGGGAAACAAAGCTTTCGCAGTGGCGGTTGTGGACGGCCGCGGATCCACAAGATATGCAGCCACGGTAATTGCAAAGAAGCCTGAACAGGCCGAACAGGTTGCGATCGCTGTTGCGCTCACCGACGACAATCTTTCCCATATCTACAGCGACTCCATAGCCGCTATCAGAGCTTTCCAAAAGGGCACGGTCTGCGCACAGGCTCTCAGAATTGTTTCAAAGAAAGAGATTAAGAACCACTTCATATACTGGTTCCCGGCACACTTAGTACCAAAGATCGGCGACGTCACCAACCTTAACGAGGCGGCACACGAGGCTGCGCGCGCGCTTACAGACCGCGCGGCTTCACCCAACCACTCGGAGAATAAGGACGCGCCCACTACATACAATGAAATCACTAAACACTACTACCTACAACGCAGACAGTATAGCACGCCACACCGCACGCTCACTCGAGCTCAAGCGGTTACACTCAGAATGCTACAAACAGACACATACCCCACGCAAAACAGATTACACCATTACATGCCTGAACTCTACGACAAGTCTTATTGCACCAATTGCAATAGATCCCTTAAAGTATATCATTTACTCTGGCCGTGCTCGCAAGCTCACATAAACTCCGAACCGGACAAGCGAAAGTTTGAAAAAGCAATCCGGAGCGAAGAACTCGCTCCCCAACTCTGGGCTGTCCAGCAGGTCCACGACGCCGCCAGGAAACTCAACCTCCCGGTTCCGTCGTGGGAGACGCCCGCTCCATGAGAGCCCAAAGCTCTCGTGGCCTGCAGGACCTGAATAAAGTTGATTTCCTTCCTTCCTTCCTTGCACAGCTGGGCTGATGAATTCGATAGCGACCGAGGTTAGGTCCGCTACAACAATGAGTCAGCGAGCGAAAGACCTGAGAACCGTTCGGACCGGTGGCAGGAGCCGAAGATGCTCTTTATTTACTCTTCTTGAAGTTCTTTTTTTATAATCTCGCAGCTCACAGCACGAGGCACGAGGCATGCGCACCGGAGCGCGCCACATATAAAAGGCGGCCGAGGAAGATGACGATGGTTGCTAGAAAGACGTTTACGTTTGATGGTTACGTAAGACGTAGGGTTACGTTTTACGTAGCTGAGTGTGCGGGATGCTTGATCTGTAGCTTTATATGGTAGTTCTATGAAACTTTGGGCAATAGACGCACGCCGAGGTATTTGCAGCCGGTCACGCGAGTTACGTGGTAATAAGCGTGTAGTTCAAGAAGAAAAAAAAGAGGGATCACTTGAGGTGAATGTCATTAGCCAAAATTTATCAGCATTATGTGTGCTTTACCAGCGGGAGCACTTGTTATGAGATGGAGGCCCTGCTGAAAGGCAAGGTGACATGCTGTCGAATCAATTTTACGACTGAGCGATCATCGGTGAAGAGTGGTATGTGAGAGGACATATATGAGATAACAGGCCATTATCGTAAATTGAATATAAGTGACCCAGAGCGCTACTTTGGGAAACACCGGGAGTAACACCACTGAGAAGAACTGAGAAAGGGATATTGAAGGGTGGGGGCTTACGAACTGAAATAAAGTTCTCCACCATTTGCTATGGCCAGCCTGAGTTGCCGAAGCACACCAGTTCACAACTCCCTCATCTGTCAATACAGCCTAGAGTCATTGCCTTCAAGATGAGCCATAGGTGGTCTCGGGGATCAGCAGTTTCAGTTGTCACAGATTCCGTGCTTGTTAAGCCTGTACAAGGGCGTGGCCCATTGCTTACACTGCGGCTGTTGCTGTCCTGTATTCTTATATTAACATCGGTGGCAGCTTATTTACTAAAGTTGCCTTTGTTTACATTTTATACGTGAGGTTCACGCTTCATCAGGCAGCTCACATCGGATGCCTTCGGCTGTGTTCTTACTTTTCGATGTGCCTTTGCGGACCGAACTCTCCACGAAATGGTGACGGCGTTCACTACACTTCATCAGTGCCTTTAGCGAAATTCTAGTGTCTTCTGTCATAGCTGAGGTAGGTGCAAGGATTTCCATTGAGCCCAGCTAGTACACTGCAGATGATCGCTGTGGGCGCTCTTCTTGGTTTACTTTGGCGTGTACTCTCCAAATACAATAACAAATGTACACTAGAAACGCCCATGTGTGTGAAGCTTGACTACTTAGGATTTCTTCGCGTTTAAATATATTCTAAAATGACGAATTATCTATGAAAACTTCATTCATCCGGATTGTGTTCTGGCAGCGCTTTGCTTTAAAAATGCAGAAATTTTCACTTTACAAATTTAAAACTTGCGCTTTCAGTATAACCTCAAAGTGAACGACTGGAACTAGTACAAAATAAAGCCTGCGCACCACATGACCAGAGCTGACTGGTTATTCGTTTCAGCTAAGGCGGAAGCCTTTAATGGCTCATTGTTTTAAATCTGCCGTTAGCAGAAAGTGTCACAGTTTTCCAGCCTCCTAATTGGTCTCCTCTGTGTCGTGACGTCACTGTCACTAGGTACAGGTGTGTGCCTCCTGATTGGCTCGCATGCGTGACGTCACTGTAGTCAAGTGCGAGTGTCGGGGTGGTTCGGCGCCGCGCGGGATGACTCATCACATCGGCACGCGTGGCGGCCGTGTGTTCGACGGTGCGCCCTGACGTCACTGTCGTCAGGCGCTTGAGGTGGCCTCCCGATTGGGCGCTGTGTATCCTGACCTCACTGTCGCGAGGCACGCGTGGCGACCTCTGCTTGGGTGTGGTGTGGCGGCGGCGGTGGCGGAAGCTTACTTTGCGGTATCGTGTAGGAAGGATGCCTCGTCTCGCCAAACCAGTGTCTCCCAACACGCGACGTGCGGCAGCCGCTGAACGCAATCGACGCTCAAGAGAGGCTGAGCGTATACGTCGCATGCATCAGGGTGATGAGGCGTGTCCGACACCACAGAGTCCAGGGACGCGACGGGCCAACGCAAGAGAGGCAATGCGTTTGAAGCGACTCGCTGCATCTTCAAGTACCAAGGCAAATGAAGCTTGGAAGCGCCGTGACCGCCATCTTGCCGCGGCAAGCCGAGCAAGTACAAGTCAGTCGAGCGAAGTGGATAATGAGGACGGCCAACTACACCCGACACCGCCTTGGAAGACGCGTCTCCTGCTGATTCACAAACGGCACTGCAACATTTCCAGGCGACCGCAAACAGACACATTAACAGACACTTCATCCAGAATGACGTTGCAGGTATTTAATAAACAAAGAAACATTCACATAACAGTGTACTAGTTGTGTGCCTCCGTGGTGTTTCCGACGCAACAAATCGCCATTGGCAATTGTGTCAGGCTTCCACCGTTTCACACTTTAGTCTAGGCAAAGTGTCTTCCGCTTTTTGTTATAGCTTTTCACGTTTGGCATGAGTCCTCCTCCCTATTCTTTATTACTAGGCTTCAATGTTTCATTTTAAGTTTGTAATGCGAAGCATTCCTTGCGAACTTCACGCGTTTTGAATCCATCCTACCATCCGTCCGCCCGTCCGCCCAACGTCGTGATGCCGTCGCTGTCGTTCCTTCAACGGGATAAATATCAGAATAGACATGGGGCGGTATGACATGCATGCATACACAACATGATGAACTACATGTTATGGCATATATGTCATGGCATAAGTATTATGCTGGCCCATAAGTTCTGGCGTTCTTTTTTAAGTTTAGGTTCCCAGAAAAATAAAAAAATAAATAAACAACAACTCGATCATCAATATATTCTCCGTTGTCGTTTACAACTTCTTCCCAACGTTGAACAATCTGGTCAATGCCTCGATAGAAATCACCCAGTTTCCACTCGAAAATCGTCGAATCAAGCCTGCAATTCCACGTCATCATGGAACGAAATTGCTGTCTGTGAAGCTCCTAAACCAATTTATAGCTCTCCTAAGAGACATCGCTTCGTCGCCATACACTTCATAAATTTCTCGAGCAGCGTCTGTGAATTTGGCACCTCGATTAAACGCAACAAGCAGAAGGTGTCGAAAATGCGTTTTTTATCGACTTGACACTCCATTTTAATGACTCGAAAGAACAAATAGGATAGAACATTGAAAAAAAAACACAGTATTTTGTAGATCACATATTTGTCTATTGAATAAAGTAAAAAACATTGCCAACACATTTTCCTTTGGACGCAAAATTTTCTCTTAAAAAGAAACGCCAGGACTTCCGGGCCAACCCAATAGTATGAATGACATGATGTCATCCTGGTTGTTTGTTTATCTCAATATATATACCAGGATATAAATGAAATGCATGTATGATGCCATCACATGCAATCATGATATAAATGCCACGAATTGCATGACATGACATTAATGACATGACATGCATGAACATGCCATCGAATGTCATTCTTGTCATGTCATGCACGCATATCTCACCACACATATCCTGATACACATCCAGTTAAAGAAATGACCATAACGCCATAATCCCATGCCAATTATGTCATTCATGACAATAACGTCATGACATGCATGCCATGTCATTCATGTGATGCATGTTATCTCATTTCCTTCATGCCATGGATATCCTGATATATAACTTCTGAGAAAATGGAATTGACATGAATGGCAATCATATCATGACATGAATGTCAAAATGAGATGACTGTAATGGATTGAATGAAAATATAAGCGTTTCTTTAACTGGATATATTCTGGATATGAGGGCCATAACATGCACGTGTGACATTAATGACACGTCACAAAATGCTTGGCACGAATGCCATATTCTGTATGTCAAGCCATGACATAACTCCCAGGAATGTCGACGAGCGTGACAAGAATGAGTAAATCCATAACATGCATGGCATGACATCACCATGACAAGAACGGCGCCGACCGAGAGGACCAAGTTGTCTATTAACTTGGGCCGATGACTCCATGCTGGTGTTCGCGATTCCGTGATGGTTGTGACATCTTGATTAGCGCTTGTTACGGTTGGCGCGCAACACCCCGGGCAAAAAGGATGCTCAATGACCATACCTAATCGAAACGAAGGGTGGATTCATAATTTGCTATGATTGTTTCAAGTGGTTGCCGCCAGAGGAGGCAAGCACGTGGCACGTCACCGGGAGAAGGGATCAGCCGCCCATTCGAGACCAGACTCAGTGCATGTCACGTGACGCTGACGTGAGCAAGATCGCGCGTACGATTTTAGCGGGCCTATTTAAGGGGCCCCGCAATGTACTTTTTCAATTCATTCATTCTCTTTTTTTATATCCTTCACCAACCATTGAATTAACAGTGCAAGTTTCGCACTAGAAATCGTCTCGTCCCTGCCTGGTCGCCATGGTCTACCGGATGCCTGCAGCCCGCCGACAACGCCACGCTACCCAATAGTAACGCTGGTCGAGGTTCGAGAAACAGGCGTCGCAACAAGTAGTGAGCTTCAAGTAACCGGCGTCGTAAGAAGCTTCGTAATCCCACTTTCCCACCTCTGATTCTCGCTGACATCTGCGCTCGAGCCAGGAGGAACGCGTAAGAGCTTCCCGCCGTCTCAGCACCAGAACACCTGGTGGTGTTTGCCTCCCAGCCACGGCGGCCGTATTTCGATGGGGGCGAAATGCGAAAACACCCGTGTACTTAGAGTTAGGTGCACGTTAAAGAACGCCAGGTGGTAGAAATTTCCGGAGTCCTCCACTACGGCGTGCCTCATAATCATAAAGTGGATTTGGCTCGTAAAAACCCCATAATTTTTTTTAAAACAGCAATTGATAGGCAAGTTTCCCATTAGCGTTGATTTCCTAGCGCCGGACAGTAACTTGCCGCCTCCTCGTTTCTCCCAAAGCTGGTACCGGACTTTCACAGCCCTTCTCGTAGTCCCCAGGCTGCTTAATGAAACCTCGAGGCATCCTCTTTCATGGCACACATAGTGTCCGACTGCGACCACGCTGCATCAAATCCCACTATGGCAGCGTCATCACGGCTCAGCCAAGGCGAGCCGATGCTCCTCGCCACTCGTCTGAACGGCTGTAAAATGACCCGGGCTTCAGGTTGGGCTGCAGTATCGCCGCCAAGTCACCCGTTTTCGTGCTGTAAGTGATACCACGTGCTGCCGTCAGTGAGCATCAATTTAGTCTCTGCGTTTCGTTTCGTTTCGGGACATTACGCTTCAGTTTGCTGTTCGAGGAACCGAACGCATCGACAGTCCCCTGCTCGAACGCAGCTTGTTTCCGCTACCGCTGATACAAAATCAGGCACTACAGTCGCGTCTGTGCTTACAATTCAAGCTTTGGGCATTGACGTTCAAGGGTCTTCGCTCACATATCCACAAGTATCAGGAGTTCCAACTCACCAAAGCCCCGCTCAGCTTCCGTCTCTTCCACACAACGCTCCAACAGAGGTCGCCCATCTGTTCTCAGAACAATTGGGACTTGTAAACGGCTTCATCGAGGATGTTCGTTTCCGAGCTTCAGTGCAACCAGTCTCAGCGAAACTGCATCCTCTACCTCTGGTTCTCCGTGAGCGAATCTCCGCCGAGCTGCAACGGCTGGAATCAGCTGATATCATCGAACGAGTCACAGCGTCCGAATGGATTTCTCCGCTCGTGGTTGTTCGGAAGAAGGACCATTCCATTCGACTTTGCGTCGATCTTAGAGAACCCAACAAGGCTATCGCCATCGCCGCCTTTCCACTGCCGAGGGCTGACGAACTGTTACATCGACTCGCTGGTGCTGCTATCTTCAGTAAGCTGGACTTGCAGTCCGCTTGTCATCAGATTTTATTCTCCGAGAAAAGCTGTGAGATTACTACATTCATCACTCACGACGGCCTCTTTCGCTTTAAGCGTGTGGTTTTCGGATTGGCATCTGCGCCTTCCGCTGTTCAGCCGATAATGTCATCTGTTTTAAAAGACTGTCCAGGTACCTTGTGCTGCCTAAGTGATGTTTTGATTTGGGGCCGCACACAAGCTGATCGTGATAAAAATCTGCAGACAGCGCTTTCCAGAATCTCAGTTGCTGGCATGGAGTTAAATGCAAACTGTGTATACAGTGTCCCAGAGCTCACTTTTCTTGGATATAGGTTCAGTGAAAACGGTATTTCGCCACCGTCAATCAAAGTGCAGTCAATTGTTGATGCTCCGCAGCCAACTGACAAGAAGTCTCTGCATTCGTTTCTTGGTCTCACGCGATACTAAACTGATCCCGCAGCACGCTGAATTGGTAGAACCGCTTAGGAACTGCTAAAGCAAGGACAACCTTTTGTCTGGGATTAGGATACTGAGTACAGCTTCCAGACTATTAAGGAAGTGGTTGCATGCGAATTCGGCTCTTACGCCAAAAGTGTTAAGATCTACGTGGAACGTCGGTGCGCAACAAAATGCCCTCAATTTCGTCCAGGAAATAGTGTCCGAGTACGTAACTCGAGAACGTCCGGTCCTAAATAATCGGGTCGGTTTAAGATTTACCTTAGGGTAGGTCGCAATAATTTCAAGCTAGGCACGTTAAAGAACCCCAGGTGGTCGAAATTTCCGGAGTCCTCCACTACGGCGTGCCTCATAATCAGAAAGTGGTTTTGGCACGTAAAACCCCATAATTCTTTTTCAAGCTTGAAAATGGCAAACGTTAAGAATGCATCCAAACTTTTGAAAAGCCCTGCACGACAGGATTTTCTTAAAAACTTCACTGAAAATAGTCACTCCAGTGACTACCCATCCCTTGATGGTTTCCCACCTTTTATTCTAGTCACTACTGGTATAAGGGATACCTGACGTTTCTTGTAGCGTAAACGTGCAGTAGGCACATCATCACTACGGTGCTGACCGTCATACGAATTTGTCTTTCATGCCAAAAAGTTTTTGAACATTACTTAGGTCTTTAGCATCCTTACGGGGGACTGTCCCAACTTCTTGGGAGTGTAAAGTGCTTTACACGCGCAGTCTTCAATCCACTACAGCAACAGAGCTGTCTCGAGTCAGGCTCAGGGCGAATGAGCCACCCAGCAGTGCTGTCCTAGAGGGCACTGTCTACTTTTTGTACTCTGTGAACTCTTTTTCATGTGTGATCTATGTGTGCAAGTGTGCATCTCGTCGTCTTTCCAAGACGGGTACTTAAACTCTCCAGAACTGTAGTGCAATCATGTTTATTTTTAGTATTCATGTTGTGTGTTTCTCTTAAAATGGGGAAGCCAAAGATGTCCGCTTAGAAAAAAAAGTGTGATAGATACATGTACGTGAATTTTTTTATTGTATAAAGATGTCATCACCAAGAACGCGTGTTACAGTGCTTACATGTGCTCTTTAGTCAACTCAGTTCAAGTCAATAACGACATGTAGTGAGCAGCATTTCCACTGAATATTTTTCAATTTGGCCAACGCCAACTAAGTAATACATATCCGTTACTCATACTAGGAGAAAATCCTATTCGTTGTATAATAATAAATAACATGTCCAGATCTTACACTGGAAAATCTTCATTGTGAAACCCTAACACTTCTGTGTTCTTCTGTAACTTATGACTTGCTTTGTTGCGAGGAGAGCGGGTGGCGCATTTTTCTCTCAGGGGAGGAGTGATGTAATATCCTGTGTCGGCTTCCAGTTTCGGTTTCGAATCGGTTTTCGTCAAGGCGCCACTCAGCGCCAAACACTGTATGTACACCGGCTGTGTTTCCCCTCGCTGGAATAACGCCATTCTTTGCCTGGTCCCCGACTTGAGCAGTCCGGCTGTTTTGTCGGCGGCGCTGCGCGCCCCGGCCATTTAGGCCTCATGCCGTAGGTCCTCCATCCGACCGCCCTGTCGAAGTCACTGCCCCCGTCGATGTCACTACAGCCATCAATGCCCTCGACTTCAGTTTCAAACTTTATGGCATTTTTCGATGCGGGACGTTTCCGTCTAATGAAATGCCGGGACTGCCTTCCCCGCACTCCCAGCCCGCTCGGTTTCGATATTGCCTTGATCTGGCGTTGAAAGTTGACTATCTCGACTTGTGTGCAATTTTCAAGATTAAAAGAAATGGGGTGTAAGAAAGTTTGGCTGGCCCGAGGTTTGCCATAGATAACCAACCATCCCCAAGATTCTAGTAAAAATTTAGATAATTAAAAAGTTTAGTTGTTGAATTTATTTTAATTAGTATTCTGAAATTTACGTTATTCCCTTTATTTATGTTCGCCTCGCCTCGAAATTCCTTTGCAAGAAAGCCACGCTCGCTACGCTCGTAGCCTCTTTATAAAAGAAATCAGTACATAAAAACACTATGCATAGCAAAATGGACAAATACAGTCATTATAGAATCTGTGATCGGTCTGGATAATGACTTTCTTCCTTAGAAATTATTTTAGGCTGCACATCTCTTGCGCATAGGTCACATGTTCAATACCTTTCTTTCTTGTACAGTTGTACCCTTGTTTACAGTATGTACACAAACTGGCCACACTGTAATGATCGAGTGTCTCCCTTTGCGCATTGTGGTAAGTCCAACGCCTCTACATTGACACGACCCGTATAACTGTGGATTGATCACGTCTCAGTCGAATTCCTATCTTCCATGTGGGTTGTGAACACCTCTACAACGAAGACCACTAAAGGTAATTTCTCTGTATAACGAAGGTACATAGGCGTCCCTTACGGCTGAACTGTTGCTTTACAACGAACCCGACGTGCGCCACTGGCCTCCGCAGATCGTCGTCAAGGTAGGCTCTGCGCCAGCGCTAGCGGCAGCGCAATGCGACGCGCTTCACGAGCGTGCCGATCTCAGTGTAGCCATGCTGCAGTGCTCCTGGAATCGCTCATCTTGCACGCTGCTTCTTTTCGAGCATCAGCGGGTGCGATGGCTGGGGAATACATCGCAGTCGATGACGACTTTGGTGATGTAAGCATGACTGACAACCGACGACGTCTTCAAAGCAATCTAAGGCAGAAAGGACGCGAATGTCGACAAAGGCAGCGATGACAAAAACCACGCAAACGAACCGGAAGTTTTGACGACGAGGGAGGCAGTAGCGGCGTTCGACGGTCTGCAGCTTGACTTTGTATATAGCTCCTCTGTTTCGCCGCGGAGCACAATGTGAACCTCGGCGAAATAACGTTGGCTGCGGTCGGCACATACCGTCAGACAAAGTGTGCACAAAATGAAAAAAAAAAATTGCGACCTACTTCACTAAGTCTCTCTTGAAGTCGTGTTAAATAAATGGTTTCGTTTGTTGGACGTGCTTAGCCTGCTCTGTTTTGAACAGTACGGTGCGCGCCCTTTATATACAGCAGGGTGACCTATACGACGAATGATTTTGGAGGTTCCGAGCACTTCGGTGTAAAGGCGTTTGACTGTACATAGACTTTCAAACTGGTTAGACAATGTCTGCAGGGCGCAGGCAACAAATATCTATGGACACAGCATAGATTTGCTACAGTCTTTACAAATGAAGTATAGGGCCTGACCCTTCCTTGAATTCACGCATACCCTGCCTTTTCTCTTTCTCTATGCGCAGAATGTACCAGTCGTGATGCATAAGATACCTATAAGCTTTCAAGAGGTATCGGGTACGGTAAGTGTGTTCTTATTTTCACTCAACTTTATTAGGTTAGACGGTGCTACGATCAGTAATTCTTACAATGTGCCCACCCTGGAACATTTTAATTCTCGTTCACTTCCGCATTTCTACGGAGGCGCAAAGCGCGACCATACTTATTCCGGAGCCTCGCACCTCTTAGATTAAACCGGTACATCATGCACACCCTCTTCAAAACTCTGGACTGAGTGCGATGCATCCCAACGACTACATTCCCGAAGCAATTTCTGAGCAGGATCTAATGGCAGCTGGTATACAAAGAGCGCGATTCCCCATTTAGCTCCTCGGTATGGAACGTTTCCCTCAGCTAGGGAAGTGCCGATAAACAATGCGTTTTCTTCTTTCTCCAGGGAATTTGTCTCCCACTCTTGCAAAAAGCTTTAGCCCGGGCCCAACTCAGATGCTGCCTACTGAAATACATATAAATCGCAAAAGGCTTTTCCGAGATAACGCCCGGGCGAAATTCAATGAAATTTCTTACATTTTAGCGAGAAAGTTCAGTTATAGTGACTCTAGAAGTAGAATTTCCATTTAGAAGCTGGGCCATCTCACAGAAATAGCGAAGAAATGAGCAAGGAAGAAAGAAAATGAATAATGAAGTGCACAAATTCGTAACTCTGCGCCGAAGACAGATATCGTGGATTCTTAAACTACATCCGTTAAAGAATTAAAGCGGACAAATTTAAGATATAAATTTAGAGCTGGCCTAAATTAATAAAATATTTACGAGGTATTTGCGTAAGTGCTACTCAAAGGTTCTCGTTATATTTCGGAGCGGTGTATAACACATCAGTTTTGTACGCTTCAGATGTAATAGTAGTTGCAGTTTACAGAATTTTGGTACTATGTCTTATTGCTAAGTTAAAGAATCCAATACTTTATAGTTTTGGTTCTTTTCAACTTTTCAGCAACGTTGACAAATTTATCGACGGCCGAAATGAAAGGTGTGCTTCCTACAGTCTTTTGCTTTTAAATGTAACATACCCCATCAAATTATAATGCCGTGGCTGCCGGGGAAAGCGATTTCCCGGTTCCCGCGAATCGATGTAGGAGCCGCCGAGTGAAGGCTTCCTCCCAATGACCGCAGCTTTTCCGTTTACCAAAAGAATGGACGCGTCTGTCCGCATGCGCGAACATTTGCTTGGGAGTGACTCATCATGAGGAACAGTCACCCAATGACTGTGAGCTAAAGCACGGGTCTGTGACTTCAGAGGTGGAGCATAATAGGTTCGATACAGCCGCAGGAGAGAGCGATAATTGCGAGTTCCGTGCTGCACACAGCGCAATAATATTTAGCTCAAGTGTTCACGAGCGTTTTACCACTTTGTTCAGAAAGCGTTGCTGGGCCCCTTCAGAACGTCCAGCTTTTGGACGTAGTCAAGAGCCAGTCAATTGATCTTTTTATTATTATTGGAGTGTGCAAGTGCGAATTTTCATCTAACAATTCTGCGTCCGGTGCATATGAACTTGAAAATAGAAGTATCGGATAGAAACAGTCATGCAGATGCCATGCACTATGGGAATCGGTGTAAACGAAGCTTTCGTGTCCACACTGCCACCGTGGTCTGGTGACGTCAGCGCTTGCACCAACCAACCATAGCGTGTTACTGGTGATGATTTCAATTAAAGTTTAAAGCGGTCGACCACACAATAATTACTTTGGGGATGTACGCGCTGCAACGTCTGGTCTACAGTATAACCCCATCTGCAATGCTTATTCGGAGGTATGCGATGATTTGCTTTGGCCAACGCTTAGATGTGACCACGCACCATTATCGGATCCTGGTGTGAAATGTTTTTTTACGTTCAGCATTAAAAAGCCACGCAAGGAAGCGGCACGAAAGTGAAACACCGGATACGGACAAAAGTGTCCTCGCCATTCCTTATCGCTGCGCTCTTCATAGTTTGTAAGCGTAGGCAAACTTCATGGTTGCCCGCGCAGCAGATTCCACTGATCCGATCCGATCAGTAGAAATCGCTCTTGCCCTAGCGCCAAAACGGCACTGACGCCGAGATAATAGATAGTGGATTCGCGTTTTAGTGGTCCGTGTGAACAGCGGTGGCGGCGACAAGGCCCGTAATTTGTGTTTTCTTCTACGCTCAGGAACTGGTGAAACGGGAAATCGCCGCCTACGTTCGCAACTACGGGCGCTATACCTCTCAAGGACGAGTACGCGTCATGTTCCCCAAAGGTCTGGAAGCATTCAAACGCGCCAATAAAAAGGTGTAAGTGAACGCAGACATCCTCTCGTGACACAACAGCTGGACTGATTGAAATGCATTTTTTTTTATTTGAGTCAAAAAAATTAAATTGTAGATATTGCAGCAAGTGGAATTGTCATTTTGTACCACATACTTTTGAAAAAAGAAATGCCATAAATCGGTAAGCATATATATAAAAAAAAATGAAGCACGAAATTGACAGATTCGTAACCAGGCACCAAAAATAGATACCGCAGATCCGTAAGCTGCACCTGTTCGAGTATTTAAAGCTGAGAATCTTATGTGTGTGTTTATAACTTATATGACATTGTTACGGTGCTTGCGGGGGTTTTGCTATTGTCAAACTTACAAAGTAATTAGATATTTCAGGGTGGTATGTTATTGATCTATATTCGCTTTAGCTGTATCGAAAGATGCAGCTTACAGAACTATATATATATATATATATATATATATATATATATATATATATATATATATATATATATATATATATATATATATATATATATATATATATATATGTGTGTGTGTGTGTGTGTGTGTGTGTGTGTGTGTGTGTGTGTGTGTGTGTGTGTGTGTGTGTGTGTGTGTGTGTGTGTATGTTCCTGAATTAGAGAGCGGTAAACCCGATACTTGCGTTTCCTTAAGAAAAAAAATTAAATTCCGGGGTTTCGCGTGCTAAAACCACGATATGATTATAAGGCACGCCGTAGTGGGGGGACTCCGGAAATTTCGAACACCTGGGGATCTTTAACGTGCCCCCAATGCATGGAACACACAGGCGTTTTTGCATTTCACCACCATCGAAATGCGGCCGCCGCGGCCGGGATTTGTAAGAGTGAGCAATTTTAAGAATTTTGTAAAGGAAATTGACAAACTAAAAAAAATATCTGATTCGTACAGTAACCAGATTATTATTATTTTTTCTTTTAGATACCCCAGAACTTATCAGAATAGGGGGAGTGAGTGCTGACGAACACGATTCCTTCGTTTCCATGTATTTAGAAATGAGCTCCTCAAACAACAACAACAACAACAACAACAACAACAACAACAACAACAACAACAACAACAACAACAACAACAACAACAACAACAACAACAACAACAACAACAACAACAACAACAACAACAACAACAACAACAACAACAACAACAACAACAACAACAAAAACAACAACAACAACAGCCACGGCGACATCATCATCATCAACAACAACAACAACAACAACAGCGACGACGACATCAACAACAACAACAAAAATCAGACAAAGAAGAAGAAGGAAACAAAGAAGAAGGACAATAATAATATTGACAGCAACAACAATCATAAGAATAATAAATGCTTATACACTACAAGAATAAACACATGGAAACGGGCGTGTCTAAGCCTACATAGAACTATGTACACGACTAGGTCCGGCAGAGTGGGCTACACAGTGGTTATACAGTCAAAGAGAAAAAAAAAAATGCTAAGACAAGACGCTTAATATAGAGCAATGACAGACAACGTAACAAGGAAAACTAAAAAAGAGAAATAAAGCAAATCTACCAGATACTACCAGCAGAAACGCAATTAATAAAGAGGCTAACAACTTTGTTCAACTGTCTTTTTGAAGTCACAGAAGAGAAATCTAATCGATTATTAAATATTTTAGGAATATACACACTTCTTCTCGACTCACCCTATCTAGTAGAAAAACGGGGCACTGCGATACACTTTTTTCTCAACAGTCGTGGAGCGCTATGTAGGCAACAATAAAATCCTCACTCCTACAGTGGCAAAGAATCGTAGTTTTGGTAAATATAGCCTGGAATGCAGAACATCGTAGCTCATGAAAAATGGTATTTGCGTGAAATGTGCTCCCGAAAGCTACACTTCCTAACATAATTTTTTACTGAATTGTCCATTAGGTTTTTGCCAGCGTTCTGAGCAGGACAATAAAAACCATAATGCCGTATTTAAGCACATTGTACGCTGGTGCATGTAAAATACCTTTCTTTACAGAGGGCAGCACCATGCCGTTTATGTTAAAAAGCAGCCTTGCGGTGCTCCTCAGCTTTCTACAAATTAATGCCATGTGACGCTGCAACAACTATGCTGCTATCGAAATGTATGTATGCCAAGGTATTCGGTAATTTCTAAATATTCAACTGGGGTACATATATATGGCGCACATTGTTCATCAGGCAAAAAAGAAAAGAGAATATTGGAATTTTTATTGTTTAGATCTTGAACAGATTTCTAGCATTTTCTTGACTTGCTGCTGCATTGCTTCACGCTCTTTCTCAACCACGCTATACGGATGCTGTCGGATGGGCATTGCTGTTTCCTCCGTAATGATGCGGTGTTTCGTCAGTGGTGTTTGACGCACTCGGGACGTTGAAGAGAAGCAGTCCTTAAAATCGTCAAGCAGTTCCCTGAGACTTTGTTTCTGTTGCGGCGCTAAACCTGGGTCAACGTCGACGAGGGGTGCATGTGGCATCGCATCGGTGGTCAGTTCCTCTTTTACAGCAAAGCAGTGTTGAACGTGGTCAATTTCGTCAACGTATGCTACAGCGGTGCCTTTACTGATGTGCCGGCGTTCAATGGTGAAATTTGTCAGAAGTACCTCTGTTGGACCACTGATTAGGCTGAAGATACCGCGAGCGGTGACGACACCCTGATGGAAGAGAAGAGCAGTTAATCGTTCGACTACACCGTCCTTGTTCAACTGTTCTCCGCAACTGACGGAGACAAGACTGCATGACAGTGGTGGTGTGCAGACATCGTCGTCGGCGACACGTAACGATGTACGTTGGCGCTCTTCGTCGTGGCTCGTGTCCGTACTAGTTGACAAGGTTATGTCACCGCACTGTAAGTTAACTACGGCGCCGTACTCCCGCTAGAAGTCCATTCCAAGGATGAGTGATCTGCAGCACTCCTTTAAAATCACAAGAGTGGCGACAAAAGCTGTATTTCCTATCTGGAGTCGTGCAGTACATCTTCCTGCAACAAGGTGCAGGGCAATCTTAGCACGGGCCAAAACATGGTCGCTGCTACGCCATCTTCTTGACCCCACACAAAGCAAGGCAATTAGCCAGCAAACAATCCAACGTATCCTCCACAACCATTCTGGTTCTGATGACGAAATCCTGGAGGAGTTGCGGGCACGGTACATAGGCGATTCCAAACCCGCACAAAGACAACCTCCAACATACAGCGCGAGTGACAATTACGACCTCGACAGGCCGATCACTACCACTGAGGTGCAACAAGCACTCCATGCACTCACACGAAACATCACCCCAGACTAGGACAAAATACATAAAAAGCTTCTGCGCAATCTGGATGATGGCACTATTCAATCTTTTACTGACCTGTGTAATCATCACGGGGAAGCGGGTACGCTATCAGGAGACTAGAAGCACGCGGACATAATACTCATTCCGAAGCCTGGCAAACTCTCCAGCTTAGAAAATACGAGACCAATCTCAATGATGTCATGCCTAGGCAAGCTTCTGGAGCATGTCAATCTGAACCGGCTTCAACCTTACGTAGAATCCAGCGACCTCTTTCCCGAAACAATGTTCGGATTCCGGTCCCACCTTTCTACCCAGGACAGCCTTCTTCAGGTGAAGGAACAAGTCCTTGAACACATCTCACCATACTCTAGCACTCGATCTCAAAGGTGCTTTCGACAATGTGGCTTACCATACAATTCATACAAACCTAAGTCTCACGAACTGTGGTCGTAATACTTACAATTATATACGCGCCTTTATAAGCAATCACACGGCCACGATAGGCATTGGCTCACTCAGAAACCCGAAGTTACCTACCCGCAACAAAGGAACCCCACAAGGTGCTGTTCTATCACCCACCCTTTTCAATATTGCTATGATGAAATTACCTGACAAACTCAACGCAATACTAGGAATCAGGCATGCAATATACGCCGATGACATCACTATCTGGACCTCCACTGGTTCCGAAGGAGAGAAACAAGACGCCCTTCAACAAGCGACCGACGTCACCCAGCAATATGCAAAGACAAGTGGTGTCCGGTGCTCCCCCGAGAAGTCAGAACTATTAGTCGTCCAACAGAAATCACGAAGAAAACTACCCCACATCACATTCACCGTCGACGACAAAGAAATACCCACAGTAAACCACGTCCGCATTCTCGGCCTCCACATCCAATAGGACGGCGAAGGCGCATACACCATCCAACGTATCCAGCAGACCACCTTCCAAATCATGCGAATTGTCAGCCGCATCAGCACAAAACAACACGGACTGAAAGAAGACGACATAATACAGCTCGTCCAGGCCCTGATAATCAGCCGCATTGCCTCCGCTACCCCGTACTTACTCCTCAGTCCCAAGGAAATAGATAAAATAGACGTACTTCTTCGGAAAGCTTAAAAGCTTACAAGCAAGCGCTCCGCCTATACCATCGGGAACAGCGACACTCAAGCTTGGAGTCCTAGGAGTTCATAATGCTACAACAGAAATCATAGACGCCCACCTCACAAGCCAACGAGAACGCCTAGCCCTCACACCAACAGGAATAACAGTCCTAGGTCGCCTTGGCTACCCCACACATGGCAAAGGCCACGAACAAGCAATCCATCTGGCCCCCAACTTCCGGGAGCACATCAAGGTAGCCCCTATATCCAGAAGCATGCACCTGGAACATCATGCCGATCGTCGCCAAGCTAGCGCAAATGCGCTACAGACAAAACATGGCAGTCTCCCCACCACACTATACACAGATGCCGCGCAGTACCCACAAAAAGCAGCCATGACGGCCAGCGTTGCCGACTATAACCTTCAAGAGGTGGTATCGACGACGGTTCGTACTGCCAGCGCCCTCGTAGCGGAGGACACAGCCATCGCCTTGGCCATATCACCTCTAGTCTGACCAACGAGTACGTCACAATTATTACTGACTCCGAGGCAGCTTGCCGTAGCTACGCGAGATGCAGAATATCTTCAATCGCCCACCGACTCCTCAAACAAGCCTCCCAATTCCCGGACGTTCAAATAGTGTGGACTTCAGGACACGAGTGCCTACGTGGAAATCAGCATGCGCCCGCTGTAGCCCGAGCTGATCCTTCCCGGGCGCCGCAAGAGAGGGATACGGCCGCATCTATGGAGCCCGTACCTTTACAATACAACGTCAAACTACAACACCACAAATTGAACAGACGACAATGCCCACCTCCACACAAGACCTTCTCACGGGACGACGCCGTAACATGGCG
Source organism: Dermacentor variabilis (assembly GCF_050947875.1). Taxonomy (NCBI): domain Eukaryota; kingdom Metazoa; phylum Arthropoda; class Arachnida; order Ixodida; family Ixodidae; genus Dermacentor; species Dermacentor variabilis. The sequence goes on along the minus strand of NC_134570.1, from coordinate 139,931,212 downwards.
ACAACTACAAACCAATACATACCCCCATTTAAGCAGAGTACACGCAATAAAACCTACACTATATGCATACTATATCCATACACTATATCCATACAACTGTCCCCTTTGTAACGATTACGCCTCCCTATATCACACCACATAGGCGTGCCTCAACGTGAAGGCGGTCCCGCAAATACCCAACCCCACACCCGAGCAGTGGGAGGCCGTGTGGACTAGTTCGGACCCTCGTAACCAGCAGCAACTGGTGCGGCGGGCCCCGGAGACTGCAAGAGCCGCAGGAGCCCTGGACTAAGGGCACCTCCCGCACTAGCAGAAAGACATCTGCTTGTTCTTTCTTTTTTTAAAATAAATGTTTCACCTCCTTCTCCTCCTGTAGGTGTCATTATCTGGCCCCCGGCATTTCGAATATAAGGGCCCATGGGAGCTAGTTGGGACTAGATTGTTGTGAACAGTCACATGTGTTGGATTGCAAGCCCCATTTTCTAAGTCGGTGATGTCGCTCACACAGTTCCTTACAAGAGGACGAATTCCGGGCAGAGACTTTGCAGGTGGCGGCTTGCGCGGTGCACAGGTGTCTCGACGCGTGGATGATGTCTTGAAGGGCTGGATTCAGGGCTACTCGCAGGAGTCGTCCCTATCATTAGGCGATGATGCGATCCCCAGCACCTCCACCAGTGTCGCCGCTCACTGGAGACAAGAGTGGAGGGCGGTATTTAATCGAGAGAATCAGGACAAGCGCTCAGTTCAGGCTTTTTCTCTATAGCGCCTCGCTTGCACACACGAGGTCGTCGTCTTTGTCGTCAGCGTGGTTGGGCACAGATGGCGCCGCGGCAATATAGAAATAAAATTTATCACCACCACCACCGGTGTTAATTAAGCGGTCATGGTAAATGCGTAGAAACGTTTTTTCTGAAACCATTCTGTGGTATCACGGCTGGATTTAGAGGTGCTATTCGAGACCACCAACATGCATACAAATGGATAAAGACGCATTCCTGCGTAAAAATTGAGGAAACGTGCTGGAGGATTGAATCACCTTGATAATCTGCAGACAGAACAAAGAGAGCAGAGGTCCCGCATTACAACGTGTTTAGTGTGAGCAGAACAGTGCAAGGTTGAACTAAACGGCACACCAAGATCTTTGATCTCAGAGACCTTGCACAATGGAACGGAACCTAGAGAATAAGAAAACGAAATACTTGCTGTATTGCGAGTGAAAGTCATAACATTGCTGCTAGCAGTACTCAAGGCCAGGCCGATCACTTTACAGTATTCAGAAAAAGAAAACAGGTAGTATTGCAAAATATGAGTCACCAAAAGTTGCTTAAGGATATCGAGGTCATCGGCATATACAAGGGAATAGAAATTCCGAATAGGGGAAGGAAGCCTTTTAATAAAAAATTAAAACAGGAGTGGTCACAATGAGTCTTGAGGTACCCTGCTAGTTAGTTGCCTCATAATAAGACGTTTGACCATGGACATTTAAGTAACATGACCTATCAAGAGGATGCATGCCGTACAAGAGATTGGCAACTGAAGAGTCATCACCATAGTGTGTAAGCTTACGACGTCATAAGCTATGCTGAGGTTGCAGTAAATGCTGTCAACTTGCTACCGCTCATCTACCGGTGCAGATATCAGCGTCATGACACTTGCGAGGTTTGTGATAGTTAAGCAACCAGAGAGAATTTCATGCTGATTCAAAACCTAGCAGCTGCTCGCACTAAAAGGTAGTCCGCTGTATTCACATAGGCTCTTCGACTCGATTGTGTATTCGAAATGCTCATTGAGGGCAGTTTTCTTTTTCAATATGTTGTGAAGAGCGAAATAAAGAATCTTGGATGTGGCGCAGAGAAGGAAAATCTGCTGAGCATTAGAGACACTAATTTTACAGCCTCACTGGAGTACGTGAGAAGCACTACCAGTTTTAAATGCAATGGAAAATGGGAGTTTTCAAGCAGTTATTAAACAGTTAGAATAATGGGGCAAGTGCAGTTGAAATGTTTGAGAATGGCATAGGTGATGCCATCTGGACCGCAGGTTGGGGACAGGTTCAAATGCTTAAGGCATACGCTGATCAGTTCTTCATCTAACAATTAGCACAGAACTAGGTGTAAGAAACGACGTGTTGCTCTGACAGATACCTGCGTTGAATCTTGAAGCTTTATAAAATGAAGAGAAATGCGCAGCAAAAGAGTCGGCCACCGTTTGGACTAGTACACCGCTAAAGTCACACAGGCGAAAACACTCTCCAAGTTTGCTGGTTCGCTTGCGTATCGCGTTTCCAAAAGACCGCAGGCCAGATGGGAGAGTTCCTCTCCAAGAACGCAATATAGGAGTAATGAACCCGACTACAAGAGAAGGAATCACGCAAAATATCCCGAGACCCTGTGAACATCTTGGAATAGGATCCTTCATTTTGGGAAATGTCGCGTGGCCCCGAGAGCTGACATGAGAATTGACGTTGCTTCAGCCGCTTGCCGATGCTGCAGTATATAGTATACAGCGTATTGACAAGCACGTGACCTCGCGCCTCGTCTGTGTGCATGTTTGTCTTTCTCCTGCTCTACGCAGAATGCTCCCATGTCGCCTATACAGGGTGTCCCAATCATCATGCACCAATATATATATATATATATATATATATATATATATATATATATATATATATATATATATATATATATATATATAACTGCGGATGCCTCGTAGCTAGACAGACTCAAGGTAATGTCGTTTGCGTCGCTTGGAGACACTCAGATTATATTTTTTCACCGCCTAATTACCGAATTAATCTCAATTAATTAATCAACTTCCCAAATATCATAATTAGATGAAAAGTCTCAAGTAGAAAATTGTAGCGCAAGGTGAAAAACTCCCGATGCAGCTTTCTGTTGCTAAACACCTGCTATATAAAAGTGTCTTTCCGAGCGTTAAAGAAGCCCGCGAATAAATCGCAAGATGCCTCCCGCGGCCAGTGGCGCGGCCAGGGAGCGCTCGTATCCTTAAAAAGAAGCACGTGGCGACCACCGTGTGACGATTCACCCTCGCCCGATTTCCAACAGGAAGGCCGTGGACCGAGTAGCCCGCCAGGTTCAGTGGCTGCACGTGGCAGCTCGGCTCGCGCTGGCGACGGGCACTGAGCCGGCGGCCAGCGCCACGGTGACCCTGATGACCGGCGTGGTGGGCAAGGCGCACAGCGAGCGCCGCTGCCTGACGCTCTTCGACACCGAGGCCCGGCCGTTCGCCTTCGACCGCGTGCGGGCGATGCTTCACACCGACGAGACAGCCGCCAGGGTGAAGGTACATCCCAGGCTGTTCCGAAAACATTTCACTGGCACGCCTCTTTAGTGCGTACGCGTCACGGTGAGATTTCAAGGTTTTGTGACATCGCGCGAAAGTTGGGCGAAGCTGGCGCGGCCCGAAAAAAAAGTGTGACCGACAGCGGAGAGCTAGTGCCGAAAAAGACGAAATAATCGGAAAGAACTTTTTTTTGTCTTTTGTTCGACGTAATTATGCGCAATCAATCTGCACACGTCGTATGAGATGGAGAGTTCTCGTAGTTTTCGTGACGTCGCGTGAAGGACATCCTCCTATACTCTCCTCGTAGCACCTAACGCAGCGTCGAAACTGTGCGACGCTGTACCGGCTGTACCACCTTTTATCACCTTTCAGGTCGAACACGTTTTAACGCTTCATCGCCAGAGTCGAAATGCCATCGTCGTTTTAACATCCACCGCATGACATAGCCACATATAGGTATGTGCGATTGTGTAACACGTAGTTGCTGATGACGTCACACTCCGCGTTTCTCTCACATTCATCCAGTACTTATGCAGAGCTCAGCAATCGGCGTGTCGTAAGTTCGCGTCGAACGGCCGGAGTAGAAATCAGGCAGTCGGCGTTACACGATCACTGTCACCTTCTTCTGGCTGCTGTCGTCACACATGTTGATGTTCGTTTTACGTAAACACGTTGGGCCACCTGGTAATGCTTTGCGTTATCCCAAATGATGCTGGGTAGTCAGCTACTAGCAAAATGCTTCGCCTAACATCGATTCTCACAGTGCATAGGATGTGCTTCATTTTTTTTTATGGAATTGGCCCGAAACGCGGCGGAGAAGGAACCTACATGCCCGCAGCACAGTGCCTGGAGTGAGGCAAAGAAATATTCCTATCAAGAAATGTGCGATCGTGGTCCAGTGATTAGAGCAGCGGGCTGCTATGCTTGGACGTAGAGATTCGATTTCACTGTCGGTCATTTCTTTTTATTGGAGAGTTGGGAAGTGTGGCGAGAGAAGAAATTCCTCCCCGTCTACTGACTTGCCGACCTGCCGCAAAGTTCCTGGAATGAAGCAAAGAATGTTTCGCATTAAAAATAAATTAAGCGTCTGATGGAGCGATTAAACCTGGGTCCCGCAGCACAAGAACCCGATACTCTGCCCGTTAGTACACAGACACAGGCATACGTATTTCGTGTCAAAGCCGACAAGCGCTTTGGGGATATTATTGCGGCTGTCGCTGTATAGCAACAACTTGCTTATGAAAGCTACAGTGCGCCAGTTTCCTCCACCCGTTACCGTGGCAGCTAACTATCGAGACAATACGTGACACTGTTTTGCCTTGACTGATTGCTTGTTTATTCAGACACACACGTAGCAAATTCCACTGACGATTACGATACCCCCAATGCGAATCTTGACCGCAGCTGTTTAGGCGTTTTGAATTTAGGATATATTGTGGCAAAGAATTTGATTTCGAGCGATAGGGTGGTGCTCGGTGGCGTCATAGGCCTCTGCTCGGGCGTTAAGCAGCAGCGGCAGACGAAGCCTTTCCACCGGTTGCGCCGCTCACTGTTCGGAAAGAAAGTGTGAACACGGGGACGCGTGGCTCGCGCGGCGCGCATTTGCGGCGGCGGCGCCGCAGGCGAAGTAGGGCATGCGCAGTAGGTCCAGGCCAGCGGTTTGTTTCCACGCTGGTCGCATGCCGCTGGCCTGGTCGCCGTCGGCAATCCGGCGGCGACCAGGCCAGCGGCAGCTTTTAGATCAGCTCAAAAAAGGAAAAGCATTTTCTTGCATGATATAAATCTGCTTCACTGAGAGTTGAACGTTCCGCGCCGTAGCTGCGTAGCCAGGCGCGCTGACGCGAGGCCACCCAAGTGCGCGATAACAGGGAGGAGCTGTTCCCCGAGATCACGCCGCATTTCGACGCGTACAAGCCATGCCGCACCGTCTGCGCATGCGTGGGCGCGCGAACGTGAGCTTGCGCGCCTCCGCAAGCGTACGTGTGGTCTGGACTTAAGAGCTGCGCTCTAAGAAAAATATGGAGGGAGTGGGAGACCTGGACTGTATTCAGAGGAAAAGCCTCCACTATTATATATTATAGGCTGCTGAGCATTTTTGTTTTGCTTCGATTTCTGTATATGTAGGGAAAGACAAAAAGAAAGAAGAAAGGAAGAAACAGGCAGACTGAACTCCAATTGACACGTACCCAAAGCGAAGCATTCTTGATGTAATTGGCTCATGAAGCATGCGTGTGTGAAGCGAAATGTTTCTTTTTTAAAGCATTAATACTAGTATTAAAGAGCACCGTCTTATACGAAGAAATTATTTTCATTGCAGTGAATTATAGACACGCTGGACGTATATATAACTTGTTTAAATTTTCTGTGGTATATCTACAGTGTCGTGTTGCATTCGTGGTGTTTCTGATGCGTGGGATTCATTGCATGCAACTGCCGACTGAAACGCGCCAAGCGTCTCAACACACTGGCTTGGCCGCGAGAAAGGGCGTTCTGTGCGTGGCGTTCCGTGTTAGAGACCAGATACGTACGGAAAAGTGCCTGGAACTCGGCAAGAAAGCTTCGCTTTAAAAATGGGTTCCAACCAATTTCTGAAGTCTTTTCCTAGTACCAGCGCTTTCAGACGGTGTGTCGCACCATCTTACCGCCTTCGGGATCTACCCGGATTGTAAGATAACACATTCGTGAAACTTTGGGGGTCATCCTCCTGGTTAACGAATTTTAACAAAAGATACGGTCCTGGCTACAATAAAATTTGTCAACACGAAAGGACTCTTTAACACCCAAGAAAGATGTTAAGTACATCCTATTACAATTTTTGAAGAGAAAATAAAAATATTGCTGTGAAAACAAACCTCAAGACTCCGCAACTGAGGAATCTTCGAAAGTATGCAGCAACGACTCTAGGTACACTTTAAAAAAATATGCAGAAACTCCACTGCAGTTGTCTAAGTATGTTAAAGCACATTCCCAAATTTCACTTGGCCCACCCACAAATTTCAAATTGGCCGATCCTTAAACTGGAAGTTGGTCGACCCCAAACTTAATGTTGGCCCAACCCACAAATTCAGATAGCTCGCCCCTAAATTTCAAGTTGGCCCACCCCCTAATTTCAGATAGCCCAGCCCTAAATTTCAAGTTGGCCCACTCCTAAATTTCATGTTGCCCCTACCCCAAATTTGAAGTTGACCCAACCCCAAATTTCAAGTTGGCCCACCACAAAATTCAAGTTGACCCAACCCCAAGTTTAAAGCTGGCCCACACCAATTGTGAGCTTCCCCATGCGTTTTCAAAGTAGCCCTATGTATGCCTATGGGTACTAAATCTCCTAATTTCGCAAATTACACATTTTTGTGCAGGTCAAGGCATTACCCTTTTCGCGTGACAGACAGACATTGCTGGGTGCACTCGCCAAAGAATGCTTACGCATTAAAAATACTGAGTTGAACTGGTCACCCCGAGAAAGGCATAATCAATCCACTGCTTGGGACCAGGCTGAGTAAACGCTCGTGACGACATGACTTTACATCCGTTATGTATGACAGAGTTAATCTAGCGGTTTCATAGGGCCACACAGCCAGGTGACTTGAGTGCCACAGCCAGGTGATGACTTGAGTAGTTGTCGGTGAGCCTTAATTCATGCTCTTCATAATCTATATGACGTGAGATATTGCTGAATTTGTGATATGATGCTGATGCGCGTACCAGGGGTTCTATTCTCTGGCGATCACCTTCCGAGATACTTTCAAGTTCGCGAGATTTCGCGAGACTATCGCTCATGAAGGACGGAAAATATAGAAGGGAGCATTGCGCAACGCGATTGAAGCCACACCCGTCGACCCAGCACCTGATCGTTACGTCAAAATGCGCGGTTGGGTTTAGTGCTCCCGCTCTGCAGGCGGAGCCACGGCATGGGAGCAGAACAAGAGCACACCGAATTAAAGCTTCTGGGAATATGACTGGGAACTAAACGTCCAGGCAAATCTCGATCCTTCCTCCGTGATCTCGACGCAAGAGGTCACATGTTTGGCGGACCCTGTGCAAAGGGGCTGACGTCACGGAGCGTTCGCTTGCCAAAGCTGGTTGCGTGACGTAATGCTCTCTCCTAACTCTTCAAGCGAAGCTTGTATTGGCTCACAAGTGGCGTTGTCGTGGTCAGGCAAAAAACCCAGTTGCTCCCACAGCAGAGCAGCTGCGGGAAAGGGTGGTTTGATGAGTTGACAGCTGCGCCGGCGCCAAAGCGTGATTCATTAGCAAGGATTCCAGCTGCATAGGCGCGCTCTCACGCCACGCGCGCAACCAATCAGAGTCGTTTCGCTTCCGCCGGGGAGGAAAAGGGCAGGAGAGGGTATCGCGTGCGTTGCGCCAGCTTCGTTTCCGTTCAGTTCAGTCCCGGAAAACGGATGGGGCGAGTACGCGTTGTGCGTTACCCGTAAGGAGCGGGCAGCGTTCGACGAACGGCCGCGAGAACTCGCCCCTAAAAGGGCTCGCCGTCGGCGCGCCGATCTAGCCGTTACAGCCGCCCGAGCCCAGGCAAACCGACAGCAACGAGAAGATCCCGAGCTGAGGGAGCGGGAGGTCGAAGCAATCAACCGTGACGAAGGTCAGGTGAACGCAGGACAAGCTTAGCTTACTTCCATTTTCCGGTAGGGAAGAGTTGGTCATTTTTAGAGCGAAAGCTTTACTAACCGCGTCGAGCCGAGTTTCGCCGTAGCCAGCAATTTGACCCTCATTTGACCGCAGCTGCGCTTTAGCCTTGGCAACGCATCACGTAAGTCAGCTTGGCGCATGCGCTTTCCGCAGCTGGGTTGCCGCCTGACCACGTGACTCACCGCGCGCCTGGCTAAGAGGAGCGCCACGCTCGCCTAGTCACTGCGGGCTTGGCCAGGGGTAGCACACTCTCAAGTTCAACAAATGGCCACAGAGGGCGAAAAAATCGACCGCGCGCCGCTGCTAACGAAACCAGCGCAGTAAAATCACTTCGCGATGCTTACGTTAGTTCCAACAGTTCCCGGTAGAGGCGTCGTAATAAGCGCCATTTTATTTTACAAACTTTCTCTTACAATTACCGAAGCATTTTTGTTACATAAAACACGGCGCAAAATTATCATCGCTGGTTAGATATTGTACTCCTTGTTAGTAAGTTTATTGTTTCTTCGTCATTATAAACGCAAATAACGTTCAGCATCACCGATCTTTCACGTGACCTCTGGCCTGGATTTAAAGTTTTACCGCTATTTTCGAGTGCACGGCGGTACGGATTCATTCGTTCGTACACTCAGACTGGTTGCTTCTTTGTTTCTAAAACTAGTTTCTTGCGCTTCGATGTCTCGCGTTATTTAACTTGGGGTGAAGTTACGTGTTCGCAAGCGGACATGTAAGCCCGGAAGTTGGGTTTCGGTCGTGAGCCATTAGGAACACGTCTGCATCGAAATGGTAGCTGGATTTTGCTGCGGCTGACAACGGCAATAACGGTGAGTCGTTTAACACCGCTGCTTGATTCGTTATATCATATCCGTCTCATTACCTTCCAAGCGGGCACAAGTTAACGAACTAGATCCTGCATTACATATGCGCCGTCAGGATCTCAGTTGCTGTTTCCTAAATAAACCTTTACTTGCGAGGCTGTCGTTCTACACACACAACCAGGAAAGAAAGCGATATCGGAACGCGTGTCTCATTTTTCAACTTCTTGTAGCCGTGGTCGTAGGTGACTGAGTAGCCTTATCAATATACATTTTAAACTTCTTTTTCGATTCTGCCGGCAACTTGTTTCGTCCACAAAACCGAATAATCCTTTGGTAAAATGAAGTGAAAGTACAGAATTTAATGTATTAAAGAGTTGCAAGCATGATAATTCACCCATATTTCGTACTTGTTGGTTCCAAATGTTCTTGCTGTTCAGTTTGGTTTACCGTAGGGCATTTATTTTTGCAGTAGTGAAGCGGTGCATCACGTTCGTGCAGAAAAATAATGCATCAGTTCTAATAGCTTCATTACTTTCATGCATTTGCTTGTGGAACCAGCAGTGTGATCTCTTCTAGTATATAAATGAACGCACAAATGTTCTTATTTGTGATCTTAATAATACTTATGCTGTTGACATGCATTGTAGTTAGGCAGACACCAATTTTATGGACAATAGCAATATTTATTTAACCCGCTGCTTAAGCACCCTAGAACAGACAGTACATTTGCATGTGTTCTGTAGTCGCAAACCATTACAATATATATGTCCCACCTTTTTGCATTTCATATTGCAAAATTTTTCTTTTTCAATTTCTGATTCATTCAAAATTTCTGTTCCAGACATGTAGTGTTGTAATCGCACCGCTGGTACGAGTTGTTGGGAACTCGGCGCTGACGCCCGTTGTTGCACCTGGGTCGCAAGCCCCAAGGGTAGCGTTGGCCTGGCGGCCTGGGGTACAACTGGAAGCATCCGAAGGTCCCGGCAAAGCATGAGTCGACTAGTAACAACAAAACAACTTGTTTATTCTAACATCGCAAAGAGTTGGCGGTCAGGTTGACCGAAGTAGAGAGACGGGAGTGCACTTTACTCAACAGAAGAAATCGGAGCCCTCTTTGGCGTCCGGGGGCAGCTGTTTTTATACTCTCGCAGTTGAGGGCAAGAAGGAACCCCTCTATAGACGAGCACGTGACTGTGCCGCTCGGGCACAATGGGATAAGGTGGCGCAGCGTCGTGTCGGCGCCACTCGGGCACAATGGGAAGAGAAGGTGGAGCAGCCGTCGTGTCGGCGCCGCTCGGACCCCCTTGCTTCACAGTTGTTGGGAGCTCCTCTCCCCGGCTGCCGCGCTTCGACAAGCGTGGGCACAATGGGAAGAGAAGGTGGAGCAGCCGTCGTGTCGGCGCCGCTCGGACCCCCTCGCTTCACAGTTGTTGGGAGCTCCTCTCCCCGGCTGCCGCGCTTCGACAAGCGTGGGCACCAATATGCACATACACTCACACACGCACATGAAGACACGTGGCATTGGAACATGCCTGGACGCGCTTGGCAGGGAGGCGTAGCGGCGGCGCCGAACGGGCCAAAATGTCTGCCGCTTTGAACGAAGCCCTGGCGTCTGTTGTATCCTCGCCGGCTTTACCGCGCGTCGTAGGCGAAACGTAACAGTAGCAATGAGGACGGCACCAGTATAAAGCAACACACTCCACGCACTAAACAGAAGCAGCTGCCTGCTACAAGGTCATTGTGTTGACGTTGGCTACTACTACAAGGTAAACAACACATGGTTCAGAAATAAATATGTTTGTTATATGCTGTATTGGCTTGCTGTTTGCAGCAGATATGAATGTTCGTTCATATTTATGGTTCAGTATAATTGCTTCGAACATAAAAGAAAACACACATGAGTTTGGCTAATCTGTGCTGTATCTCATGTGTCACCGTTCTGCCCCAACAGAGTCTATGCCAAGCACATCTTGGTCATCACAGGAGCTCCTATCTGCGCCAACAGGAAGGGGCTGGAGCCGAATTTGCAAGGCTTTTACACCAAGAGCAAAGAAGCGCATGCAGAAGAATATGGATTAGATATCAAGTCTGCAGAGGACGGTGTCAAGGCTGAAAAGAGCTTCAGCCACCATTCCACCAGCACGAACATTTGGCTGAGTCATCCAGGTAACTTAAAAAGGACTTTCTAGAAAGTCGATTTCAGATGCACCTGCAACATCAGACCAAGCACGGACGACGCTGGCCAAAAGATAGAGTTCCGTCAGTTTGCCCTTAATCAGCTTTCTAGCCATGTCAATTCCATTTGTGCCAGGTGTAATTTTTCTTCTATAAATGCAAGCTTTTTCATAGCCCATTTTTATTAGAGATCATTGATCCTCATGCAAACATAAAGGTCAACCGATTCTTCGCTGATACTTAATACCACTCACTGTCTAGTAGCCTAACATATCTGTAGCAGTATCTTCTAGTGTATGTTGTCATGCACAATTCCTCTCCTGAAATAGCTGATGCAGCATCGGTATGTGTCTTGCATTAGCTTATGCACCATGTGCTACGCACCATTTTACCTTTCTTGATGTTTTTAGCCTTCAGTGCTTGCAGAGCAGAGTGGCTTCTCTCTTGAATGCAAGCTTTCTCATTTTCCATATTCCTAGTCTCGTTGATGATTGCTCTCCTTCCTCGATAGCCTGGGTCTTTGCTCAAGCTACACTGAAGTGATCGACTGATTGCAGAATCTGGTTTTGCTGCCCCACATGGTTGTGGTAGCTGTGTTACGTTTCTCGGATGTGGAGGCCTGGTCAGTTGCATTGGTAAGCAGTCCCTCGAGGTAAGCATTTGCTCCTGCAGTCCGCAAAGCGACATAGATAGACTCCCAGTATACACACACCGTAACTGGTGCTCCCCGTTCGTTCTGGCCTGCTGCAGCCATGGGCAAATTGTGCTCGTGGCCTACCTCGGCCATGATTTGCTCAAAACGGAGACCAGCATATGTGCTTACATGGTTCGAAGTGTATGAAGTTGATAGCCGTATGGGTGGAAAGGCCCACAAGAATGGCTGCCGAAGGTGATGCCCACAAAAACGACTTATCCACATTGAGGCAAAGTGGGACACAAAGTGTGAGCCACACATTGGCGGCCCTCGAAAGAAAATAAATGTGCAGGTTGGAAAAGAGTTAACGCTAAAATGCCGGGTAGTCCATGTCGCTGTGTTGGTTGCGGCAGCAGATGCCTGCGTCACCTGATTGCTTTGCAATGGAAGTTGCTCATCTTCAACGGCGACTGTTGGTTCAAACAGGTGCGAGGCTCTGTCCAATCTGTTTGTACCGCTGGTTGTTGCTCGTTACCAGACCACCACATGCGACAAAGGCAAGCATTATGCCTGTAAGATGGTTCGTAGCCAATGTATAATGTATTGTCTGAACCTCATGCGGTGACTGATTGCTGTTTAATTTTGCTGTTATGTCACTTGGTTACGGTCGCAGCGTTATGTTTTTCGAATATTGCAGCCTGGTCGGTTGCACTGGGAAGCAGTTTCTCGAAGTAAGGATTTGCTCCTGCAGTCTGCACAGCGACACAGACTCCCAATTTACACACACCGTGATTCGTGCTACCCGTTCACCCTTTCCTGCTGCAGCCATGGGCAAATTCTGCCTCTGGCCTTTCTCGGCCGTGATTAGGCATGAATGGAGACCAGCATACGTGCTTACATGGTCGGATGTGTATGAAGTTGGGTGGAGCCCGCAGAAGTGGCTGATGAAGGTGATGCCCAAGAAAGCGACTTGTCCATATTGAGACTATGTGGGAGAACAAGTGTCAGCCACACATTAGCGACCTCCGAAAGAAAAGAAACGTGCAGGTTCGAAAGGAGTCAATGCTAAAATGATGGGTAGTCCATGTCGCCGTGTAGGCTGCGGCAGCAGATGCCTGCGTCACCTGATTGCTTCGCACTGCAAGTTGCTCATCTTTAATAGCGACTGTCGCTGCAAACATGTGGGGCACTCTGTCCAATCTGTTTCTGCTGCTGGTTGTCGCTCGTTACTAGACCACCACGTGCGACGAAGGCAAGCATTACGCCTGTAGGTAGGCGGCTGAATGTACCGTAAGAGACCCATGTATGGTGAATGCTCACTGTTGCCATACGGTTCGTAGCCAATGTATAATGTATTGTCTGAACCTCATGCGGTGACTGATTGCTGTTTAATCTTGCTGTTATGTCGCTTGGTTACGGTCGCAGTGTTATGTTTTTCGAATATTGCGGCCTGATCGGTTGCACTGGGAAGCAGTCTCTCGAAGTAAGCATTCGCTCCTGCAGCCTGCACAGCGACGTAGACTCCCAACTTTCATTCACCGTGATTCGTGCTCCCCGTTCACCCTTTCCTGCTGCAGCAATGGACAAATTGTGCCTCTGGCCTTTCTCGGCCGCGATTAGGCATGAACGGAGACCAGAATACGTGCTTACATAGTCTGATGCGTATGAATTTGATAGCCAGATGGTTGGAAAGGCTCGCAAGAGTAGCCGATGAAGGCGATGCCCACGAAAGCGACTTGTCAATATTGAGACAATGCGAGACACCAAGTGTGCGCCGCACATTAGCGGCCCCCGAAAGAAAAGAAACGTGCAGGTTGGAAAGGAGTGAACGGCTAAAATCCGGGGTAGTCCATGTCGCTGTGTAGGCTGTGGCAGCAGATGCCTGCGTCACCCGATTGCTTCGCAATGCAATTTGGGCATTTTTAACGGTGACTGTCGCTGCAAACAGGTGGCACACTCAGTCGACACTGTTCCCGCTGCTGGTTGTCGCTCGTTAACCTGAGCACCACGTGCGACGACGACGGTGAGCCATTTACGAGCTCGCGTCAATGATTCTAGCGTATTTCGACATGCAAATTTAATGTCTGCTATTGCACGAGAATGTACACTGCTTGTCTTCTGCCAATAAAGTCGCACGTTCTGTTCACTGACTTGTGGCTTGTTTGTATGGGCGTCAGTAGAGGCTCTTGGCAATTAGAACGCACCAGCTACGCGGCAGCGGAGGCATTGAGGCATGCTGCATAGCCGGCAGGGCATGCACGGCGCGTACCAGCGTATGGGAGCGGCGAAAAGCGCCCCCCCCCCCCTCATATTGGATTTCGCTCTTAAAAAATAAGTGCACTTCCGCTTCCGGATTGAGCTGCGTCATCTGGCGTCCACCTAAGTAAGTTCCATGCGCTGCCGCTGCTTATTTTCGAACCGCTGCGGAAGGTGCAGTTTCCCTTCTCTAAGTTGGTTCTTTATTCTATGGCTTGGCCATGCATGAGAGCGAGGCTGGGCCGTCTTCTCTGAGCGTTGCGGAGTAGAGGGAGGCTTTGAGCTGTCGTCGCCAAGCGGTGTCTGACATCCCGCGGGTATCGCACGGCGAGCTGCTTCACTGGAGAGGGTCCGGAATGCAATAGGTGTCGCACCGTCGAGATCTATGTAGCGACCGCGTTTGCACCCTGTCCGTTTGTGCTTCGGCGCTGCGCATGCTCGCGGCGTCTCTTTGCACGTCTAGCACTTGCGCTTTCCCTGTGACACAACAGGTGTCGCACTGTCGAACGATGCGTGTCCACCCAATCCTAATCACAGCCATGGCTAGCCACCGACCTAGGCACAGCCGTCATACCTGGATTAAAGATGATTGTATACTTAAGTATAATCATTACAACTAAATCAAAGGTTAACCAAGTGAAACCAAGACTTAACCAGCCTGAACCAGCTAGCGCCGGACGCCTCGGCGTCTACGAGCGACAGCTTGCTAGCAGTTGGTTCGCTGTCTTAGCACAGTTGGCACAGTGCCCGAACGCTGTGGAGCAAAGACGCCGAAGGCGTCCTGCTCTATGTTGAATTCCAATGGCGGAGTCGGAGCAGCCGTCGGACTCCGCGAGCGAGCACTCGACTCTGGCGTAGAGCAACGCCTCCAAATCCGCGAGTGGAACACAAGCTGCGCCGCCGGAGCAAGGCGGAAGCGGAACTTCTACCTCCGAGTTACCCAGGATGCCTTGCGAGCTGTCATTTCCTTCCGCTGTTTGCTCCCAGCACCGCCGCACCGGTCACTTGTCTCTTCAGCGCCGTTCACCTGTTGTTGTTTTTTAAAGTGCGGAATGGATATCTCGCTAAGCGTGCAGCAGCTTTTGCTTCCTCGCGAGTCGTGACCGGTGGCGCCTCCCAGCAGACAAACGTAGTAAAGGAAATACGTCACGCGGAGTTCCGGTCCATTCCGCCGATTTTAGCGGAGCATCTTTTTCTGCTCCGCGGAGTGACTCCCGCTCTGAATCCCCTCTGACTCTCTCATTGGAATACCTTACTCCCGCCCTCACTCTGTCATTGGAACGAACTTGCTCCGAAACGAGCAGAAAAACTTGCTCCGACTTCGCCATTGGAATTCAACACTAATCTCTTGAAATATTCCGAAAGCGAAAGTATCTGCAAGTAAATGTTTTCTTCTTCCGGAAGCAATCGCCTCAGTGAGGACATAGCTTCACCAAGTGAGACACGAAACGGTTCAGTGTTCTGGTGAGTTCGGGTAAAAAAAGAACTGTCTAGTAATTAAAAATTGTCTAATAAAACTGCATGTTGTAATAAAAAAGACAGGCACTTGCAAGGCGTTTCATTACCGCTAACCTATTCTGAATTTCTGTGCCTCATATTGATTCGAATAAACAGATCATGGCAAAGAAAAAAAAAGAAGTTTTAAATATGATTAGACGAAAGATAGGATTCGCGTATTTAAATTCTGGTGCATAAGATAACTTTGTGGATTGATTGATCAACTGATTGGTCTTAACGTTCCAAAGCAAAACGGAACTATCTGCGTTGCCGTCGTGGTGACAACTGATGCGGCCACCTAACACTCTCACCCTCCGGTCTATCTGTTTCCTATATCCAAGAACAGACAATACCGTTCATCATCCTCTAATTCTTTTTCTTTTCCCGTTTGCAGAAGTTGCAAGTCCAGTTCCGAGAATACGCCCGCAAATTAGCCAACAACGGAACCTTCGCAGGCGCCATTGTGCAGGAGCGTCTCACCAGCAGGGTCCGTATAGCGTGTTTATAGCGCGGTTATAGTAGGTTTCGTATAGCATGGTTGCATCCGTGCCCAAACAGGGCACGGATGTAGGGGTCACTGGTTAAGAAGAAAGGCAACACGTCGTAGTAATTATGAACGTGTCCTGACCATCGCATGGACAGAATTAGTTTGTTCGCAGCGTGGGCGGGTGTGTGGGCAAACAAACAAATGGGTAAAGGAGGCGAGCGAACGACAGAACAAAAGCACGAATGAAGCGTTGTAAGCGCTAATCATGCGTAATTTCCTGATGGGTTTGTGTCAGCGTGGCGCTGAGGGTGGTGACACTGATGGAGTCAACTAAGGGCGATGTGAATGGAAGTGTCAAAAACGAGGGATCAGGTAGGAAGGGGATGGGGGTATGGCTTCAGGCGCTAAATAGTAGAGGTACAAGAAGAGCGGTATATATATATATATATATATATATATATATATATATATATATATATATATATATATATATATATATATATATATATATATATATATATATGGCACAGAGAGGGAGAGAGAGAGGCAATAGTAAAGAACCGGGTTGTGTAAACAGGGGTTGTGAGTCGGCTGGGGTTAATTTCTTAGAAAACATGTAGGACTTGCGCAAAGATTATTTTTCTCCTTTAAGTTATTATGATGCTTCATTAAAATTTACTGTCTTATCTTTATTTGATGTTAATTTTGCAGTTTCACAATGTCCATTTCTTTCTTTCCTTCTTTCTTTCTTTCTTCACTCAACATTCGATAAGAGAGGCATTTATATACAAATACGCCTTCCATTGCGTACTGTAGAGCCCGAATATTTCAGTATTCGTCATGCAGAGGGTATTGGTCAAAATCTGGCACCGGCAATGGCAACGATATGGCCCAGCGCTGATCCTACGGCAGCAACGCAATTGCTGCTGCATTTGCCTGATGTTGGCCCAGTCTTGGCTCTAGCTCTCGACCAACATTCAATTGAGTTGCGCTTTGTCAATGTGTGAGCACTGCGCCATGGCTGGTGCCGATTTCTGCCAGAACTGGGCCACATTTGGCCCAACGCTGCTGTGCTGCCGAGGTACTAGCTTATTGCTTTCTTTTAAACCGGCCCGTTTTACTCTTAGCTGGATAAGTATTGATACGACTTATTTACCTGTACCTCTTTCCCGGACCATGTTGAATGCCAACAAAAATTGCGACGTCGGCTGTTTACATTTCAATTCCGCTCTCTCACCCATTCACGGCTGCACGATTCAATAGTTTGTACTTGATGTGTTCCATTGACAGTGACCATTTCAAAATTGCACTTTGGGTATGGGCACATGTGGTAATTTACCGTGTCTGCTTTGAAGGTCGTCCTGTTTTACAGTGCAACACCAATGTTCTTAAATGCTCGTTCTTCCCACACGTTATTCTTTACGTGGATTAATCCACATTAAACGGTTGCTGATTACAATTTTGGGGGCGTGCTACGTGCATAGCTTTCCCAGTACAACACTGCTGTTCACGAATTTTTATTCTGTTTGCTTTAGTTTGCCTTCCTTTTCTTTTTTGCAGTCACTTGGAACACGTACACCATTCTTTCATGCAGTAATTCCTCGCGGCGCTACAGCAAATTATTAATAAATAAAAAAAATAATGATGCCGTGACGTCGTCGTGTTCTCTTGTCAACACATCCATCCTTGCAGGTCGACTCAATTCCGGTGCTATTCATGTACCCGTTCAGCGACTACACCGATGACGAGGTCGGCCAGTATCCCCTCACCAGACTGGTGTACAAGGTGAGCATCTGGCTAGAAAAACAGGGCGCGTTGCAGTGCATACTTGTGTGGAACAAGCAAAACGGCCAGCTTAGCTGGTGCCGAGCCGCAGTTGCGCACCCTGGCGCGTTTTATTTACTTGCTGTAGTCTCGGTAGTTTCCAGAAAAACGCTGTGGACTTTAATCAAGGCAAATAAACACAGCATACTTATTTGTGTAAAAGTGACACGCCAGCTTTTGGCGCAAAACATTAAACAAAAAAAGAGAAAGAAAAACGAAACGACAGGAGATTGAGTCGCGCAACGCTATTTTCTGACATAGCCTCCTAGATAAGTTATCTAGGAGGCTATGATTCTGATAAACAACAGGCATATTGCATGCGGGTTGCTTACATACCGCTTTTTTTTTAAAACGCTCTTTCTTCCACTGCTTCTCATGCTGCCGCTTCTGTGAAATTTGTCGATTTTTTCTGGTATTAAAGCATACCCCTGCATTCATTTTTCAAAGAACCTTTTAAGTGAGTTTTGAACCAACAGAGTTGTCGGCAACCAATTGCTGCCGCCACCGGGCGCCTTTGGGGACTTCCTTTACATCGTTGTACTGCGCTTGACGACGCACCGCTTTGCCCACACTGATCGAATGCTGGCCCTGCCGCACTCCTAATCGCGCTGACCTTTTGTGTCGGCAAGAACTCGATATCATGTGGATGGACAATCCGTCGATGCTGTCTCATCGTGGAAACCGTGACATCGCCGCAGTTTGAGTTTATTGAACGTTACATGGGGGTGGGGGGGTTACATATGGAGACAGGTGTACTGAAAGAGGTCCCTTAATGTGAACACTGCAATGGGACCTCTTCTTAAAATACGCATGAAAATATTTAAAAAACAGAAGCAATAGCGAAACGCAGGCATGCAATACAAGCAAACAGGATCAATTGCGAAATACACGCAAACAGTACATACAAATACAGGGAGTTGGCAAGAATAGGAAGTAACGAATAGAAGAACTAATCAAAACTGAAGGACATATGCAAATATATGAGTAAATAAGCGAAGGCATAACGAATTGTCACATATGAAATCAATAGAAATGGGAACACTAATAAAACACACGACGTGAAATAACTGTACGAACATAAATGAGAATACACGAAATGCACTGAAGAGGAGAAACAATTAATGGCAGCGATCGTCATATAGATCAACTGCTCATGAACAGGCGACCTGAACGTGTGACAATAATTAATGAGGACGAGGTTTAGCCTCCAAGCGCAGACTATTGCATACATTAATGGCAGCGAAGCATACGATATTTTGTCCGTAATTAGTGGGAGCGCTAGGTAGTAAAATATTATTATTTTGGGAGAAACGTGTATTAATATAGTTAGTCGCAAATTTTTTCCCATAATAATTTCTTACGCGCAGGGACATGTACTACCCAGCTCTACGGGTGCAGGGACTTAGTAGCAGATAAATCAAGATATTGAATGATGGATCGATTATACACTCAAACGCCTATACTATAATGAAGTGCCCGGGACCTCCAGAATCCTTCGATAACAAGTCACTTCGATGCAAAAATCGAACCTTACCGCTCGCAATAGAGAAGGCTAAACACGTTCAGCAAATGAAAACATTTCTTTACAATATTTCAAGAGATACTCAGTGAATGAAGCCGCTACAACATTCGCCTGCAGGCTTTATCCCATAGTATGTGCGTCTGCAAGAAACCTTATAGCGACTAGGCGCATGGCATACTCTGCGACGAAGTCCGGGACCAACGCAAGACATTGAGCTCCATAGGGCGTCGAATAGGGCTATATTGCCTCCCTTGTCGTTAAAATTACTCTAGTGAGCGGGCAGATTTGCCATACAAGTTTATAGCTTACCTAAGTCGTTACAGTGATGACAAAAGTTCTGCGAAATGTCTACTGTCAGATGCGCAGTGTATTTCGCATCAGTGTGTACTAAATCAGTTCTGTCCGCTTAAGAAGTATTATCAGACGCAGTTACAACTTTGTTACGCCGATTTTGTTTCTTGTTGAGTTGCATAGTATTAAACTTCATACTGAAGTTCTTATATCTTGTAATTTGCAACAATTTCTGTAAAAAAGAATGACGGCCTTAATAAAAGAGATTGCTTCCTACGTCACTGCACTTCAACCTTTTGTTTTAAATACAACAAACCTCATCGAGCAGGTGCAGAGGCTGCCGCGAAAAGCGATTCCTCCGGCACCATGTGTTTATACGGCAGCTCCCGCGCTAAAGCTCCGTCTTACAACACGAAGCATTCTGCACTATGTCCCCCAGTAAAAAAAAAAAAATTGGAGGAGGCTTAAGCTTCGCCTTTAGGAGTGGAACGCGACAGCATTCAAAGATCCCTGACTGCTTCTCACGCTTCCCGGCAGCTGGACCATATGTAACCGTAATGTTTAACGGGAAACGCTGGCTGCGAATGCTATGCAGGAAGGCGGGCTTTCTGATAGAAACGCAGCCTTTTGCGTGGGCCACGATGCGGTGGAGGCGAGCGCCAGCTGGAGGTATTGCAAGGAACCGGGCGCGCCGCTCCGTGGCCCCGAAGATACTGTCGCGCCGGCGCGCGCAAATGGCCGATGCCATAGCCGGCCTATGAATGGTAGAAACGCTGGAAAAGGAATTTCTTTGAGTTTTCGCGTAACAAAATTATGTTTCCTTGTATAGTGAAATTACAATCCGACGCTATCATGTCTGTTTGTTGTGTTTAAGTCGTACTTTACGATTTTTTACGTATTTTAACTTGAGAAAATAAATTGATTCACAAACTTCCTTGTGCCACATTGAGGGCCTGGGTATGGGTGGTTCGAAAATCTATTTGCCGAAACGACGTCCGACGCCGGATTTTCTACGGCACGCGGCTCTTAAACGCTATTGGAAACGAGCCTGCGACATTGCGTTCTGCAGCAGGTCACTGTGCCATGATTGGGCAACCGCTGCGGGCTGTCATGACTGGACCTCTTCTACCATATGCTCATCTTTGTTTGCTGTTACTCATATATGCTTCTGTAGCTCAAATGCAGAGCGCTTCCACTTAAAATGTGCGAAATTACTCATTTTTGCAGCTGCCCAATGTAAGTATATTCCGCTTGCTCATTTTCGTAAAGGAACGGCTGCGCTTTGAAAGTGCAGTATAATGTGCACCTTCGTGACGACGAACTTGCACCGAATCGCCTACTGTCCTTACACGCCTGAGAAGATAATGTCGTGGACGCAACATATTTTTTAGTCCCGGCCACCGCGATTTCAAATCGCCACTTAATGAATTTGTTGGTTCTTACGCTTCTTTCCATATGCTCCTGGAGGGCGGGGGGGGGGGGGGTAAGGCTGCGTTGATTCTGAGACTATAAATAAAAGTAAAGGAAATAACATGGTCAATCCGCGAACAGATACTTATTTGATGTGAGTTATCCTAGATATGAATTATTCACGTAGCGGTCAATGTACATCAAGTGCTTGGGACCGCAGATGCTCCTGTACGTTGTTCGGTTAGAAACGCCTGAAGCAGTTTGCAACAAGTAACTTCTTAAGCAATTACTTCCCAAAGCATTGAATGAGCAATGAAGGTGAAGGCTTAAGTTGAAATTGAATCTGCAGGCTATATACATAGCGGGTGTTTCAGCGAATTAACACTTTCGGAAATTTTAAAAGGTTGCCTGTGGCAGATGGCACAATTGTAATTCATGAGCTGGTCTACTCTAAGAGGTGGACATCACTTGCACAAGCAAATGGTAATGCATAATCGACTAATTAAAATATATAATAATCAATTATTGGTTAATTACTTTATGGCCCATATTGCAATTTACAAATTCTAGTCGTGCAGTATGCAAGGCGGATCCACTTGGAACAAATTTTCGGGATGGCACCAGCTTCAAGATATTAATTCCCGAACTTTGTGGATAAATGCATTGGTGTTCCAGTTACTTTCCTAAAAAAAAGAACGTACTTTTATGCATTAAACAAAAGAAGTACCTGGAACGCCAATGCATTTCTCCGCGAAGTTCGGGAATTGATATCTCGAAAGTAGTTTCATCCTGAGAATTCGTTCTAAGTGGATGGCCTTGCGAACTCCATCGTTAGAATTTGTAAATTGCATTATGGGGGCATAATATGATTAATTAAAAACTTAATCAATTAATTTTTATTAATTAGTCGATTATTCATTTCAATTTTTTGTGGAAGTAGTGTCCGCCGCTTCCAGTAGAGCACCTCATGAACTAGAATTGGGGTGTCTGCCACAAGCAACCCTTAAGAGCTTTTGAAAGTGTTCGCTGAAACACCGGGTATATAACGCAGTATGAACTCAGTAAAACGACTAAGGGGAAGTGGGGGTCACTTGATCTTTCATTAGATAAAACTACATGAAGCCAACCGACAGTGAAATCGAGGAAAGCATTAGGGAAAATAGAGTTTCATTTTAAAAAAACTATGCAATTTAGAAATAAGAAATATGCAAATGAGAGTGGACGAAAAGGCAACTTGCCATAGGTGGAAGTTGATCCCAGGTATTTCGCATTACACGTGCTTTTATCTACCATTGAGCTACGGCGGCGGCTACGTACCCACCTACTCTCTTGGGTATTAGTGTGTGTGTACTATACGTAGGCCACGAGTGTGTTAGTAAGCACCACGCACGTCTGTGACGGCGGATGTAGCAGATCCTTTCATCCGCAGGCCTCACATACGTGACTTTAGAAGCAGGAAACTGACACTCCTGTCTATGTATGCCTGATCGATGGTACCAAAATTCCCAGAGTTGAGACTCTCGCTATGAAATGTGCATAGGAATAAAGGCAGATGATTTGCCCTATAATGTTTTCGTTGGCTACATTGCATGTTGGCTTCATATAGCCGCAAAGAACTGGAAGACATAGACGAACCGGGTCTTGACTTCGGTGAGACCCCTCGACCTACGGGGCTACTATCTTGCGACGGCTCAAGTGCAAGATGGGGCTAACCATAGGCGGGAAATTGCGGGATCCGCCTGAGGTTTAGCCAGACTCGGCCGGCAACACGAAGGACGTCCTCCGTCGACGTTTCTGCACGACCTTGTTACTACCTTTTGTGTTTGTGCTGTGCAAGCCTACCGGTTCACCACTGCCATGTTCGTGCTCGTCTTTCAAGCTGCTTTAAAGTTTGCTACGGGCTTGCTCGGCTGATCCTCTGTGTTCGCGAGACGAGTAAGAGAGCCCTCATCGCGATCCACTGGCCTGATTTCTTTGCTGAACAGTTGCATTATATTTATGGATGATAAAAAAGAAAGGTTGAAGCTTTCGCCGAAAGCAGTGTCCGAGAATGGTTCTTGAATGTATTAGCATGTTGAGAATCTTGAGCGTAGCTCCTAAGCTTTAACTGACAAAGAAAAGGAAGAGTCTGTTATTTTCTCTTTTTCTTTTGCTTAGGTGTTTGTTAGACAGATTTACACATATTTGGAAATTATTAACGAAAGATTACCTATTAATAGAGATGTTATTTGCGTAAGTGAACTATAGTTGGTGGTCAGTAATGTTTAAATGAGTGGATGGCTGAAATGCAGCCGGTGAACGTACCACCGAAAGCTTCGTTCTGGGAGCACCTTCGCTTGGTCAAGGAGGCCATCTTTGACGTCGGCATGCAGGACGACTTCGACAACTACAATCTCTCGTGAGTGCACCGAGGATGGAGGAGGGTAGTGAACATTAGCCCATCCGAAGCGTATATCTTGGGCTTCATGTACAAGTAACAGTGTGGTCGTGATTGTCATGGCTGAAACATCTGCGTTTTGAGCTTACTTGACCTTTACCGATGTACTATGAACATCTACAACTTCACTCGTGCATCTAGACCGTCATTTGTGCCAAAGAGCAGGTGCCGCTTTAGGTTCAGCATCCTGAGTCCCCTTGTACGTTATATAGGTATTGCACATCACTTTCAACCCCATTCAAAAAGAAGTCGGCATTCGTCAGGTAAAAAAAGTTCATCCCGAATATGAAGTCACATGCACGTGGAAGTGTATTGAAATGGTTTTATCAGATTGCTCCATCAGATTTCGAGAAAAATGATACTAATTCGCTCTACACCGCTAGGTGATTAGAGATGACGAGAAGCACTTGCGATATGCTTTGGAACACCGTGAGGTCGACATAAAAATCAAGGACTTAGCACTATAGCATGCGGACCCAGTTTACTACGTTACCTCTTCGTTGGTGTGCTTAGGCAAAAAAAATGTTTTGCCACAACAAGCATGCTTTCGGTTACTTTCTATACTGCTGCTTTCGGCATATAACCGTTGTAGTTGTATTTTTTGGCATGCGTAACATATTAACCGATAATAAGAACATACTTGAATATTATGTCCCTAAGCTGTCCATGCCTCTGAGGAGGTGTACACTACCGACGAATACTGATAAATTACACTTATTGAAAACCAAGAAGGCTTATATTATCAATTAGGCTTCGATGAACTTCGGTTTCTCGGACACGTCATCAGTGCTGAAGGCGTTCGGCCAGATCCCGAAAAAACAGCAGCTGTTGCGACGTTCCCGACACCCACAGACAAACAGTCAGTGCGACGTTTCTTGGGTTTATGCGCATACTACAGAACATTTGTGGAAAAAATTTCAAAGATTGCTGAGCCCCTTACAATACTGACAAGAGAAGATCAACCTTTCATGTGGAAAAGCGAACAACAAGACGCCTCTGACGAGTTAAGGAAACGCCTGCAAGCTTCTCCAATCCTTGCCCATTTTGATGAGACAGCCGACACTGAAGTTCATACCGATGCGAGTAACGTCGGCCTCGGTGCCATACTAGTGCAGTGGAATAACGGCCAGGAGAAAGTAATTGCTTATGCCAGCCGCAAGCTCTCAAAAACGGAGGCAAACTACTCCGCAACCGAGAAAGAGTGTCCTGCAGTCATTTGGGCAATATGTAAATTTCGGCCCTACCTCTATGGTAGACTATTCAAAGCAGTCAGTGATCACCATTCGCTTTGCTGGCTGGCGAATCTCAAGGATCCATCCAGACGACTAGCAAGATGGAGCCTTAGGCTTCAAGAGTATGACATTACTGTCGTATACCGTTCCGGGAGGAAACACAGCGATGCCGACTGCTTTTCACGCGCACCCGTCGAGACAACTGTGTCAGAAGAAGAGTTCCCGTTCCTTCGCATTGTTGACGCGTCACAAATTGCTCAACGACAACGAGATGACCCGGAATTGCTTCCACTTATACAGCGCCTGGAGGGACTCAACGTTCAACTCCCGCGTATTTTCTCTAGAGGGCTATCCTCGTTCTGTCTGCGAGGAAGTTTCCTCTACAAGAGAAACTTCGAGAACAGCGAGACAAAGTTTTTTACTTATCGTACCCACATGTATGCGAGAAGAAATTTTGCATGCATGTCACGAAGAACCGACGTCTGGGCACATGGGCGTGAGCCGTACAGTCGCCAGGATTCGTTTGAAATACTACTGGACCAAGTTATTAGCATCAGTGCAGCACTATGTCAAGACTTGTCGCGAGTGTCAAAGGCGCAAGACTCCATCCGTAAAACCAGCAGGCCTCCTGCAGCAAATGGTGCCACCAAAAGCCCCATTTCAACAAGTCAGTATGGACTTCCTTGGACACTTCCCAACATCATCTTTAGGGAGAGAGAGAGAGAGAGAGTAAAACATCTTCATTAATAATATTACTAATTAATTAATAATAAAAGCAGTGCTTTTGGAGGAACTAGAGGGCCGTAAATGGGATATAATAGGGCTCAGTGAAGTTAGGAGGCCAAAAGAAGCATATATAGTGCTAAAAAGCGGGCACGTCCTGTGCTACCGGGGCTTAGCGCAGAGAAGAGAACTAGGAGTCGGATTCTTGATTAATAAGAATATAGCTGGCAACATACAGGAATTCTATAGCATTAACGACAGGGTGGCAGGTCTTGTTGTGAAACTTAATAAGAGGTACAAAGTGAAGATTGTACAGGTCCCTACATTCAGTCATGATGACCAGGAAGTCGAAAGCTTCTATGAAGACGTGGAATCAGCGATGGGTAGAGTGAAATCTAAATGCACTATACTAATGGGCAACCTTAATGCCAAGGTAGGCAAGAAGCAGGCTGGAGACAAGGCAGTTGAGGAATATGGCATAGGCACTAGGAATAACAGGGGAGAGTTATTAGTAGAGTTTGCGGAACAGAGTAATATGAGGATAATGAATATCTTCTTCCGCAAGCGGGATAGCCGAAAGTGGACGTGGAGGAGCCCGAACGGCGAGACTAGAAATGAAATAGACTTCATACTCTGCGCTAACCCTGGCATCATACAAGATGTGGACGTGCTCGGCAAGGTGCGCTGCAGTGACCACAGGACGGTAAGAACTCGAACTAGCCTAGACCTGAGAAAGGAACGGAAGAAACTGGTACATAAGAAGCCGAATAATGAGTTAGCCGTAAGAGGGAAAATAGAGGAATTCTAGATCAAGCTACAGAACAGGTATTCTGCTTTAACTCAGGAAGAGGACCTTAGTGTTGAAGCAATGAACGACAATCTTGTGGGCATCATTAAGGAGTGTGAAATGGAAGTCGGTGGTAACTCCGTTAGGCAGGATACCAGCAAACTATCGCAGGAGACAAAAGATCTGATCAAGAAACGCCAATGTATGAAAGCATCTAACCCTACAGCTAGAATAGAAATGGCAGAACTTTCGAAGTTAATCAACAAGCGTAAGACAGCTGACATAAGGAAGTATAATATGGATAGAATTGAACATGCTCTCAGGAACGGAAGAAGCCTAAAAACAGTGAAGAAAAATCTAGGAATTGGCAAGAATCAGATGTATGCGTTAAGAGGCAAAGCCCGCAATATCATTACTAATATGGATGAGATAGTTCAAGTGGCTGAGGAGTTCTATAGAGATTTATACAGTACCAGTGACACCCACGATGATAATGGAAGAGGGAATAGTCTAGAGGAATTCGATATCCCAAAGGTAACGCCGGAAGAAGTAAAGAAAGCCTTGGGAGGAATGCAAAGGGGGAAGGCAGCTGGGGAGGATCAGGTAACAGCAGATTTGTTGAAGGATGGTGGACAGATTGTTCTAGAGAAACTGGCCACCCTGTATACGCAATGCCTCATGACCTCGAGCGTACCGGAATCTTGGAAGAACGCTAACATAATCCTAATCCATAAGAAAGGGGACGCCAAAGACTTGAAAAATTATAGACCGATCAGCTTACTGTCCGCTGCCTACAAACTATTTACTAAGGTAATCGCAAATAGAATCAGGAACACCTTAGACTTCTGTCAAGCAAAGGACCAGGCAGGATTCCGTAAAGGCTACCGAACAACAGATCATATTCACACTATCAATCAGGTGATAGAGAAATGTGCGGAATATAACCAACCCTTATATATAGCTTTCATTGATTACGAGAAAGCGTTTGATTCTGTCGAAACCTCAGCACTCATGGAGGCATTACGGAATCAGGGTGTAGACGAGCCATATGTAAAAATACTGAAAGATATCTATAGCGGCTCCACAGCCACCGTAGTCCTCCATAAAGCAAGCAACAAAATCCCAATAAAGAAAGGCGTCAGGCAGGGAGATACGATATCTCCAATGCTATTCACAGCATGTTTACAGGAGGTATTCAGAGACCTGGATTGGGAAGAATTGGGGATAAAAGTTAATGGAGAATACCTTAGTAACTTGCGATTCGCTGATATTGCCTTGCTTAGTAACTCAGGGGACCAATTGCAATGCATGCTCACTGACCTGGAGAGGCAAAGCAGAAGAGTGGGTCTAAAAATTAATCTGCAGAAAACTAAAGTAATGCTTAACAGTCTCGGAAGAGAACAGCAATTTACAATAGGCAGCGAGGCACTGGAAGTCGTAAGGGAATACATCTACTTAGGGCAGGTAGTGACGGCGGATCCGGATCATGAGACGGAAATAATCAGAAGAATAAGAATGGGCTAGGGTGCGTTTGGCAGGCATTCTCAGATCATGAACAGCAGGTTGCCATAATCCCTCAAGAGAAAAGTATATAATAGCTGTGTCTTACCAGTACTCTCATACGGGGCAGAAACCTGGAGGCTTACGAAAAGGGTTCTACTCAAATTGAGGACGACGCAACGAGCTATGGAAAGAAGAATGATATGTGTAACGTTAAGGGATAAGAAAAGAGCAGATTGGGTGAGGGAACAAGCGCGAGTTAATGACATCTTAGTTGACATCAAGAAGAAGAAATGGGCATGGGCAGGACATGTAATGAGGAGGGAAGATAACCGATGGTCATTAAGGGTTACGGACTGGATCCCAAGGAAAGGGAAGCGTAGTAGGGGGCGGCAGAAAGTTAGGTGAGCGGATGAGATTAAGAAGTTTGCAGGCAAGGCATGGCCACAATTAGTACATGACCGGAGTTGTTGGAGAAGTATGGGAGAGGCCTTTGCCCTGCAGTGGGCGTAACCAGGCTGATGATGATGATGAATAATATTTGAATGGCGAGAGCAGTGTGGGAGGAACCCTCAGTCCAGGGTCCCTAAGATGATTCCGGCGATGTTTCGAGCCCGTTGTATCACAGCTCGAAGGACCTCGGGAGGTCCGTCGCGGAGGGCATCGTCCCACAGCTCTTTGTTGCGTAGGGGGTAAAGGAGAGTTGGCAAGGGAGGAAAGAGGTTTGCAGTGCACTCAATCGTGACGTGGAAGATTGTGGGCGAGCTGCCACAGCCAGGGCAACGATCTGCATAACAGTGTGGGTAGAATTTATTGAGTGAGACAAGATTTGGAAAAGTTGCGGTTTGTAATTGGCGTAATGCCACTGCTTCCTCCCGTGAGAAGGACGGCGGTGTTGCGGCGTGGGTGCGACGAATGCGTGTATAATGACGGAGTATCTCTTTGTAATGGAGCAAGGGATCCCCCCACTCTGAACTAGTCGCCTCACCACGCCGAGTCGCCCGGAGGGAAATTTCTCGGGCAACCGCATGTGCGCGTTCGTTACCCGGCAGCGAGGTATGACCAGGGGTCCAGAGTAAGTGGATGCGGGGAGTTGTGGTTGGTGTATTTTGCGGGAGCTGTTTGAGAATTTGGTGCGCCGCTCTCGAGATGCCATGTCCTGATAGGAACGCCCGGCATGCCTGTTGCGAGTCCGTCAATATATACACTTCCTCAGGAACACGGATGGCGTATCGAATTGCAAGAGCAACACCGAGAATTTCTCCGTAAGTGGCATTTGTTCCGCGCATTGCAGCAGAGTCTCTCAGGGATTCGGTGCCATCCAAAACTACAGAGGTATAGCCCTCTTGAGTGCGTGATGTGTCTGTGTATAAAGTATGTGTTTCCGGGATGTTTGCAAGCATGCGGCCAATGTATCGTACACGGGCTTTGCGCCGCCCTCTGTCATGCTCGGGGTGCATATTACGTGGCAATGGATGAATACTTAGTGCTTGGCGTATCGCTGACGACAATATCGTTGGACGGGTTTCAGACTCAAGGGGTGGGACAGAGTATCCTAGACGTGTGAGAAGATGGCGGCCAGTAGGAGTGAGTAGGAGGCGCTGGCGATGGCTGACCCAATGTGCCTCTAGCAGCTCGCCTAGTGTGTTATGTGTCCCTAAGTTAAGGAGAGGGTGTGTGGAAGTATAGTTCGAGAGGCCATGGGCCAGCTTCGTCGCTTTGCGAATCATTGCGTCTATGCGAAGTTGTTGCGCTTGGGTCAACCGCTGAAATGGGAGATGGTATGTAAGGCGGCTGATCACGCATGCCTCCACCAAGCGCAGCAGGTCCTCTTCTCGAAGGCCCGAGCGCCTGTTGGAGACCCTCCGGATCATGGCCAGAATTTGCTCAATCTGTCTGGATAGAAGGGAGACAGTGTAGTTTGACTTGCCATCCGCTTGGACGTGTAGGCCGAGGATACGAGCACGATTAACGTGTGGTATTGGTGTGCCATCCACGTGCACAGTGATAGGGGGAATAGAGGAACAGCTCCGGGGGCGAATGATTATGAGCTGCGACTTTTCCGGAGCACACCTTAAGCCGCATTTTCTCGCGTACTCGGAAACTGTATCGACTGCTTGCTGCAGTCGGTCCTGGATAGCTCCGTCGGAACCCCGTGTCGACCAGATAGTAATGTCGTCCACATAAATAGCGTGGGCGACATCAGGGATCTGGTTGAGTAGCCGGGGGAGCCCTGCGAGCGCGATATTGAATAGAGTAGGGGAAAAAACTGAGCCCTGGGGTATCCCACGTCCTACAAGGCGAATCGTACCGGATCGATGCGGTCCCATTCCTACGGTGGCTGTGCGATCTCGAAGAAATGCGCGGATATAGTTGTACATACGAATTCTACAGTGTGAATGTGCAACATTGCGAAGGATGAGGTCATGTTCAACATCATCGAATGCCCCTTTTAGGTCTAAGGCGATGAGTGCTCTCGTTTGGGCGGACGACGGAGGTCCTATGACTTCCTCCCGCAATTGTAAAAGCACATCTTTGGCAGATAGATGAGCCCGATATCCGAATTGAGAGTTAGAAAAGAATGATTTTTCTTCTAGGAACGGCTGCAGACGCCGCAAGAGTACATGCTCCATGAGCTTACCAATGCAGGATGTTAGGGAGATGGGTCTTAAGTTTTCAACCTTGACAGGCTTGCCCGGTTTGGGGATCAGTATGATGTCGGCGTGTCACCATGCTTGGGGAAGCATGCCCTTGCGCCAGCAATCATTGAAGATATGGGTGAGGTGGTTAATATCCGCGTCACTGAGGTTACGAAGGGTGGCGAATCCGATGCGGTCGGCTCCCGGTGCCTTGTTGCGGCGTAGGTCTTGTAGGACCACCCGCACCTCGTCAGATGTGATGTCTGCATCGAGCAATTTGTTCGCCTCGCCTACATAAGGATAGTCAGGGTACTGCGGCGGCGGGCCAGTGGGTATGAAATGCTTCTCTGGCTCTATGAGGAGTGTCGAGAAATCGTCCCTGTACTCGTGCATGAGGATGTGCAGCTGTTGAAATGTTTTTCCCTTTGTTGTGGTGGGATCTGTGAGTGAGCGAAGAATCGACCACGTTTTTGCTGTGCTCAATGTGCCTGAGAGGCGATCGCAAAATCTTCGCCAGTTATTCCTCGTAAGGATCTCTGCATATTCCTGAGATTCCCGTGTAATTTGATCTATACGTTTCCTAAGTTTGTGGTTGAGGCATTGTCGTTTCCATAGTCGTGTCAACCCTCTGGGGGCGTTCCAAAGATGAAGTAAATGCGGGTCTATGTCTGGTGTCTCGGTTGTGGTGCGCAGTGTGCTCGTGGTGGCCTCTAGATCTTGTGCGAGAGAGTCAAGCCAGCGTTCATACCCTTGGCGCTCAGGTGGGTCCTGGCGACGTTCCCTCAATTTCGCCCAATCCGTTATAATTAAGCACATTTCGCTCGGGCCTGCGCGCTCCCCGTAATGTCAAGGTGGTCGCTACAATGTAGTGGTCACTACCAAGGTGCTCCTCTAGTCTAGAGGCCCGTGCGCAACGACTGGGCCAGTATTGCGCACGAAGGTAAGGCCAGGGCAGGTGTCACGAGATACGCTGTTGCCCATCCGAGTGGGGTGCTCTGGGTCGGTAAGCAGTGTGTATCTCATGTTACAGACGGCATTCCATAAGCGGGTCCCTTTAGCCTGCAATTTAACGTAACCCTATGCAGTATGCGGAGCGTTAAAGTCGCCGGCCACCACACAAACCCGTCCAGACCTACCAAATTCTGTTAATAGGTGCTGAAAACAGTACGTTCGCGAACGGGGGGAACTGTATGCATTGAGTATAAACAGACTCTCGCTGAGTTTACCTTGCGTGATTATTTCCAATATTTGGTGAGGAATGTCAATGTTAGCGTTATGCATGCGACATGTAATATGTTTCGAAACTAAGGCTCCCACAAGAGGAGAGACACCCGAGAGCGTGCTGTAGCTGGATAAAGAAGGGGTGCAATCGACTTCCTGTAAGAGGATGACATCGGGAGGGTTCGTGGATGTGGCGATATACTGCTGTAGGGAACCTCGTTTTCGGCGGAATCCCCTACAATTCCACTGTCACACCACTAGTTGCTCCGTGTTACGCGGCGCCATCATCATCGCGAGAGGAAGCAGGCGGTCGTGCATAGGGATGTGGGCGCCGGGTGCCCACATTTGAAGGTTGCGGTCGAGAGCCTTGGTCGGAAAGCGCGCTTTCGTTGTTACCGCTAAGCTCAGGAACTTGCATGCGTGCGAAAGTGCACTCTATACATGATTTCACTTGCTCCGTAATCCCTATTTCAAGGGCCTCCATTCGGCGTTCTATCCTGTCCAGAGCCGCCTGCATACTAGTGCTCATGTCCGCCGCCAGCGCGTCCATTTGTTTTTGCAGGCGCTCACAGCGCGCCTCCATGTCACGACGTAGGCGGGCAATTTCTGTTAGAGGATCGGGATTTGGTAACGAATTGGTAATAGCGGAAGGGGTAGGGAGAGATTTACGGGGTGGAGCGAGCTGTGGGAGACCCTCCGCCCGACCTACCTCCCAAGGCGCCTCCATTGCTGTTTTCTTCTCCGGGGTCCGCTGCATCCCTGTAGGGACCAGGGTCACCTTGGCTGGGGCGTTGGTCTGAAGGGCCTTCTTGTAGGGTTGTTGGGAAGATTGGGAAGGAGGGCGCTTTCTGAGAGGCGCACCGATGCCTCGCGGGATCGGGACCGAGACTTGAACTTGCGACGGGATCTCGAACGGATCTACGACCGGACTTTTCTGGTCTCCTTCGTTGGGGCGCGCGACGTTCGGGTCTCCGCCGTATCTGTGGTAGTGGTCGGGTCGCTGGAGGGTTGGAGTCCACGCTGCTGTTTCTCGAGAGCTTTCCGCACCCAAGCTTTGTTCATTGTCTGCCTAGCACGCCGCGGGCAGTTTGGATCCGCTGTAGGGTCGGTCCCGTCACAGGATCTGCAGTGTGGGGTGTACGGATGTGATGGGGTGGGGTTGTCAGTCCCGCACGTCGCGCAGATGACCACGTGCGGCGTAGGACAGTAATCATCCCAATAGCCGAGCTTGTGACATATCTTGCAAACCAGTTGGCGGGGTCGATGGGTGTAGCAGCGGACATCTGCACCATAGAAACGCACGCAGCGAGGCACTTTGAGTCCTTCAAATGTTATTAACGCAACGTTGGCTTCGATCTTGAAGTATTTGAGTTCCAGGAGCCACAAGCTCATCCACTAGCTTGGAAGACGGTGTACCGGGCAAAAGGCCAGGAACAATTCCCTTGCATGAGTTGTCTGGGGCCGCAAAATATGTCGCGATGGGTTAGACCCGCTGACCAAGGTTCAGCTCCCTCACCTTGTACAATGCGTCGGCTACGTGTGACTGGGGTGCGCTGATGATTGCCAAGTTCTGCTGAGATCGCAGTCGGAATATGATGTCCTGACGATCCTCGGTGGTCAAGCAGGCTGCACTTCATAGAGCACTGGCGGGTTCTGGGCGCGTCCACTTATCGAGACAAAGTCCTCCGTGAGGCCGCAGAGTTATCTTTTCATCGTGCAAAGGAAGTTGAGGCAGGTTCTGATTCCGAATGCGCTTGCGTACGGTAGGCTGGGAGGCGTCCGGAATGCCCAAGATGTTCTCGGAGGGTTGTGTCTTAGCGCACGTTTGACGGATGCGTCGCTTATGTATGACTGTCTTCCAACAGCCACCTGTGTCGTCGTAAATGTTCGGGGCAGCATCTTCCTCAATCCTTTCCCCGGTCGGAGTGTCCACCTCTCGCTGTTGGGAGGGAAAATTGGCGACGATGGGATCGGCAGCCACTCCCGTGGTATCCACCTCGGGATGCTGATAATGATCAAAGGAAAGGAAGGATGCTTGATTCTGCAACCCGTGAGGGAGCACGGCGAAGCGTCATCAGGGGAGAGGGAGTGGGAAATGAAAGATGATAGAGAAGGAGGGAGGATGTGGCCTAATAGACGCGGCCACTCCCGCGGTATTCACCTCGGGCGCCTTCGTTGTTGCCGAGGAACGCGCGGCGGCGTTCTGCGTCGCCGATTGCGTCTTCTGCTCGTTGGAAAATGACGTTGCGGTAGATAAATGCTCCATCGAAACAGAGCCGTGAATTGGCCGAAGGGCCTTTGCACGCCCGTTTAGAATATGGGCCTCGGAAGAGCTGGTCGCTTGGCGCTCTTGGTTCATGGTGTAGAAAACAGGCCAAGGCAGCTATGGCCCCGGCAGGGGCAGCCGTGTTGGAACTGCTTCAGAGCTGTAGAGGCGCGGGGAGCGGCAACAAAGTCCCGGGAAGAAAAGGCGGTCGGTGGGAAACGGCGAAAAGCTGCTTCCCATATGACTCCCGGCGAAAGCGGCCCGGGCAAGGGCGGTCAAGGGCTGTCGGTGAAGGTCACGTAGTCTCGGTGGTTGTGGAGCGCGCCGACGACACGTCCGTTCACTTCGGCCGACCGATTGGAATTCTCATCTTTAGGGAAAAAGTGGATAGTTGTGGCCACGGACTATCTGACCCGTTACGCAGAAACTGATTCCCTGTACAGTGCAACCGTTGTCGAAGTTGCAAAATTCTTTGTCCACAATATCGTGCTCAGGCATGGCACTCCCGCAGTTGTTATTACCGATTGTGGAACGGCCTTTGCTGCGGACCTAATGAAATGCTTGTTGCAAATGACACATACTGATCATAGGAGAACTACGGCGTACCACCCTCAGACAAACTGTTTAAGTGAACGCCTCAACAGAACACTGACTGACATGCTTTCGATGTATGTCGACGTTGAACATAGGCTGTGGGATGGAATTTTGCCGTACGTCACCTTCGCATATAATACGGCCGTTCAAGAAAGAACGCCCCGTTTGAACTTGTATTCGGCCGAGCAGGAACCACAACTTTGGATGCTATGTTGCCGTTAGATGAAGAAAACAATAACTCATCTGACTTAGACGATTTCTTGCAACGAGCCGAGGAGGCACAACAAATGGCAAGGTACCGAATACGCCGCCAACAACGCATCGACTCCAGCCGGTACAACCAGCGCCGTAGTGAAGCTCATTAACAGCCTGGTGACAATGTTTGCGTATGTACCCCAGTGCAACGCCGTGGACTGCCTGAAAAGCTTCTGCGCCGATACTTCGACCCTTACGAAATACTTCGTCGTATAAGCGACGTCACTTACGAAGTGAAATCCGCTGGACACGAGAGCCCAAGACGGCGCAACTCCACGGAAGTTGTGCATGTTGTCCGCATGAAACCCTACCAGGAGAGGTCATGAACAAAAGAAAAAGTGAGAGCCCACAGGAACCCCTACTTCCTCTCACGCATCGGGCCGATGCGGTAAGGAGGGCGATAATGCCGCGACAAACTTGGTGGCATTCAAGTTGCGCGCCCTTTGTATTGGACACTGTGCACGCCGTACCGTGGTGGTGTTCAGCAACAACAGGCAGCGATCTTCGTGGCACGGGCAGCCAGTTGTACCCGGCTCGCATGCGCCACGTGCACGAGATGTCACGCGAGGAGAAAGAGGACGACGGTTCGAGGCCAGTTTTGAGAACGCGACTGCCGGGGATTTCTTCACGACCGCAGTGACTTTTACTTGTGGGCTCAAGTTCGCCCTTAATAAATATTGTTGTTTTATTAACATCGTTACAATATAACCTAGGGTGGTAGCATAGTGGTAAGCCAATAAATACGTCAAAGCTGAAGACGAGCAAGCTGACGCCACATTTAAGTTGCCGCCCTTGCTACCTGTGACGTCATCATCTATGGCAGCATCTCGTCGGGTCTCGTGAAATATTTGCCCAGCGAAAAAAAAAAAAAACGTTATTTTATTGCAGTCTGCAGAAACGGAAGACTAAACCTGGTCAGTTTAGAGAAATTTTCCTTGACCGAAGCGTAAGAAATATGGAAACAAAAGAAATGAAAATTAAAATCCACTGTGATACCTTCGATATGCTAAAGCCGCACCTGCGTTGAGCTATCCTGTTTCCAGATTCAACGAAGAAACTGTGTTTTCATTTACTATTATTCGCCTGTTTTATGACAAGTGAACGAAGACTGCATTCTTGAAGAATATTTTACCGGTATAAACGAATTTAACAATGTTTTTCAGTGCCGTTCAATATGTTAGGCTCACGGACATTTATGCGAAAGTTTTCACAACCAGTCACATTATTAAATGTTTTGGTAGTCGCCGAGAGAGAGAGAGAGTAAAGTAGGTGTACGAACCTGTGCTGTAACCGCATCTAACAGTTGGGATTCTCGTTTGGTATCACTACTACCTCTTCGGTTGCTGCAGAATTCTAAGGATGCAAGTAGATGATCTAGAACACGCTTAACTGAAATAAACGCTTTTCCCCATTTCTGACGACGCTGATTCGAAATGGTGACTGGCCTCGGTATCGAAGAACTCATGCACACTTTCTGGCGACACTCTGTATACAGAAACATGAAAATTTGGAGCTGTAAAATGTTCCAGATTCATTGCACCAGCGAGTGGAGAAAAAGGACTGAATACAGCCGGGCGGTCGTTCTTGCTTCATTCTTTTTCTTTTTCAGATGGATTCACTTCAGTCCCTTGGAATATGAGCCCTACTTTGCTTGGCATACTGGATACCTGTGTGAGTTTCGGAGTACTTTAACACGCACGAAAAGGCTATGCTGGGCGTCCCAGCGAACTTTAGCCGAGGTTTAAACGAGCACGCTCGCCTCCCTCCTGCCCCCTCCCTACAAAGTTTCTTCCACACACAATTCAGGAGCAAGAAGCATGATAACTTTTATTTTGTCTACTTGCATAATCAGTCAACTTCGCAAGTCTTAAATTTAGGGTAAAACTGTTAGAGAAAGTTCTAGAATGTACTACAGGAAACTTCTGAGGGGGAATCTCCTAACGCTTACTCGGCTGCGCTTATGTTTTCGGGAGCTTATGTGCGCAATAACCACTTAGCGGCGTTTGTTTGAGTTGCGTTGGCAGTCGCGTCACAACGTAGCCACGGGATCGTACGCCCCCAAACCCGAGGCAGGGCTGCGAGAGCAGTGCGGGACGTAGTTTTGGTAATTCGGGGTTAGTTTGTATAGCTTCGATCTACTTCCAGGGGGATGAAAAAATTTCCTTTCAATAGTGTAGTTAGCGTTCGCCATAGCCCCGTGACTGCAGCGGCAAACGGGTGCTGACGCGCATACATGTTAATGCGCTTATTCTTGTTTCTGCAGATATACCGCCGCTCTACTACCAGAGGATATCGACCATGATAGACGCCAAGGACGATGAGGGCATGTAAGGATGCACTTACATGCGCGTACGTGTACGCATTTACGCAACCCACGCGCAACATAACAGTAACAAAAAATATGTTGGTGCGCATGCGACAGGCATTACAGGTACTTCACCATGCTCCCCAGGTTCTCGAGAGTATATATGCGCCATGCGCTATATATAGCGTATGGTGTAGAACGTCGGTGGTTAAGAAAAAAAAAGTCGGGTAGGCCCTATCAGGGACGCAGCCGCAGTGGGGCACGTGAAACGTCTTGTGTGTGCTGCAGACTATATAGATGTATATGAACACTATAAGGTACAGAAAATACGTTACCAAATACAGTAGTTACGTTTATTCGAGCATGAGTACCTACATGTCTACACTCTTTGACGAAGGTTCACGATTTGGGGTGTATATAAGCCGCACAACAACAACCGTCATCTGCCTCGCTTGCGTTTCCTTTATTGAAAACGCCGCGCCCGCTACTTTCCTGTCTGGAATGCTATGTCATGCTGATAAGGCGCATGCCGTTCGTTAGCGGGAAGTACCGAGCGGGAAGCACCCAGAAAATGCGCACTGGACAGACGACGATTATTGTTGCGTGGCAAGGTACGACCCAAAGTGTGTAATTTTGCTGTAGAGTGTACTTTATGTGGGTGTCTCACGGTCTGATTTCTCAGTCGCCCTCGCATCTTATTCGTAGTCGGCCCGTTCGGTTTGCACAGGATGTTTGGGCAAAGAAATGACCCCCTTGTAATGGCTCCCCAGACGCGCCTGCGCCGCTCGAGGCCACTGCACTCGTTTAGATGGTTGGGTCCGGGCTCCTGCGCCTGGCTCAATCTCCTGCGCTTGCGCTCCCCGAGGAAACGTGCACGTTCTGCCGCAGTCAGAAGGGTTGGGTATTCCTTTGTCCTGCGGTCCGAGTCTCATTTCGCGCCATTTCTGGACCCTGTGTGCCTGCCTGTCGAACGCGGGTCGCCATCACAGAGTAAGCGTTAAATTTCTGCACAAATTGCACCATTTGTGGGCCTTATAACTCTTGATGAGCGCTGGCTTGACCTTGACGGATTATACCTACAGTGTGCCGAGCGAGCTGGCTCAAGCGCGACCACTCCCGCTCGAATGCACAAACGTACTGGCGAGCTGTGCCTCTCTAAACGCCGAGCGAGAGGCTGACTTTGCCTGTAATTGCATCGTGCATGGCGCGACAGCGACGCAATTTATGCACGCGGCACATGCATGACCGAATAATGGCTTCTTTCCTGTACACAATGGTATCAAAGTAAGGCGCGTGGCAAGCACGGTTACAAAGATATAAGGTGTAATGCCACGGTACGTTTTCCTCACATGCGGTTTGAGCACGCGACCCCCTGTTACCAAATTTAAAGACGACTCCCGGCCCAAAAGTTTGAGTAGAAGCCAATGACCACGCAATGAGTGATGGAACGAAAAGCTTTAGTTGTAATGTTAAGAGACAAGAAGACAGCGTTGTTGGTTAACGATCAAGCAGGAGTAGTCGACATTTAAGGTAAGATTAACAGCAAGAAAAAGACATGACTGCACAGCGCAAAAGACGAATGGAGAAGAATGGACACAACACAGGAGCTGTGGTGTGTCCTTTCTTCTGTCCTCGTCTTTTACTATGTGCAGTCACGTCGATATTGAATCACAAACTCGGCCAAGCTTCCAGTTTATCAAGAAATAGGGTTGTGCAGACCATGCAATAGAGCCGATAACCTGCGCACCATTAGAGTTACAGAATGGGTGCCAACAGAAAGGAAGCGCAGTCGATAACGGCAGAGCACTAGGGTGTGTGATGAAATTAGTAAATTTGCAGGCATATGATTGGGTCATGTGATATGGAAGGCATACGATAGGGTCAGATGATGCCGCAAAACAGGGTGTAATTGAAGATCGCAGCAAAATGACTGCGTCCTTCAGTTCATGTAAATTAAGCTGCGCTCATGATACCCTACGGAGCCTGTGCATAAATTTGCCAGAACCACTTTCAACGGTACTTTAACCTTTGCGCAAAGTGTATTACATAAACTGAGTTCGAAATGAACTTTCGGAAACGTTTTCCATCATCCGAGCCCCACCAGGAATGCTCGACTGCTGCACAACACGTGGAAATGAAGATTCACGTGCCCTGTTCCCGCCCATAAGTCTCCCTTCCTGTCAAGCAGATTTTAATGCGAAACAATTATGTGCCCCACTACACGAAAATCCGTCGGTGTCGGCGTGACCGAAAGATAGTACCAAAAATGGCCGACGGCGCAAAGAGTAAAAATCCATCAAAAAGTGCCGGGACTGACGTCAAACTTCTCGGGGAGGTTCCAGTCAACAAAGTAAATTATTCGACTTGAAAAGCAAATTTGGTACATATCGTTCTGGGTGGAAATCTAGTTCAACAAGGCTGATTCTTGGGCTAGTTGGTACGGTTTGCGCATAATGACAAGGCCTTTAGCGCAATTCAAGAACACAGAGACGTGACAGAGACACAGGACAGCGCTGTCCTGTGTCTCTGTCCGTCCCTGTCTCTTTGGATTGCGCTAAAGACTTTGCCATTATGTGGAAATCTAATCCGGGTCCCCGTGGTTCGAAACGACAACGCTTCCCCGATGCCGCGGTGGCTGCATCGTTATGGCTGACTAAAGGTGCGCCTAGTGTGTGCGTCATTGGGCACACGACGGCGCAGCCAATGGGGAGGAGGTGGCGCCACGTCATGAGTGCATAAAATGAGCGCGTTCATGAAGTTCCGATGTCTACAAACGACACAATGCCTTCGCATTGCCACACGTAATCTTAAGTGTCCCTCCCTCATTTTTTGCAGCTTTGGCATGTCGGCGATTGTGACAGTTACAGCCTCGACGATCATGTTTCTATATACCCGCATGCATGAGCACCCGCGTGAACAACAGCAACTATCAATTAACGTGTTTATGGCAAACAAATAATAAAGCTGACTTACAGATTTGTTCTCTGCCCTTGTAATGAAGTCCGAGCCTAGTCGAAAACATAGCGCGACTTTGGTATTGTCTACTGTATTAAATACGGTACATCGCTCATAGTTCACAACGTGAATTCCACATTCTAGAGGGCACTCCAAAACCACTTTTAGATGGCACTCTAAAACAAAATTACGCTCTTTGGGTCATATCTTGCCACACAACAACAAACATCATCTGTGCTGTCCGCATTGCCTTTATTTAACGCTGCGAGCCCGGTACTTCCCAGTAACGAACGGCATGCGCGTTATCAGCATGGCATAGCATTCCCGACCCGAAAGTTGCGGGCGCGGCGTTTTCAAGAAAGGAAACGCATGCAAAGCAGATCACGATTATTGTTGTGTGGCAGATATACACCCCAAAGAGTGTGCCTTTGTGTAAGAGCGTAGTAGTAGTAGCGTTTTCTCGCCTTCCCACGCCGCCTTTTCCCGTTCCCGCCCTGTATGCGAGTTACGAGCGAAGAGTGCTAAGACTTTTATGGCTGCGTCTGTTTTACCCAGTATCTGCCTCTACCACTCTATATACTGCCCTTTCGGACGATTGCACGTTAGTATAAAGTAAAGCACTGCAGTTTCTGCAATGCTTTTGCGGAGGGTCACGGACAATTACAGCCGTCAAGAGGGTATTGTGGCGACGCCCAGGGAGCTACACAAGGCATTGTGCACATTCGACGCGGTGCAAAGGTCTAAACGAGTTTCTCCCGTCACCTATCCTCTATGCCACAGTCCTATCATGTAATATACAGGTCGACCATGACTCCTTCACCCCCCCCCCCCCTCCTCTCGACGCGGCTGGCAAGGATAAAGCAACAGCAGGAGCACAAAAGTCGAAGAAAGGCAAAGAAAGCTTCGCTTTAATACGAAAGAGGGTAAGACCGAGTGGCGACGTACGAATTCCGCTTTGGTTGCCCTTTATAATTTTTGGTGTTTCTTTTACAAAAACCTACCGCATATGCAATGTGCCGAATCTCCAGAAACAATGCCTATCGCGACCACGATATCAAATCGCTCACGGAGTGTTGTTTCACTGCAGTCCACTGGATTTGCCCATATTCTGGTTTGGCGTGCTCCGACAAGTCCTCTCAGTTTTGTCGCAACGGGGTAAGTATATGGACTTACGTTGTTCTATATGGCAATATTCGGTGTGAGCTTTCGCTTGTCGCCAGTGTGAAAGCTACAGCCTCGACGATAATGCTTCGGTATACCCCTATGCATGTGCACCCGCGTAAACAACGGGAAATGTCAATAAATATTCAAAAAATGAAGCGCTACTATTCGGTTTCAAACCTGTCATCATCATTAGGATTATGGCGATAATTTTCCTGAATAAATCTACCGGGAAACGAAGCCGCAGATATATATTTATCTAATTGTGCGGCTATCCTGCATCAATTGACCCAAGTTACAAATTTTGTTATGCTCAACCATCGGTTTTACGCAACACGCTAACCAAGGGCGCAAGCTCGACTGAGATTTATCCTGGTAACATTAAGCGCTATTTAATGAGACGGTGGGAACTGAACCCACAACCTCCGCATTAAATGTACGCGTTGCATTACCAATTGTGCTACAGCAGCGGCTGTTCTGACGTCCTCATTCTTGGGTATTTATCTGTACGAGATTGAACCCCCGGGGATTGTTAGCGAACGCTACTCATGGCCATGGCGGAGGATCATCCTTTTGACCGATGGCGGCACGTGATGTAAGATGGTGGTGGTGAGCGAATATACAGCACTCCAGAAGTGAAAGCGTTCGTAAGCGAAGCGCTTCAGAACGACCTTCAGCCGACGCGTTGAAGAGCACCGAAGCAAACGATCAAACTGCTAACTAGGTCAGCTGCAGGGTTTGTTTGAAGTAAATGTTCATGGCCTTGCGGCTAAAGCCTCGGAAGGTGTTGCCCCGTGTATACTTGTAAGCAGGCAATCCCAGCAAGCTTGAAACAAGCTATATACAAATAAATAAAAAAAAGAAACATACGAGATAGGAAGGGACCAACGGTGCTGTTTGCACTCATCTTCGCAACTGCGGTATTTCTCCTATTGTGTTTAATAAAGATATATGAGAAATAAATAGATAAATTATGAATTAATGTTCCTATCGAACGTGTTTCGATATCAAAAGTTTCTTCGCTTTCCGTGTTCAATATCTTCCTTTTGG
This sequence comes from Dermacentor variabilis, assembly GCF_050947875.1. Classification (NCBI taxonomy): domain Eukaryota; kingdom Metazoa; phylum Arthropoda; class Arachnida; order Ixodida; family Ixodidae; genus Dermacentor; species Dermacentor variabilis. The sequence continues at coordinate 139,889,223 of NC_134570.1, read as the reverse complement.
TATACTTCTTTTTCTTTTTTTTTCTAGAACTTCAATGTTGGCATTAAAAATAAGAGAAGAAAGCCCTCAGCGAAATAAAGTGAGCTCGCGACAGCAACCACGGCGCTTCTCTGTTTGCATTATCCAAACCATGGTGAGGAGTCCTTTAACTTCGCGAAACTGCACAGTGGTGGTTTATGTGTGACGCCGTCGTGGAGGGCTCCGGAATAATTTTGGGCGCCTGGTTCCACCCAATGCCGCATCCTTCGAAATTAGTCCACCAAAGCAGCGCACAACGGCATCGCCGTGCACTGAACCACCGCATGCGCGCGCGTGTATACGTCCGTTTGTGAGTGCACGTACGCTTTGCCGCGTCTTGGGTTCTAAAAAGCAGCGCGATGAAGATTTATTTGGCAACCAACCAGCGTACCCATAGCAAGGCCCCACGGAAAAAGATGACTCGTCTAGGATAACTGTCCAAGTACGTGAATAGCCGAAACGCGTCATGTGTGAGGCGTGAACTTCTGCCGACCTGTTCTCTCGCGCTTCCCTCTGGGCACGCTGCGCCTTTTGGGGCGGTGCCGTCAAGTGCACGCATGCTCAGTGGAACATACACTGTGACACAAGTTGGCGCCAAAGAGGTTCATTGAACAGCGCCACATAGCCAGCGGCACATGCCCACGTGAACGGCCCAAAGTTTTATCGCCATCGGCCCACAGTCGTGGTGGGATAGCTATATAGTTGGAAATAGGAAGCAGGTCTGACAATGCCAAGAAAGTTATTCGCATTAAGGCTCATTGGAACTACGGCTTTGGCTGTACCTGTGGCTCCATACGAGCTGAGCAGGTGCCGTGGTTCGGACTACACCACGCGAGTGACGTGCGCGATGTGCTTTCTTCGCAGGTTCGCTGTACGAAAAGAACGGTCATCACCGACTGAGCCTTGGCTTCGACAGCGACAGACTTTGGGCTGCCGGTCGTCCCTGCATAGAGGCCGTGCTCACCTCTATCGGGGTAAACAGGCTTGCGTTTTGCACTGGTCCTGGCATGCGCTTAACTACGGCGTCCTATCACCCGAGCTCCTTCAGTATTTCTCGCTCCTTCTCCGTTTACGCTGGTACCTTTTAAACCAGCGGCCACAAAAGGAAGTTCATACTGCACAAGAAGAACGTATCCTCACATCTGCAGCAGCTATGTCCGCTTGCAGTTCCTTATTGGGAATCTCCACAGTGCATGCACGCTCTCTTCGAGGTAATTGTGGCCTCTGGCAGATCCTCTTCCGTCGTGGCGCAGCGCACGATTTTTCGTCGCCAACCACCGCTGTTGCGTTTCGCCTGCGACACGTGGTTTTGCCGGCGCGACTGCGGCGGGGCGGCAGACATTTTGGCCCGATCGTCGTCGCCGCAACACTCATCGCCAGGTGTTTCCAGGCGCGACTGCGGCGATGCGACCGCCTAGGGATCATCCTCGCATTCCAGTCATTGTGCCCGAAACAGGCGATGCCAAAGCAGGGATCTCATTCCAGTCATTGGGCCCGAAACAGGCGATGCCAAAGCAGGGATCTCGTTCCAGTCATTGTGCCCGAAACAGGCGATGCCAAAGCAGGGACCATCCTCTCATTACAGTCATTGTGTCCGACCGGCAGCGCCACGACAGGGTGCTACGAGATCGTGCTCGACATGGTGCTACGGCATCGCTACGACAGTGTGCGTCACCATTAGCCCATTGTACATTCACGTGCTCGTCTTTTGAGGGGTTCCTTCTTGCCCTCAACTGCGAGAGTATAAAAACAGCTGCCCCCGGACGCCAAAAGGAGGGCTCCGATTTCTTCTGTTGAGTGAAGTGCTCTCCCGTCTCTCTACTTCGGTCAAACCTGACCGCCAACTCTTTGCGATGTTAAAATAAACAAGTTGTTTTGTTGTTACCAGTCGACTCATGCTTTGCCGGGACCTTCGGATGCTTCCAGTTGTACCCCAGGCCGCCAGGCCAACGCTACCCTTGGGGCTTGCGACCCAGGTACAACCACGGGCGTCAGCGCCGAGTTCCCAACAGATCGTACCAGCGGTCCGATCCAAAACATCTGGTTGCCAGCGGTGAGATCGCCTCCGACTTCAAACAACTGTCTGCCAGCGGTGAGATCGCGACAACGGAGGCCAGCAGCGAAGAGATGCAGTTGACTGTATGCTGAGCAGCTCAACGACGATCCGGGAGCAGTGCAACGAGCCCTGTGTGACGACTGGTTGCCTGCAGCGGAACGACTGCGCGGAATTCCTGCCTGCGAGGTTTGGTGAGTGCGGGACTTTCTTCTTCTGAGCTTTGCCAGGCTTTTTGTTAGTGTCAGAAACAGAGCTGGTAATTGTGGTTGTCGTTGCTGCCGGGTTAGTTTGCGGCAAGACAATAGTAAGCAGTAGAGAAAGCAGCATTCAGAGCAGCCATGGATTTGAAGTCGTTGCGCAAACCGAAATTGTTGGAGCTTGCAAGAGAGTTGGGTCTGGATGTCTCAGACAAACTAAGAAAACCGGAACTGATAAAGGCTATTCTTGAGTTAGAGGCTGAGGATGACGAGCTGTCGGAATGCCTTGAGACCATTGAAGAGAGAGAGACTGCAAAAAGACAGGAGCGTGAACGTAAAGAACAGAAAGAAAAAGAAGAGCGTGAACGTAAAGAACAGAAAGAGCGAGAGCAACAAGAGCGTGACCGTCAACACGCTTTGGAAATGAAGCGTCTTGAGGTAGAGATGGAACGCGCTCGTAATGGAAGTCAGGCACACGGTGCAGGAGAACGCGTATTGTTCAAAATGACGGACCTGATGCGGCCGTTTAAGCTTGGAGAGGACATTGGTTTGTTCCTGGTTAACTTTGAGCGAACGTGCGAGAAGCAGGGGTTCTCTCGGGAAACGTGGCCACAGCGCTTGCTCACTTTGTTACCCGGCGAGGCGGCCGACGTAGTCGCTCGCTTGGATAGAGAGGAGGCAGAGGATTTCGACACAGTGAAATCGAGTCTTCTAAAAAAGTACCGGCTGTCTGCGGAGGCGTTCCGTCGGAAGTTTCGGGAAAATGAGAAAGGCAGAAGTGAGTCATATACAGAGTTTGCGTATAGGCTTATGTTGAACATGCAGGAGTGGCTCAAAGAAGAGAAAGCGTTTGGTGACCACGATAAAGTTCTGCAGTGTTTCGGGCTAGAACAGTTTTATAGTCGGTTACCGGAGAACGTGCGATACTGGGTCTTGGATAGGCCAGACGTGAGTACGGTGGCTAGAGCCGCTGAGCTAGCCGAGGAGTTTGTGACGCGTCGAGCTCGCGGAGCTAAGGACGGTCAAAAGGGTGAATTTGGCTCGAAGTTTGAGAGGCCGAAGTTCACGCCCATGAGATTAAAAGGGGACACGCGTAGGGAGGATGCGAGTGAAAGCAGTCCGACCAAACGTAAAGAGACGGCGGCAGCCAAACGCAGGAAGCGATTCGAGATGAGGCGAGCGGGCGTTTGTTATACGTGCCAGAAGCCGGGTCACTTTTCGGCGCAGTGTCCGGAAACAACACCAAAAGTTGTGTTTTTTTCAATAGGCAGCACTGACGAGAACATGAAGCTTCTCGAGCCTTACATGCGAGACCTCCTCGTAAACGGGAAAGAGTGCCGAGTGCTTCGCGATTCCGCAGCTACGATGGATGTAGTTCACCCGTCTTACGTAGAACCCCATATGTTCACGGGCGAGTGCGCGTGGATCAAGCAAGCCGTGGAAGCTCATAGCGTGTGTCTGCCAGTAGCAAAGGTGCTTATTGAAGGACCTTTCGGAGCGCTTGAGACGGAGGCGGCAGTGTCATCAATGCTGCCACCCCAGTACCCGTACCTATTTTCAAACAGGTCCGATCACCTCCTGCGCGAGAAGGGGCTTTTGTTTGGTGAAGCTAGTGTTCAGGCCTTAACCAGATCGAAGGTTCGGGAGCTCGCTGCAAAGGCGGTAGTTGCGGGGCCGACGTTATCAAACAACGAAAAAGGGTCAGAGGCGCAGCAAGCTGATATTCCGAGCACGCCCGAACTGAATAAACTTGAGTCTGTAACGTTAAAGGCGCCAGATACTGGAGAGGAAACGCCCGACGCGGGAAAGTTAGAAGAGCTATCTACTGATTTGCTCATCGCGCCTACGTCAGACGGACTTGATAGGTTGCTAAAAGTCAGCCGGACGGCTTTGATAGCCGAGCAAAAAAAGGATGGCAGCCTGGAAAACGTGCGCTGCAATGTCAAAGAAGGTATCGCCAGGAAAACTGCGCGTTTTGTGGAAAGGGGTGGAGTCCTGTACCGGAAGTATCTAGACCGCAGAGGAGTGGAGTTCGATCAGCTGGTCGTGCCTCAATGCTATCGTCAGGATCTGTTGCGCTTGTCACATGGGGGTTCGTGGTCCGGACACCTAGGAGTTAAGAAAACTAAGGACCGTCTCTTGCAAGAGTACTATTGGCCAGGGTGTTTTCGGGACGCAGACCATTTCGTGAGGACATGTGACACTTGTCAGCGGGTGGGCAAACCAGGGGACAAATCAAGGGCGCCGTTGAAATTGGTACCTATCATAACGGAGCCTTTTAGACGGCTCGTTATTGATACAGTGGGACCTCTGCCGGTAACAGCCACGGGGTACAGACACATTTTGACTGTGATCTGCCCAGCGACAAAGTTCCCTGAAGCAGTGCCGCTTAAAGAACTCAGCTCAGTTGAGATAGTCAATGCACTACTGTCCATATTTGCGCGAGTTGGTTTTCCTGCGGAAATCCAATCAGATCAGGGCACAGTGTTTACTAGCGCTTTGACGACAACTTTTCTCGAAAGGTGTGGGGTAAAGCTGCTACACAGCTCAGTGTACCACCCACAGTCGAATTCCGTTGAGAAGCTCCACTCCGTCATGAAGCGCGTGTTGAGAGCGTTGTGTTTTGAACATCGAACTGACTGGGAGCTGTGTCTGCCTGGGGTGATGTTTGCTTTAAGGACCGCGCCGCATGCGGCTACGGGGTTTTCGCCAGCTGAACTGGTGTACGGTCGCTCGCTTCGATCTCCGCTTCGCATGCTTCGAGAATCATGGGAAGGTAGGGGCGACGACCCAGTCGTGGTGGAGTACGTACTTAAGCTCCTCGAACGCTTAAGAAGGGCACAGGAGTTGTCAGGTGAAGCAATGACAAAGGCCCAGCAGAGGGCCAAGGTTTATTATGATCGGACAGCCAGGGCCCGTCGTTTTGAGGTTGGCGATGAGGTCATGATATTGCGCACATCGCTAAACAACAAACTAGACGTGCAGTGGGAGGGCCCAGCACGAATTGTTCAGAAACTGTCGGACGTTAACTACGTGGTAAGTCTGCCAGGAAAGCGGAAAGCACAGCAAGTTTACCACTGTAATCTGCTCAAACCTTATAGACAAAGGGAAGCAGTGGTGTGCATGATGGTAAACGTTCCTGAAGAGCTTCCGGTCGAGCTTCCAGGACTAGGCTCAGTGACGAACAGGGAAGACACCGGTCAAGTCATTAGTGACCTTATCAGTAAAGCACCGCTGTCGCCCGAGCAGAAAACCGAACTACACCAGCTATTACAAGAGTTTCAAGGTCTGTTCTCTGAGAGGCCTGGTAGGACTTCTGTACTTACTCATGATATAGAACTTACCTCCACAGAGCCAGTACGATCCAAGGCGTATCGGGTGTCACCCCGCCAGAGCGATATTATGGAGGCTGAGGTAAAGAAAATGCTACAGCTCGGTGTTATTGAGGCAGGTGAGAGTGATTATACCTCCCCTTTGATTTTAGTTGAGGTACCGGGCAAGGAACCTCGTCCTTGCGTCGACTACCGCAGGCTTAATTCCATCACTAAGGATCAAATTTATCCGATCCCTAACATCGAGGAGCGCCTTGAGAAAGTTAGTAGCGCTCAGTTTATTTCCACCCTAGATCTTGTCAGGGGTTATTGGCAGGTTCCACTTACAGAAGAGGCTAGTAGGTATGCGGCGTTCATTTCACCAATGGGAACATTCCGTCCTAAAGTGTTGAGTTTTGGTTTGAAGAACGCGCCATACTGTTTTTCAAGTCTCATGGATAAAGTGTTGCGGGAACAGCAAGAATTCGCTTTACCGTATCTAGACGACGTAGCGATATTCTCCGCATCCTGGTCTGAGCATATGGCACACTTGCGGGCAGTGCTAACCCGCCTGCGCGAAGCGGGCTTGACAGTCAAGGCTCCTAAGTGCCAGATAGCACAGGCCGAGGTTGTCTACCTCGGTCACGTGATTGGTCAGGGTCGTCGCCGCCCCTCTGAAATAAAAGTGGCCGCTGTGCGAGACTTTCCGCAACCGCGCACCAAGACCGATATTCGGTCGTTCTTGGGTGTCGCCGGCTACTATCAGAGGTACATCCCTAGGTACTCTGATATCGCGGCTCCCCTGACGGATGCTCTAAGAAAGACAGAGCCTCAAACAGTCGTCTGGGACGAGACCAAGGAAAGAGCTTTTAGCGCCCTAAAGAGTGCCCTAACAAGCCAGCCTGTGCTACGATCGCCAGACTATACAAAAGGGTTCATTGTTCAGTGCGATGCTAGTGAGCGAGGCATGGGCGTTGTACTGTGCCAACGGGAAAATGGAGAAGTAGAACACCCCGTCCTGTATGCTAGTCGTAAGCTGACCAGTCGTGAGCAGGCGTATAGCGCCACCGAGAAAGAGTGTGCATGTCTCGTGTGGGCCGTTCAGAAATTGTCATGCTATCTAGCCGGCTCAAGGTTTATCATTGAGACGGATCACTGCCCTCTCCAATGGCTGCAGACCATCTCTCCCAAAAATGGCCGCCTCCTGCGCTGGAGCCTCGCTTTACAACAATATTCCTTTGAGGTGCGTTACAAAAAGGGGAGTCTCAACGGTAACGCCGATGGCTTAAGTCGAAGCCCCTAACGTAGGAATCAGCCTCAAAATTGTTTGTTACTGATGTTTTTCTTCCTGAGGCAGGATTTTTTTTTTAACATATTGCTTTTGTTTAGTGTTTCAAAGTGATGATATGCTTTCTAGTGCAATTTTTCAATTTGTGGACGCGTTCTGAGTGATGCTAGACTACTGTAAGGAACTAGGCAGTGGTATAACAAGGGGAAAGAGCCTGGCAGGGCTTAGTGAGGGTTGTGCCGTGCTTGCTGACTGAGCGGTTGAGTTTCAGCGTAGTTCTAACGCTTGCCGGGAACGAGAACAAAAATGTGAACTCTCCCGAAGTCACTTTGCAGTGTCCCGTGCGAACCTGAACGAGAGAACGAGGCCTTCTCTGTGCGCTGCGCTCAAGAAACGTCGAGGGACGCCCGACTTCGGTTATGAGCATCATCGAGCGACATCCCTCCGGACAGCGGATGCAGTCCCCTGTCCATCGGGATCTCCTTCCCCCGGCGGGGCGGTCTGTTGCGTTTCGCCTGCGACACGTGGTTTTGCCGGCGCGACTGCGGCGGGGCGGCAGACATTTTGGCCCGATCGTCGTCGCCGCAACACTCATCGCCAGGTGTTTTCAGGCGCGACTGCGGCGATGCGACCGCCTAGGGATCATCCTCGCATTCCAGTCATTGTGCCCGAAACAGGCGATGCCAAAGCAGGGATCTCATTCCAGTCATTGGGCCCGAAACAGGCGATGCCAAAGCAGGGATCTCGTTCCAGTCATTGTGCCCGAAACAGGCGATGCCAAAGCAGGGACCATCCTCTCATTACAGTCATTGTGTCCGACCGGCAGCGCCACGACAGGGTGCTACGAGATCGTGCTCGACATGGTGCTACGGCATCGCTACGACAGTGTGCGTCACCATTAGCCCATTGTACATTCACGTGCTCGTCTTTTGAGGGGTTCCTTCTTGCCCTCAACTGCGAGAGTATAAAAACAGCTGCCCCCGGACGCCAAAAGGAGGGCTCCGATTTCTTCTGTTGAGTGAAGTGCTCTCCCGTCTCTCTACTTCGGTCAAACCTGACCGCCAACTCTTTGCGATGTTAAAATAAACAAGTTGTTTTGTTGTTACCAGTCGACTCATGCTTTGCCGGGACCTTCGGATGCTTCCAGTTGTACCCCAGGCCGCCAGGCCAACGCTACCCTTGGGGCTTGCGACCCAGGTACAACCACGGGCGTCAGCGCCGAGTTCCCAACAGATCGTACCAGCAGTCAGATCCAAATACCGCACGGGGCGACAAATGCGTGTCACCGAAGCGTGCGCGCGACAATGGCTCGTTTCGGAAGTTACGCACGGGGCCTTTCATGGGGTGAGAATGCGCACTCGGAACTTTCTCACAGCTAGGCGTGTCCACACAGCTCTCGTCGGCACGATCGGGTAGCAATTACAGCACCTGTGAGAGAGGTTTAAGAGAAGCGCTGAGCGATACTGCTGACTAGAAAGCGCCACCAGAGTCGCATAGACGCGCTGCTCTGCCGTCCTGCTGCATAATACACATGGCTGGTTCGCAAGTCAAATGTGCTTTTGCCGATAACTCATATGGGCACGCAGAACATCACACCAGAAGATTTATTTATTTATTATTTATTTATTTATTTATTTCCTCAAATGCCTCTTCCTGGGACATTACATGAGGGAGTGGGTAGTTATTGGCAAAGTTACAACAAGTTACAATGGGATGTTTCGGTGAGACGCTTGAATGCATGTGGGTCGATGATTGTGGCAACTTCGGTGGGCAGGCCCTTCCAGTCTCATGCTGTGCGCAGAAAAAACTGATTGCTGAAAAGTCACGGTATATGGGCTTGTGGGGGATATACTGTGTCAGTGACTGGTGCGGGCAATGCAATGTGCTCTTTTTATCTACGGGTTGTCAAAAGGCAAAGAACATCACACCAGAAGGCATACGACAACAATCGCGAGAAAAGCATGGTGTTGAACTTTCTGGTTTCGCCTCCTTTCGAAAACGCGCTATACCGTGCAAGAAAACAACAAAAAACAAAAAAGGAACGTTGGGGCATACTACCACGTGAATACGTTTAGGAGCTTTAGGCTTGACTACATGACAGCCAATTCGAGTGACGTATACCGGATATAACATTTTATTTAATAATAATAAATAATTACGTTTGAAAGAAATTCGCGATTACAACGCAGGCGTGCATTATTGGCCTAACGCCAAGCCCGCCGCCATACGTGGTTGCCTCCCTCCGCGAATGCAATGGATGTGGGGAGAAATCTACACGTATTTGTTGCCTCGGGGATCAGCAGGTATGCATCGAATGGTTCGAATAAGGTTGTCACCGCTAGAGCATTGCGAACGTACTGAATTGAAAAAAATAAATAAACTCACAGTGCCCCGTTCATACGTGTCTATCGTGTCGGTCGCCATGGTTTCGCAAAGTGCGGCGGTGAACTTGAGGCGGAACAGATTGAATCTGAGGGCGGGTCTGGCGGGTGTGCACAGACGGAATAATTTATCTGGCTAGTCAGTTTGATTTACAACGCCTTCACAGGTTGTTCACGCTGCTTGACTAGGTTTGGTCGTCTCCTCACGCAGGCCAGGGGTGAAGAGGAGGAGTACGACTACTTACAGGGGGAGCCATACCTCGTCAAGTTCCTCTACGAGGTGAGCGCTGCCTTCTCCCCACCTTCGTGTGTCGGCTATTTCGACGAGGGTAGAGGCGTACGTGCCGTGATTTGCGCGTCTCGGTTGCGAAGGAAAAGCGCCGACAGTAGCGCGGGAACGCGTAACCCGTGCACACTGCGCGTGGCGATTATCAGTCCCTGAATCCTCTGTTGCTGTTCGCATGAGTGGCGGCTGCTCCCTTGGATTGGAAATTATATTGCGAGCAATAAAGTTTCTCAGCGACACTCTGGGGTATTTAAGTAACTGAAGTCACAGCGCTGGTCACAGATACAAGAAAGACGACAGGACGTGTGCCATCAACTATCTGTTGATAGTTAGCGCATGTACTGTCGTCTTCCTTGTTTGCTTTGATGCCACAGACAGTTCTTGTTTTTTTTTGAGACTTGGTGTCAAGACTCGCCATCCTACGCCTACCATTCGCGTGCTCAGGTTTGCAAACAGATTAAAACCCGAGCCGCTTTTTCTAAACAAGTATGCGGATGCTACGCGCTGTCCACTTGTAGAGGTGCAGACAAAAGTGATTGCAGCACTTGAGTTCTGACTGAATTCGACCTCTATGCCCTATATCAGCTGCTAGAAGGACATTGGGATTCAATTTAAAATATTTGTGGCAACGCACCGACAAATTTAGGCCTTCAATTTAGCACAGAGAAATGTGGGATTATGATCTTTAATGAGGACACGAGTAATTACGCGGTATCAATTCATCAGCAAGTGATTCCTACAGTAAAGCAATTGTTGCGTCTCCGGGTGGCGTTCTGGCCAGGTATCCTCCAGACATAGGGATGAATACGTGCGGGAGTCGAAGCGAAAGAAAAAGGTTTATTTACATGATAAAACAGGTAGTCAGATTCTAGTCAGAGTGCACACATGCCTGGACCCACATGTCTGCAGACGTCAGGACACCTCAGCACCTCTCTCACTGCACCAAAGGTCCGCTTTTAAAATGTTCTTCCCTAGTTCCCTACACAAGGGGATTCGATGACCCTGTTGCGGTCAATCAGAGGGTTCTATAGTTCACAGAACTTCGCCTCTGATATCCAATCTTCGAAGCAAGGACGAGGCAATCTGGAAACAGATTTTGCAGCTCGTTGCCGCCTCCACGGAGGGCAGCGAACGCGGTCGCTGCTAAGTAAACAGCTCGTTCGGCCCTCACAGCCAGCATCGGGCACTGCTGGGCGCTGGTGAAGGGGGCTGCTTCGGGGGAAGCGCTCAAAAAATGCTCATGGCCGATTTGGGGCGCAACACAATACATATACCCTGGTGTATACATAAACGAAGGAAATGCTCACTCAGGCACCCACCAACATAATCTGAAAAAGAAGGGGAATCGGAATGCAGCAATAATGAAACACAGAGCCCTTTGGGACAACAAAAAATATAAGGTGGTGGGTGGAATTTCGAACGCTCGCAAATGCCATTCTGTGCTTAAAACGGAATATATTGTCGGGCTTGGAGTTTACCCAAAGATGGGTAGGCCTGTTGGCGTTGGGAGTCCACGGCAAAAGCACGAATGAGGAAGTGCAGGGTGACATGGGTTGGGGTATCTTTTGAAATAAATTTCACGAGGGTTGCAATGTGGGCTTGTTGGTAATGCATCTTCAAGGGGTGTACGGTAGCGCGACTAAAAGATGGGACGAAAGAAGACGTACGTACAGGGACGCACGCAGCGCTGTGTGTCTTATTTTGTTCCATCTTCTAATCGCGCTACCGTACACACCTCTCTTTTAAAGTCAGAGAAGCGCAAAGCAAGAGTAGTTTTGGAGAAAGACTCAGGAACATGGTGGAAAATAAATGGGCAACTATAGTGTACGAATATCTGTACCTCAAAAGCGTGGACACAGAATGCAGGAAGAGGTCAAGAAAGTTGGCAACGAAGTAGAGGGCAATTGAGAGTGTGAATTGACAACCAGAAGGTTTCAAGAGGAAAGTGAGGGAGACAGAGAGAGTGAAGTGGATGCAATGAATGGAAACAAAGAAAACCATGGAGATTGTCAAGAAGGGGAAGAAAGAAATTAGAAAGGGAAATCTGTACGATAACACAAACGGAAGTGCTTTGCTGTTTGAAGCCGAACGCGTAGCACAGTGGGAGATGAAAGACGACAATAGGGAAGAGAATGCGAGGAGCAAAGCGGGAGGAGGAAAGAGGCTACAGTGAAAGCATGAAGTGGACAGCGGAAGAGTGTATGGCGAAAGGGTGAGAAGAAAAGCGAAGTGCCGCGCAAGACGGACTTTGCGGCGACGATGGCTATGAGATGGCGCCAGAGTAGCGCGCGTCATCCGTATGGAAAGAAAGCGCTGCATGAGCGGAGGTCTGTCTGCGGCGGCTGCTGTGAATCGCGCCCACGCGTTATCCACGCACTGCTTTTCGTCGTCCCCCGATTAGCGAGGCACTCGCGCCCCGCTTCGCCCCGTTTGCAACGTGCCGCAACAGACAGGTTGTCCGCTCCAGCCAGACTATCGCAAAATGAAAACAGGTATAGAGCTGCGCTCAAATTTCACATTAGGGGAGTGTATCGTAATCGTCGGCGAACGTTTTTTTGCATCTTTACTGCCGCCGCCGCTGGCTGGTGCGAAGGGCATAAAAGTCGGCTGTCCGTTATTGCAGGGACTATGCCAGATAGATGTTTGGTATAGCGACGTCTTAATGTAGGCCAACTGATTCATGTAGAAGTTTGTAAACTGAAGCCGTGCGAAAAACGTATTCAAAAAAGCAGGAAAGAGTGCTGACAAACAACATACGTTGTACTTCAAGAATCAGCCTAAAAAAATTTTCTTCTTATTAAAAAGATCGCCATGCATTGTACACAACACTTTTTCAAATGTGCTTATTCAGGGGCGACATCTTTTTATTGGACAATGCGAGCGATAGTGCACTAGCAGCACCGTTGTCACCGGCTTTTCCTATAAAAAAACAGCTTCTGAGATTTCATGCACTGACGCATTTGCCGCCTCTTATAACTTTGATTCTCGAAAAATGGTGTGCGTGCTTGCAAACAACTAACTGGGCAATTGACTACTGTAACCGTTGCATTGCTAACTAAATAAATATCCGTAAGTATGCTGGAATATCTTTTTATAGCGTTAGGGCTTAGGAATTTTTTGAAATGTATTTTTGATTTCTCCTTCTTCAAAATCGTGTAACAGTCTTGCAAAATGCTCTCATTCACTGCAGCTGTTCATATCCAAGGCTGATAGTTGGAGACAGAGAAGCAAGCCGGGCGCGGATAAAGTATTCCTGCATGACAACCCGGAGCTTACCTTGGAAAAGCTTTTCGCCATCGGTTTGGGAAGTGTAAGTGGAGACTCGGACTGACACGCCACTTTACATGTGTGCATGCGAGTGCGCACCTCTGGATTCATGTGTGCATTCGCGCGCGCGCGCGTGTGTGTGCAACTAATTTGAATTAAATGTGTTTTTAGCGCAATGAGCACTATTGGGGTTTTCTAAAACAAATCATATTACGCCTGCACGCCTCGAATCACACTGCATTCAATTTCTTGCGTAATATTAAAGACACCAAAGTTACATCGGTCCGCGTCACGTAAGGGTAGAAAAGAACTAAATCTCGCTCAGATATGTTCGCAGTTGAGGCTGGAAAGCGTTGTTTTCGAAAACCTTTAATTCTCCTTAATTTCTAACCTCTGCGCACCCTCATGAACCGGCTATAACCGGTTTGAACCGTTATGGTGTTGCTGCGGAGTTGAACCTGTGCCGAACCGAAAAATATGCAGAAGCCTGAAACGGAACCCAAGCCAAACCTCAAAACCTTTAGCTTTGACACCCCGGTGCTAAATCGCTTATCTGTGGTGTTCCCTGTCCCAAGACTGGAACTACAGCCAATGTAACCTCTATTAAGAAAAGTGGTCCCATGAATTCCCGTCTGAACAAGAGACTTATACCCCTGACGAGCGTTTGCTGCAAGATCATGGAAGCAATCATCTATGACGCTGTCGTAATCTCAAATATAATCAATAGCTGACAATTTGTCAGCACGGGTTCCGATTTGATGTGTCGTGCACAGCGCAGCTCCTAGAATTCAGCCATGACCTCATCTCCAGTTTTTGATCGATGGCGAACAGGTGGATGGTGTGTTCCTGGACTTTAAGGAAGCCTTTGAGACGGTGTCGCACGCATTATTGCTACACAAACTATCTTTTCTTGGTTCTGATGACGCCATATTTGATTGGATTAAAAATTATCTTCATGAATGGAGATAGCGTGTTTTGAATAGTTTCGATGGCACAGGAATCACTTCTGGTGTTCCGCAAGGGTCAGTTATTGGACCCTTACTTTTTTCCCGTTTTTATGAATGCACTTTTGTAAACGTAAATGAGTAACGGCAGGCGTGAGAATATAGTTGAATGACTGACTTGCGTACGTTCGTACGCTGAATACTGTAGTGCATCGTATTATTAATAACATAAGCGATGTGTCGTATCTTCAAAGAGACTTGAATTGTATACAGCAATGGTTGAAAAAGTAGAATATGTTTCTAAACACCGCTAAATGTCAACAAATGTAATTTACTCAGCCTACGCCTGCCCTAACTCAATATATTGTTAGAGAGTATGCCCCTTGACAGAACTGAAGTACCTTGGAGCATATTTCACATCACATCTCACTAGGGAAAATAAGTGCTGTACGTTTCAGTACGGTCCGAGATCGTCAATTTAACAGCAAGTGCCGAATGCTGGAACGTGTTCAGAATCGCGCCGCCTGTACGCACGGGGCTATGTACCGGTGTGCGTCTATTATCTCGTAAAATATCGCGCCATTTTTAGGCATTTCGAGCGGATGGAATCTGCAGCTTTTAGTGGCACATGATGGTAATGACGATTAATGATGATGCCATATTGGCATCCTCTTTGAAACGGGGTGGTCACAGATGGGTCACCTAGCCTGCTTGGGTATTACTTAGGTATGCTATACATGCTTTTCATACTAGCATTTTTGTATATGTCTCCTTAATCTTCTTTTTTTTCCCCTCAAAACTTCTTTATTTGCCTTGTACCGTTACCTATGATTAAACGGATCCGGTTGTATCAACCTATTTCATGCGTTTTTTTTTTCACCAATACTCTAAATTCTAAACGTCTCTAACCGGTTGATGCTTCCGTCCACTTTAAATCCAAGCGCTCCTCGAAGGTGTACGTTACCTAAGGGTCTCAGTGGGTTAATCCCTTCGCATTCCATTAGGACATGCTGAGGGGTCTCTGGATTTTTGCTTCAGGATACACATGCTTCATTTTGTTGTGAATGTTTGCTACGGTATGTTTGGTCCTTAGGTAACCAGCTTGAGCCTAAAATAACAAGTCACTGCGTCTTTCGTTATCGTACAGATGTTGCCTTTTTTATTGAAGTCAAAATAAAGGAAAGACGTAGTCGCCTTATAATTGTGATGGCTACTCCTTTTCGCATAGTCGAAACAACGATATAAAAATATATGTAAGAAAATGAAAAGGAACCACGTCATACGGTCGGAAATCCACAGCACACCATCCTATACACCCATGAACGTGACAATATAAAAGTCAAATGCAAGTTGCACCTCAATGGGTTTGTAAACAAAGTCACAAACACACTTCTGATTTCCTTCTTCCGTTCTTGTAAATCTCCAAGGTATTTTTTGTTTTCATTCTGTGTATCCAGTTTGCCTCCATTCTGGGTCCCTGCTTTTCACGTACAGATACTTGTGCACTTTAGCCAGCCATTTATCTTGATCCATGTTCCCGCGACTTTCTTCAGAAGTACTTTTGATAGAGTCGTAGAGCCACACGGATGGATGGACGGATGGTATGAGCGTCCCCTGTGGGTTGCGCCACTAGACTCTTGTTATTATATTGCTTAATGTCCTACGTATATGAAAAATGAAAAAAAGAAAAGAAAAGAAAAAGCCGCTAAGAATTCCGAGCACCTATTGGAAACTTCGTTTTCGCACGGCTCCGTTGTTTGTCGTTTGCCTATTTTTCTTCCACCGATCTTCCAGTCGCCTCTTACTAATCTCTATTGCAAGCATGTTTAATTTCCCCCTGCTTTCGCTGAACCCAAGCGCTTCCAGGAGGCCACAGGTGCCTAAATCGACCGCTGGGCAGATATCTTCACATTCTAACAAAACATGCCTCATCGTTTCCCTACCTTTACCGCAGCAAGCACATGCTTCTTCTTCGTTGTTGTATCTCGTTTTAAAAGTGCGTGTTCTAAGGCATCCTGACTTATGCACTGCCTCATGCACAATTTCATCACGATTGTTCCTTGTTTTTTTCTATTTTGTAGAACCGTATAAATTACCTGCCTTCACGAAATAAAGCCAGTGGGAAGTCTGGGCTTTGTGTGTGCGCCTATGTTTCTGTTCATGTGCTGTCTCCTTTGGGCAGTCTAAACTTTTGCTGAATCCTCTCCTCGCTTAGAAAAGTAATGAGCTTCCTTTCGAGTTATAAATTGTTACTTTCCTGATTGCGTTTTTTCCTCTTAAGTAGTTACTTATAGCAGATTTCCTTTTCATTTCCGCCATCCATGAGATTATCTCAGCCCTTTCCCCTTGACGTTAACTGAAAGAGCTTTAGCGCTTTCTGGCGACCACTGGTTTCCAGCACTTAACACGTCCATCTTGAGTGAGGTAGTTATGGTATCCACGGTAGAAAAGTTCTTCGGAACCTATTTTTAACCGGTGCACTCTTGCACTGTATTTTCCCTTTCTCATTCCGGCACATTCACGAAGTTTCCTACAATTGTTTAATTGACACTTTGGTGTGAAGTGATTGGATAGAACGAATATATATTGCCCAGTGGAAGACACAGTTCGCAGCTACATAAGTGGCGCCAATTGGTTGAGCCTTCCTTTTCCTGAGAGTCGTGATAATTTCCAATTATCACAACTTTCATAGCTCAATTGAACGTTAGAAGACAGTGCATTCTTTGATGTCTTATATGCATTTCACGAGAACTTCTTTCTTTGTTGTTTTCAAGAACTTCTGCCGAAAAGAAGACAGCGAAATAAAGGAATTCTACAGGCAAAAGCCTCCAAACCTTAACCATAAGCAAAGGTGAGCCTATGCACGGATCAGGGGGTCACATGATCGACAGTGGGGATTAAATTGTTTTACCATGCACAGAAGTTATGAGCTTGACGATATGGGGCAATCGTATTCGTAGGTGCTCGTGGTATTTTCATAGGCATGGGACACATCAGCACAAATATTTCATACTTAAGAATAAACCGACGTCATTTGGTTTCGAGCCGAGCGTCCTACAGCACCTACGCTACTGCCGCTTTCTGCGAACGAAAGATACTTGCCTTCAATGTAAGCAGAAACAGAGCAACTAGGCGACAACGGTTCTAGGACGCACCATAGGAGAGCAGTTGTCCTGTGGTTCGTGTTCACAATTTTCTCCTTGTTTAGTTATGATGTTTCAGCTTGCCTTAAGATGAAGCAACCCATTGTTAAATAGCTTTCCCGCATCGAAAAATGCCCATAATGAACAACACTAACAGCTTCGTGAACTTTGCTTTGTATGTACTTGTGTGAAGATAATGAAGCGTGTGGATTGCAGTGAAGGATCCCTCTCGGCTCTAGAAAATAGCTAAATCCCAAATAATGTAGGCCCTGGGGCTGTCTCGGCAATACGCGCCGGCCCATAGGACCAAGTACGACGGCGCATTACAACGAGCATTTTCGTCAGTGGTATTGTAGCCTTGTACCTAAACCACGCTGTTGTCGTTTCAAGAGCAGCGTCAGTTGTTGAGACACATAACACGAAGACGAGCGCTGATGGAGGGAGGGAGCCCCAAATAATCGGAAATGAACTTGCTCAGGAGGTATCGATGGGCTACTTGCTTGATCGCTGTCATTTTAAAGGCAGTGCGCGCACTTGTTGTTGACGTAGACGAGCACTAAATCACGCAAACACGAGCGCTTGTGTTTTCTGCGCTGCCTTTAAAACGATAATGGCCCAACCAAGTATACCTCCGGTCTATTATGTTTGAAAGTTGTATGCAGTCCTACAGTAGGACTTGATTGAGATTTGCGGAAACCGACGTTGCAGCACTCGGCGACGTTGCCGATTAACCGACGATTACGATACTCCCTAATGCGAAACTTGAGCGCAGCTTTGTGCGTGTTTTCATTTCGGGATATATTGGCTGGCGCGGACGATCTGTATCGTGCGGCAGGTTGCAAACGGAGGGAAGTGTGGCGCGAGTGCCTGGCTTAATCTGGAGATTGCAAGAGCCAACGCGTAGGTAATGCGGGAGCGTAATTCACAGCAGCCGCCGCCAACAGACCTCCCAGACGACACGCGCTAAGCTTGTCTTCTCACCCTCTCGCAATTCGCTCCTCCTCCACCTTTCTCCTTGCACCTTTCATTCCCCACTGCGCTCCGCTTTCGTTTTCATCTTTCGCTGGGCTCGTTCACTCGGTTACGCCGACGCTCGCCGTAGAGCTTCGCTCTAAAGAACGAGAATTTGATCCGTGGAAGGTACTGGAAAAGGCCGGTGTGCCGGGCGAGAGCGTCGTTCAGTCTCTTCAAAGGGTGCGCGGGAGGCATAACGGCTGGCAAAGCGACACAGCGAGAAGCTATGACTGCGCGCATTTCCTGACTCGCTATTGTAAGGAAATCTGGCCCAATATATTTACAGCAGTTATCCGACGGAACCAATAAATAGTTCATTGAACTAATCTCGGTTAGGACGAAATTGATGTCACATTGTAAGGTCAGCAGACATTCTGTATTCGCGGTGCACTCTACCCGTACTAACCACATGTGTTGAAACTAGGAGGATAACAAAGAAGAAAAGGCATGAGAAGGATTAGGCCTAAGTGACAGATATAACGTTAGGAGATGCAAGAAGACAAGGCAATGTGGATTGGAGAGCAAACGCAAGCAGTTGGACAAAGTGGAGTTGAGCACATCACATAATGCTTGATGAAAAACGCCGCTTAGAACGCTGGAGGAGTGTGCCAGCTGATGCAATGCTAGGAAAATAAAACTGGGGAAGACCTTCGCCTTGCATTGTGCGTGGGCTGTTGCTGCTGCCTCTGATGATGATGACTTCGCACAAGTGAACTCATTTTCAAAGAAAAGCTGCACGATAGCTGTGGCTTTCGCCGGGCGTGCTAGATGTACCGCTGTAATGTTGCCTGCGGTGCGTCCTGCTGTGTGCATTGAAATATTTGCCCTTTACTTGAAGAGAAAATACAGGGGCGAACTCCTGACCAAGCCAATTTGGAGGTTGTGGTGGTGCCCAGTCACGTAAATAACACAAACAACAATATATCGGTGAAACAGGACAATCAATGAACGTCAGATTAAACGGACACCGCGCGGACACAGCTAAAAAGCTTCCAAAAGCCGTCGCCGAGCATTTCAACCAACCAGGTCATAACTTTGATGAACTTAAACTCTACATCTTACAGTCAAATTTCCGTTCTGAACGAGAAAGAAAATACAGAGAATCATACCTTATCCATAAGTTCAAGGCATTGCAACCAATAGGCATAAACGTTTCAAAGGGAGCTTTAGAATCTATTCGCTATGCTAAACTTCAAGCTATAGCCAACACTTAGTTGGAATTCTTGGCGTATCCCCCCCCCTTTTTTTTTTCTTTTCTATTCCTCTCCTTTTTTTTTTCAGCCGGCGTGTCAGACACCCTTGACACGCCGGCTAAAACGCGTGGGTTGACAGACCGGGTGGGGGGTGAGAGGTGACCCTGGCTTTGACTTTGTGCACAGCGTTCGTTTACTTTCAATTCGACACGCTAACGCACCTTCCCTCGTTTCCGCACCCTCACGCCTCACACCATCTCCCCCTTAGGAGAACCCCACCTATATATACTGTGGCGAGGAAAGCGTACGTTGCCTTGAAGAAGACAAGCCCACTTGTCGAAACGTTGGCTCTTGCATTCCCCTTGTTCACCTTTTGCTCATCGTCTTGAATTTCCATCTCCCGCATTCCCCGTCTTTTCCCTGCGAACAACAGTGTGTCATGAATACGTTGTGCAAGTTCTCTCTGGAAATCTAAACACGTACACACTAAAGCTGAAAGGTGTGCGGAACACAGCCTGGAGGAAAAAGAAAGCGGCACTCTTGTGAGAACTTGCAGTCTTCAACCTAATTTTCTTGCAAAGCTATAGTTGTTTTCGAGTGTTTGTGATAGTAGTTCCTTCGAACGCCCGTAAATCTAATTCAGCCACGCACTTTAACTTTGCTCGCGCATTACCAATAACGAAGCCCAGCATTACAATTCGGTGCGACATTATTTTTTCCCAGGATATCATGATAACACCCGTATAGAGGTTCTTTTTTCTGCATACCGTAATTAAAACACACATAATAACCTTCGCCCGCGTATCCCTCAAGAGAAGCCCCTCCTTTCCTTGCGAATTGAAACTCGCTGCTATAGTTAGTTATTCCGGAACAGCATAATAACTGTTTACGCGCGTCGTCAATGACGACTTTAAAGGATACTACTACTCGGTAATATTTCCCAGAGCCCTTATTAACTCACACGTAGCTTTGCCTGGACTGAGGTTTCATTCTATTGAAACTTAAACTCTGTGCAACATTTCGTTCTCCCAAAACACCGGTAAAACTTGTGGATAACGCTTTCGAGCACTTCTTATCGCACTCGCTATCGCTGTGCAAAAAAAAAAAAAAAGAAAATCATCGTAGCTGGCGCGTTCTCCCGAGAGTTGCAGTGCATACTTTCCCGTGTGGAGATCATGACTGGCTGTAATCGTGTGCCTGTGCTGGGTGCGCATATCTCTCTCTCTCTCTCTCTCTCTCTCTCTCTCTCTCTCTCTCTCTCTCTCTCTCTCTCTGCATTTTCTTATTATTATGGGCGCTGCCTCTATTATTTTCCGCTGCATGTGCGCATCTCTCTCTTGCCCTCACTCTGCATTTTCTTATTCTGGGCACTGCCTCTATTATTTTCCGGTGAATGCAGGTTGATGTACTTAATACTTACCTGGCTGAAGTTCCGCGATGTTTTCAACTGTACAGGGACCGACAAGTACGTGATTGATGGTCACAAACCGTGTTACCCTTACTAGTCCAGTGACCGACCAGAAGACAAGTCGTGTCAGCTTGAACATTTTCAATAAAACTGTTTCGATTGCCAGATGGGTTTGATAGTACAGTTTGACAGTCTGGTGCTGGGAACCATACGACTGACTCACTGTTCTTTTGTTTTGTTCAGCGAAACAAAATGACAGCGATCGGCGGCGTTTCCCTCAAATGCACGTTGCAGACAGTGAACGGCTGGTCGCAGCCCCAGCAGTTGCCACCAACCGTGGTGCGAAGCACCCAAAGTCTGCTTGGGTTTTGCTGGTGGCTTTCGTTGCAAGCAGAACTGTACCCTGTTCTTTAAAAATAATATTTTATTGCCAGTAATTGTACATTTTCCACCCACCTAGGCACGTCAGGGCTTGTGAGCGGGATATTAGAGGCAAGGTATACCAGGCGACACCAATAATTCTCCAAAAAAAGTGGAACAAAGATGAAATTTAGAGAATGAACATAAAGTCAACAAGTGTCAAGAAGGAAGAAAAAAAGATGCAAGCGAGAAAGTGAATCATGCCTTATGTAGAGTTATGGTCTACAGAAATGTTGAATAAATCCAGGAGAAGGCAAAACTATTGCATTTTACGAACCATACAGCCTGTAGAAGATTGCAGGAAAACCTGAATAAAGTGCAAAACGAAAAGGAAGACCTATCAGCAGCATAAACACCCACAATTTGCTACAAATTTTGGAGGTCGTAATGCAATGCAACAACCCAATCCATGCATACTAGAGGAAAAATAAGTAACATATGTTTAATTATATGTTTAGGTGTATACATCTATATGTATGAAGTATGTATGTATATAGTATACCCACACACTTCAGACTTTAGATGTATGCACCTAAACAAATATATTCACGAGATGGATCCGAACAACATAGTATTTATTTATTTATTTATTTACAGGATACTGCCGGCCTTAGTCTTAGGCCTTGGGCAGGAGTGGACAGTGCGATATACAGATGAACAAAACAAAAACTAACAGCAAAAATCATTACAAGAATTCAATACATTGCAATAGACATATTCCCTGATCCGCACAAGCCGTACAGACCATTCCAACAAAAAAAAGAAAGCGTTACAAAATTTCAATATATTTTAAAATAAGGATATTCGCTGAACCGCAAAAGCTGTAGAGAGCATATTGATAACAACGGGATATTGATAACAAGGAGTCGCATTCATACTGGTATGCTGAAAGACATCGCGCATGCTCGGTAGGTTGAGCAGCAAGAAATCTACAAATAGTAATGACAAGCAAGCGAAAATAGCACTTCCGTATATTGTAAATCAAAAAGGAAAAAGAAAAATTACATTCATACATATACACATAACATCGTCTAAATACTATTCAGCTGGTTGCAGAATGACTGGACGGTCGGGCATTCTACTGTACTCGCAGAGAGCGCGTTCCACTCACCTATCGTACGAGGAAAAAATGTGTTTCTAAATACGTTTGTTCTGCAAGAAAATTCCTTTATTTTCTTCTGATGATTAGATCGTGTTGCACGCCTAGTGACTAAAGTAATATACATATCCTTATCTATTCCCAGCATATCATGGTAAAGTAAATACATGTATTTCAGACGGTCCCTATATCGCCTTAATTTTAATGTTTCCAAGTTAATTTCGTTAATGAGAACTGTCGGGGATACGTGCCAACTATAACGGTTAAACACGAATCTAACAGATTTTCTTTGAATATATTCCAATTGAGTAATGTTCTTCAGGGTGTACGGGTCCCACACTACCGAGGCGTACTCAAGAATTGGCCTTATATACGTTTTGTACGCTAAAAGACGGATTTCTTGTGTGGACTGTCGGAGCGACCTTCTCAAGTAACCAAGTTGGCGCATTGCCTTTTTTGAAATAAAAGATATGTGATCGTTCCATCTAAGGTCGGATGAAATTACGAGGCCTAAGTATCTGTAGCTACTAACCGTAGATATAATTATTACCACTGAAACTGTAAGAAAATTTTAAGAGGTGGCGTTTTCGTGTTACTGACATAGCAACCGATTTCTTTGCATTAATATTCATTTGCCATGTCGCACACCACGCTTCTACCTTGGCTAGTGAAGAATTCAAACGGACCTGATCATTTACGCTATTAACTTCTTCATATAGTATACAGTCGTCTGCAAATAAACGTATTTTCACGTTTACTTCTTTTATTAAGTCATTGACAAAGATTAGAAAGAAAATAGGCCCAAGGACGGACCCCTGTGGAATGCCCGATCGAACCGGTGCTGATCCAGAACGCGCGCCGTCAATAAACACACTTTGCCGCCTTAACGACACATACGCTGAAATCCATGAAATCAAAGAATCATTTTTAAGTATTGTTTGTAGCTTTAACAGCAGTTTAGTGTGAGACACACGGTCGAATGCTTTTTCGAAATCTATGAATATTAAACCAGTTTGGCCCTGTTTATCTAGAATTGCTGCGAGTTCGTGGACAGTTTCCAGTAGCTGTGTTGTTGCAGACAGTCCCTTCCGAAACACATGCTGCCTGGGATCAATGATATTGTTGTCAATAAGAAAGACCGAAATATGTTTAAATATAATATGCTCAAGGGCTCAAAGTATATTCCCGTACACGCATGCATAGCCATATAGTCTACCGGAAATAGCGTAAATCCCATGAAAGCCGGTGCAATGCAATGTTACGTTTTCGTACATTTTACACTGAGCTCGAACTCCCCCTCAAATGAAACGACACACCAAATGACAAGAGAAGCACCCACGCTTCATCGCACGCTCTGGCGTTACGCTACGACCTCCAAGTTTGGGAATGTTCGTGCTTCTGATCGTGAGCGTGAATATGCCCAGTCATGTCTGGACCCTTCGGTGGGGAAGTTGAATACCATATTGAATAATATGTAAATTCGTTTCCATGGAGACATCTGTTCTAATTTTTCCAAGCTGAACAGAAAGCACACAAGATCTGAAAAAATATACCGTTTCGAGGGCACCCGTTACGCGTGTCCGTTGCCGCAGCTTTGCCTAATGAGTAGGTCATCCAGTTCGGAAGGTGCGTTGTTCGATCCCCTTCGCCGGACATCCACCGTTTTATAAGACGAGTACAAGCACCCTTGCGGCCAGGTGTCCGGCTTTCCAGGGGTGCACTGCTTGTGACGTTATGCTTGGTGTTTAAGAACCAACAAAGAGCACCCCCACTTAAAAAAAAAAAAGGAGTCTTGCGGTCCCATGCCACCAACTTCACTACAGGTGGGTGTCTTTCCAAGCGTCTGAAAGCCGTAGTTGCCAAACATCTGACCGAGGATGTGCTTTTACCTATTTTGCCGGTAAGTACCCGGCGGCAGCACTTGTCTGCCTCCTTCAGCAGCGGCGGAAGCTCGACTATATTACCAAAGTTGTGGGGGGAACAAATGGCGCCCAGATACCCTCGCGAAACTCCACAGGGCCTCCCTTCTGGGTGAGAACTTATAACAACCGAGTGCAAGGTCGTGGTTCTAGTCGTAAGAAAAGGACCGATGGGTTTCCGGTGGCATGTTTCGAACCTATAGGTACTTCCTGCATACGAAGCGGATGCTCTCCTATATCACCACAGTACTTTCCACCTCGTATGCGAGAGGAACTAGGTTCGAATCCCGTTGCCGCATTCGAGCGCGAATGACGAGCGCGCGACGGTCTACCAATTGAGCTACCGCTTAATGCGAAGGTAGTGGGATCGTTCCCCACCTGCGGCAAGTTGTTTCTTCATCCATTTTCATTTCCATTACTTTATCGTTTCTTTATTTTCATTTATTAGGTACAAGTAATGTCCCCTATATTGTCCTTGGTGTCAGTGTTTGTTGACTTCTTACGATATGGCCGATAAAAATCGGGCCCCTCGGTTATTAACCCCCTTTCTTCTCGTTCAATCTTTCGCACCGTGTGTTAAAGCGGAACACTTACCGTGTTGCGCATGACCAGTGCACCGACTCATCACACGCAGTAGTAAGCCGGCGCCAATCGGGAATATAACTTTATACAAGGATTTTGAACAATTCCATGTATAGTGACAAACGGAACATACCGCCCATACGAGTTTACACAAGAAAGAAACTGTTTTCCAGCTAAAACATATTTGGGACATGTTCGCAGTGTGGCAACGAGTAAACGGCAACAATTATTATACTTGATCTAGAAATGCGCAACGACGCTTGGCTTCGTGTGACTCAAATGGGTCCCAAGATTGGGAAACACGAGGCCTAAACTTCGACTTTGGAGCCTGTGCCATGGCGAGTGTGCGTTTCAGGCTCGCTGGCTTGCGTCGGGGAGTCTCTTCGGCGGCGTTTCTCGCGCAGCCTTTGGCGGCGCTCGTACTTGTGCTGCTCCTCGCGACCCCAGGGGTCACCCTCGTAGAGGTCGCGTGAGGCATCCTTGGCTGCCAGCTGGGCTTCGGCCGAGTCTTCGGCCTGCTCGGCTCGCGCCATGCCCAGCAGGACCTCGTCTAGCGAGCTCTCCGAGACGAGCACAGACTCGACCACGAACCAGCGGCGCAGTTTGTTGATACGCGAGAAGACGCGGCTCCAGGGAAGGCGGTAGTCGATGTAGTAGAGAAACACGCCCTGAGAAAGTGACAAGAGCAAGGGGCAGAATTGGTTGATTACTACGGCAGGGTCTCCGGGACGAGATACATTCGATGCGTTGGCTTTGCAAACACCGACTGTCTACATTAAAGTACCTTGCTAATTATCAGTCCTCTGTGATTCATGCTCGAATGAGAACAGGCGCGAGTGCGAGCGGCGCTGATATATAGGGCAAATCAAATGTCTATAATTGGTGTGATTGTGTGTATATTGACAAGTGCACTCGTTTATGTTTTTCGGGACACCACTTTTCTCCGTCCAACAAATGTTATCGCTATGCGGGGGAGGCGCCCGCATATATCGGAAGTTTCTCGAATGTTATCGATGGTTCCATCTGCTGTCTGTTGTCACCGAAGCTTGTGCAATCTGCGACGCAAATTGTGTAGAACTGTCTGGAAGACATGCAGGCACCATCGATTACTCTGGAACCATCGATGACTCATGTATAAAAGCCGGCGCGCTTGACCGGCTTCGTTGATCACCGACCGTGTTCGCCGGTATTGCTGTGCTTTGTGTGTAACTTGCTTTTGAGGGTACAAATTCGCCGAGTAAGAAATTATATTCGTCAGTGACAGCTTTTCCGCTGTAATATTCACCGTCACTACTACGTGACAATATGCTGGGCGCCGTTCTGCAAAGAAAATTTGTTGAAAGTAACTGCCGTGTCTACTCCTGTCCGTCTTCCTCGCACTGGGCCTATATGGCCATTAATCATCAAGAAGCCCAACTTTTCAATTATTGTCACAAATGTGGGATATGTCGGAACCTGTGTCATGACGGCTCCTCCAGGTTATCGAAAATACGCTACAGCTTGACTGATTCAGAGCCTCGCGTTCCATTGTGCCAGAACGTTGCCTACTGATTTTCTCTTTATGTAGTCTCTCGTACGGTGGGAAAAACGTCCTGCGCTCTCTCTGGCGCCTGTAAGCAAGAGCCATAAAAGGCATTTCTCCACGGAAGGCACTTTGTTATTTTTCCGCGTTTGTGTTAATACGGCACAGTTAGCTAGAGGTCTGGATTCGAGACGACGTGTTTCGACTATGAATTTGAGTATGTAATACGTTAAAGATGACAACACTTGTTTTCTTGTAAGAGGACCAGTCGAAAGGCGTCAGAGTTGTGCCTCAATGTCTACTAATGCGAGTAACACTCTTAGGATTCTTCTTTGACTTTCTGTGGGCTATCCATCTATCTTTGTCTCTAACCGATTTCCCGCTGACTTGGGTCACTGGGTACTCTATGGTCTACTAGGAGAGAGAGGGGGAGAGAAAAAAGTAATAAGAGAGAGCCAGGGAGTTTAACTAAACTGAGCCCAGTAGACTACCCTCCACTGGGGAAAACGGATTGAAAGATGAGAAGGAAGAGGGAAGTTCATACTTTGCACTAGTACTCACGCAATCAAAGGTCATCGCTCAGTCAATCACAAGAGGTCTTATTGGCTGGCGCACTTGAGGAAATGCTGCAGCGCTTTTGTGGCTTTGTACTAGCAGGTTCACAGGGCCACGATCCTAAGATCTCTGAACGGCGTGGTGCCCTCAAGCTGTCCGAAGGGAATTCGCTGATCTTCGTATGTTGTGCCGACACACAGTAGGTGTTTGATCGTTTCTCCTACACCACACGTGTTGCAATGGGCACTGTCCGCCATACCAGTTAGGAATGAGCAGGCGGTGAACAGGGTTTAAATTTAACAGTCGTACCAATTTTGGTCGCTGGGTACATGGCACTGCAGGTATGTATCCAAGTATGTGCCACTCTTCAGTGGACCTGTTTCGCGCCAGCTTTGGTCACTGGGTTTGTGCCGCCGAGTATGCGCCGCCGTTCGATGATCGTAAGAATCTCATAAATTTAGCAATTCTTGTCTGAATATGTGTTCACACACGCACAACGCGTAGACTGCCCGGCGTCGCCGCTAGACAGCATAGCGTGTACGTTGGTATGCGCGAGGAATGTCTCGCAATCGTTTGGGCAACATCGAAATTTCGCCCTTATCTGTGTGGCAGGCCATTCAAAGTCGTCAGCAACCATCACGCGTTGTGTTGGCAAGCGAACTTAAAGGATCCTTCATAACGGCTGGCGCGGTGGAGCCGCAGACTACAAGAATATGACATCACTGTAACCTACAAGTCCGGACGAAAACACTCTGATGCCGATCGCCTGCCACCCGCCCCCATTGACCCGTCGCCGCAAGATGACGAGGATGACGACGCTTTCCTTGGAATGTTAAGCGCGGAAGACTTCGCTGAAGAGAAGCGAGCAGACCTGCAGCTCAAAGGCGTCGTTGAGTATTTGGAAGGGCACACCGACGTTGTCCTTAGGGAATTTGAGCGAGGTTGCCTTCGTTCTCGCTTCAAAACAACCTACTAGTAAAGCAGAACATCTCACCAGTCCCCGCCAACTACCTTCTTGTCGTTCTCTCAGCGCTGCGTCCAGAAGTACTGCACGCCGTGCATGACGATTCGACCACTGGGCACCTCGGATTCTCTTGGACGCTATCGATAATACAGGAGAGGTATTACTGGCCGCGCCTTATCGCCGACGTTGCCCGTTATGCCAAGAGATGCCGAGACTGTCAGCGACGCAAGACACCACCGACAAGGCCAGCGTGATTACTACAGCCGAAGAAGCCTCTTTGCCGACCCTTTTAGCAGATCGGGATGGACTTGTCGGGACCCTTTCCGACTTCAACAACCGGAAATAATTGGATCATCGTGGCGACTGACTATATACCTCACCCGCTTTGCTCAAACGAAAGCTCTGCCTAAAGGTAGCGCAGTCGAAGTGGCGAAATTCTTCGTCGAGAACATCCTGCTGCGACATGGCGCCCCCGAAGTCCTCACCACAGAGGAACAGAGACAGAGGAACGGCCTTGCAGCGCAGTACACCCAAGCTATTCTGCAGTACAGTCAGACGAGGCACAGGAGGACAAATGCCTACCACCCACAGACGAATGGTCTTACGGAGCGCCTAAATAAGACCCTCTCCGACATTCTAGCCATGTACGTCGACGTCAAACACAAGCCCTGGGATGCCGTCCTGCCATACCTAACCTTCGCTTACAACACGGCGGTGCAAGAAACAACACAGACAATGCCGTTCAAGCTGGTTTACGGCAGGCACCCGACGACGACTCTCGACGCCATACTGCTGCACGTCACCGACGAAGAGAATCTTGACGTCGCCACCTATCTCCAGCGCGCCGACGAAGCCCGACAGCTCGCCCGCCAACGGATCAAGAACCAGCAGCGTACCGACAGCCGACTCTACAACCTCCGAAGATGCATGGAGTACCAGCCGGCGAATGTGTTTGGGTTTGGACCCCGATACGCCGACGAGGACTGAGTGAGAAACTATTGCGCCGCTATTCCGGACCCTACAAGATCATCCGAAGTATTGGCGAATTGGACTATGAGGTCGTGCCAGACGGCATTTCGCATTCACAGCGCCGCCGCGCAAGATTTGAAGTCGTCCACGTGGTGCGTCTTAAGCCCTTTTGTGCACGCTGACGAACTTCCTTATTCTGTTTCCTTATTTCCTTCCTTATTTTCCTTGCTACGGCTGTTTTTGTTTATTACTTTCGTTTTGCTTGAAGCATCGGGTGGATGCATTCTTTTTAATTCGGAAGCATGCCCTTAGGCATAATACAAAAGATGTAAAAAATACACGAACAGAATCGACTCGTGCAAAAAATCTAAGAGTGAACGATGATGTGGTCCATGAATCCAACGTTCAAGGTCGGTTGGGCAACCAGACCGAAGGCCTGTTGCCCGGAGGTGGCGAAGACGGCTTAGATGAAGCCCTGGGCACGTCCATAATAGGTGTGTCACTATCACATTTTGGATTTCTGTGTTGCAATATGGGCACGATGAGCCGTAAGGACCATGGTACTGTTGTGGCCAGAGAGCAGTCACAGACGGGGTGAGCGCGACCCCGACACGTAGCCTCCTTAACGTAACCTCCTCTCGGCGGGTTAACCCACCAGTGAGGTCTGACCCACGCGGAAGTATGAGACCTCGCCTGGTACGTCGGAGGTTTTCCTTTTCCCGGATCAATCGTCCACAGGCATCTTCAGGAAAATGTGGAAGTGGGTATGTTGTAATCTGTGGTTGAGTTGCCATATCTGCTTCAAGGAGACCCGGCAGGGCTGATCGAGTCACCCACCGGACGCGTATGAGGGTATTCGTAGTGGCAGCAAGACGGTGAATGCTATCTGAGAATAGAGTGGACCGAGATACCCTACGTATGTCGCGGATGGCTTGAGTAGAGTGCGAATGATGAGTTGAGAGTATCGAGCATCATGAACAGTAGGTAGCAACACGGCCAAGCCGTTTCGTATGGCAAGGGTCGATGCTTTCTAAGAGGGGGGGGGTATTGACACGTGTGCTTGTTTATCTTAATCGGGCGACCACGTTTCACCGCCCAACAAATGTTATCGCAGAGTGCAGGACGCGCCCGCATGTATCGGAAGTTTCTGGAATGTTATCGATGGTTCCATTCGCAGTCTGTCACCGGACCTTGTGTAACCTGATCGCATGTATGCGCGACACGAGTAGCGTAGAACGTTGTGGAAGACACGCGGGTCGGAGCAATCACTCTGGAGCATTCGACGTATGATGTATAAAAGCCGACGCGCTTGACCCGCTGATGAGATTTTCGACGATCGCCGACTGTGTTCGCCGCTATTGTTGTGCTTTAAGTGTAGCCTGTTTTTGTGGGCACAGGTTCGCCCAATAAATGTTAGTTTTGTCTTTCACAGTATTTCTACTGTGTTCTTTATCGTCACTACCACGTGACAATATACACGCCTCACGCATAACGCGTTTCGGCGTTGGCAATGCGGCGGGTCGTTACATTGTTTCAACGCATTCGCATTAACGTCGACGTTCATCGTTAGGTGTGTTCTGCTGGAATTCTTTGTTCAATCGGCTTAAGGCACCTTACATTTCGCGTGACATTACCCTTGCCATGGTTACATGCGAGTGGACGCTGTCAAAATGTATGACGCCTGCACGAGCTCGTGCGTTAACTTCAAAGTGGCGTCGCCAACCGTCTTTCATTACTGGGTCTTTTTCTGGTTTATAAAGCCCAGTTTCACAGTAACAAAGATCCTTTGTTTTTGTTTCAAAAGCGTAATTTACCAATACAGCTTAATTTAGTGTTCCTATTTAGTGTCTCCCAACGTCTGAAAGCAAAAGCTTACAAGGCAAGCTATATTGGATAGTCGTGGTTTATTTCTGACTACCTGGACTTTCTTTACCAAAATGCATTTAGAGTCATAGCATGCACGCTCTAGGGTCCGTGCTACACTTCAACGCGTGTGATTGAAGACGCATACGTCGAGCAACCGCTATGCGTCGATTAATCAGAAGGCCAAGTCCTTCGCGCGGCACACCGTGGTTGCTACGCTTTTCAATGAACGTCCATCCGGTACTGCACAACGCCTGTTTTTTTTTTAGAAAGTAGTAGTTGTTTTTGCCTGTTTGGGAGGCTTCCATCGTCAGTAAAAAAGGGGCATCAGCTATCGCCGTGCAAGTTGTAAATGGCACAAACGGGACTGCGGGTATATTGAGGAAGGCCACTGGACAGCGGTCGAACCCTCCGGGTAAACATTCCTCATAGGTAACCATGCAAAATCCTTTTTTGGCCCTTACATAATGTCGTATGAGGCGAACTTCAATGCGCAGAGCACAAGAGCACCGTCTCTCCTGCAGAGTGCTGAAACCATGCGAGTTCTGAGAGTGCCCTTCGAATGGCGGTTCACAGCCGGTCTGGACGCGCTCGCTCGCTGTGATCGGGTATACCGCTGGAGGATAATGTGCGGTTGGTCGCAAGAGGCAAGCGAACGAAACTTGAAGCCGGTGAGCCCCAATACAACGCTTACACTAGCGCTGAGCCCAGCATTACCTAAATAAGCGTACCTCAAGAGCAGTTCGAAAAAAGAAAAAGAGGAGATTTGTGTTCTCGCCGCAATGTTAATCCCTACGCAGATTAAGAAGGCAGATTATCTCTCAGTGGAGGAAGAATCGGTAGGGCTAGGGCGTCCGCGTCGTGGCAAGGTATACCACGAGCACCATTCAAGCAAACAGAACACAACAGAAAACAGCGAACAAATGAATGCCCGCCAAACTTTAGGTCGGTAGCTTAATCCACGTACACACATGACTCTGTCCCCTCACGGCCAGTGGCAAACAGATGATGAGGGTAACGACACAGTTCCTCATTTCGAGGGCATGTTGACCCTGTGTGATTACCATCACTGTACTTGCTTCTGTGCAATAAATCGTTCAGTTAACATTCTACCGTTCTCCCATCTTGTCTTCACTTCTGTTTCTCTTGTTGTTGCGCGCTGTTTAATCATAATCAAGTGTGAACTGCACCAAACTAGCCAAGAAGCCTGTCCAATATACTTCCAACTGGGATGTTCCTACAATAGCAATCACTGCAATGAGTCACAAGGGGAGTAGAGCAGTGGTGCACCACAACATCCGCACAGCCAAGCCACGCACGTGATCAAAGGAGCACATATACCTCCCGGCATTCGGCTTGCCTGGCGCCCGGGAAGAGTTTTTGCACGCCCTTGTCGACCGCGGTGCCAACGTAGCCGGTGAACTTCTCGTAGATGCGGAAGCTGATGGTGCAGCCCCTGGCGAACGTGTCCTTCAGCTGCTCCATAGTGCCGAGTGCCTTCAGCTCGCCGCCCGCCATGATGCCCACGCGATGGCACGCCATTTTGCACTCTTCCGTGCTGCGATGACAGTACACATCCCTACAGTTGCGGAGCTGCCGCAACGAGAATACTTAAGCACTAGCATTAAGATTCAGCGCGAACAGTCGCCAGTATACGGTAACAGCCGGATCTCGTTATGATCATGGTTGATCTGAAATTCGGGGTGACGCGAACTTTCAAAAAATTTCTGGCTGAAGTGCTACTAGTTTTGTTGTTGTCTTCCTTGTAGTCGTTGTCGTCATAATTGTTGTTGTTCCTGTGTTGTTGCCATCGATGATTATTATGATATGAGCACGTTATTGAAGCGGCGTGGTGGAACGTGCCGACAGGCTCATTTTTCTTATCTTTCTGGTGTTATCTTAAACTTTAAATGGATTTTTCGAGATGAGTGAGACTCCCTCCCGTGTTGGATGATATGAACCTCTGAGCTGCTGTGAGACCTGTCGCTTGTCAGGGGAGTACTGCAGCGGCAAAACGGTTGCGAAGGTGGCACGTAACCGCTGGCTGCTGCATACAGCGAGCGCTGGCCACGTAGGTGTGCGAGTTTTGCGCATTCGATGAGTCTTTTTCAAAGCACTTGGGTAAGAAAATTGCACGCTAAACTGCATATCGAGGGCTTCTTTAACCGATTGTTATCCGACCGACCGACGGGCCGGACGGCTGGCTGGCTGACTGGCTGGCTGGCTGATTGATTGATTGATTGATTGATTGATTGATTGATTGATTGATTGATTGATTGATTGATTGATTGATTGATTAGGTATGGCGCACCAAAGCAACAATGTAACTATGAGAGCTACCAAATTGGAAATCGATATTTCGACCACCGAGGGTTTTTTAACGAAAGCTCCCACATGGAAGCTATCGCTATGGAACGCTGAAGTAACGTATGTCACCGTAAATTGAGAGTATAGTAACTACACGGAAGTTTCTTATATATGCCATCCAGTCCTTAGAAAAATTATTGTGGTCTAACATCTTTAGACCATGGAACGTCTTGACGTTTATACTTAGAAGACTACAGCTTCACACAAAACATGGTATTACAGCCATGCTTGCTGTACGGTATGTAGATCACAAAGCTTGAAAATAAACTTGGTGGTACATTACGAGAATAGTTGGGAACAGCGCGGTACGTCTGGACAAGAATGGACAACAGAGAGCTCAACTAACGGCAAGTTTTATTTGAAGCAACGCCTATACTGGGTGAAGCTGCGCAAACCGTTAAAGATCAGTGCTGTGCGACAGCAAAACACCAACGTGACAGCCAGACACACAGCTTTTCTTGGCTATTCTTATCCAGTCGTCCAGTCCAAAGTATTTTCGTGATATAGGGAATTTTTTTTTTCTGAGGAAGAAACGCGCTAGATTGTGGGTTAGGCGAATCTGTGATTAATTATATCGATAGTCGGTGAGACGTGCCCCACACAGCATTTCGTGCAATACGGCTGCCTCTCTTAAAGCAAAGTGCGTGCGGGCTCTGAAACGCTTCTGCTTCTTCACCTTGACTTGGTCAGTGACTGCCCATTCATTCTTCATGCTACCTAGCC
The DNA here is from genome assembly GCF_050947875.1 of Dermacentor variabilis. NCBI lineage: Eukaryota > Metazoa > Arthropoda > Arachnida > Ixodida > Ixodidae > Dermacentor > Dermacentor variabilis. The sequence continues at coordinate 139,855,734 of NC_134570.1, read as the reverse complement.
AGAAGAATTGTTGTCGAACCCTTGACTACATAAACTACGCTTTAGCGGCCGACGGCATGTTTTTTCTGCATCGGTGCAGCAAACGATGTCTGTTTTCAGCACAAGTTCAAAGTCGGCAAGCTTGCCAGATTGTGCGACAACGCCCGCACGTTGAAGCCGATAACAATAACCGCAAATCAGTTTTTTTTTCATTGATACAAGGAGCGCCTGCTCAAAGCCGTATGAACGAGCAAGTGACTCAATTGGGGAACAATGCTGTGGAAAACCGGTGCACGTGAGGAAACCGTGGTGGCTCTAAATTAATAGTAATGTAAAACAACATGCACATGATTTGAATAGACGCTGCACAGCGGTCCATTATTTTCCGGAATTCACCCGCATATGCCATCTACTGCGTCTCTCACGGAAAAGATTTTCGCATTTTCCAAGACGACGTGAGCGCAAAAAATGTGAGTTTGTGCATTCGGATGAATTCACATTAAATTATTTCCCCACCTTATTTAAATTTAAGTGGCATAGGCTCTCATCAAAATGGCCATTTCTTCTCTGTCTGAGTGCTTGTGTTATCCCATTTAGTGTTTAAACCATGACGTCACAAGATACTTCCGGTGTCGCCCTGTAGAACAGCCTGCTAAATTTAGCGGAAAGAACATCAGGCGCCACTTTTGGTACACAGTTAAAATGTAGATTGATAAATGAATTTAAATCATTCATGGGGGCAGAAAAACGCAACACGCAGAAGCTCGATGCAATGGGCGCGTTTATTATATGTGAACACATCAGGACTATCGTCTACTATAGCGAAGGGAAAAGAACTGCGAAAAGACCGAAAACACGCTAACGAATGTTTGCCGTGGTCTCTCTCTCTCTCTCTCTCTCTCTCTCTCACACACACACAAACACACACACGCACACACACACACACACACACACACACACACACACACACACACACACACACACACACACACACACACACACACACACACACACACACACACACACACACACACACACACACACACACACACACACACACACACACACACACACACACACACACACACACACACACACACACACACACACACACACACACACACACACGCACACTCTTACGACAGCACGGAGAAAAAAATTCCGTACCTGCGCGAGGTGAAGAGGACTCCGCTGGCGCCTACGCGGGTGATGTCCTGCAGCGTTTCGTAAATCATCTCCCGGCCAACCAGGTCGACGCCGCCGGTAGCGTCATCGAGGATGACGACCCGCGGACAGCCGATGACCGCCACTGCAGTCGATAGCTTGCGCCTGGTGCCTGAGCTGAGAAGGAATATGTCTATAAGCGAACTGTACCAAGGAAACTTCTGTGATTTATATGGCAAAAGCGATAGTGAAAATGACATGAGAGGCTATGGAACTGGCAGAAAGAAAGCAACAAAGAAGTCCCTTCTAACGGAAACATGTAATAGAATGTGCTTAATTTTAACGCAGGCGAGGGTGCGTTCCTCGCTACTTGGCTTTTCGGTGAGGCCAACACTAGATCGACGAGCAGCCGTCGTGGTCTAACTACTAATTACCTAGAACTTGTTAATTAATGTTTCGATTGCTGGTTTCGAGGCCTATGTTGCCATGGTGGTATTGCAGAGCTGAGCCGCAGGAGGCTATAGAGTACCTTGCGCCACTCTGAAAACGAACCACTGACCCGGTTAACCTTTGGGCTTCTGCTCACGGTCGCCAGTTCAATTCACTCCTCTTTTACATCACGCTAAGTTTCACGTGAGACCCAGATGCCGTTATTTCAAGCGAAGACGGCTCACGTGACCACCGCCACGCCGCACCTGTACGTCTCGCACAGCTGGAGCCCGTCGTCGCCTACGTCGGCGACGAAGGCGGCGCTGTCGACGAGGACACGGACCTTGTCTTCGGGCACTCCGCGCAGTCGGGCGAAGAAACGGAGGATCTCGTTGCCTGTGAAGGCGTCCATCAGGGCTTCGTCCTGAGGGCAGTAACCAAGGTGGGACTGCCACTGGAGCAACGCAAGAAAGGTAGCAGGATGAAGTAGTGGTCAACGTTGGCCAAACAAGGGTCGTCTCAGGTTGGAGTTCAGGCAGGATTTACGCCAGGTCAAAAGGCTGGTTTTCTTTGTAGCGTGCATAAGGGGGGTTTCTGTTGCTCAACTATTATGTGCTACATAAAAGTGTTTGTACAAGCACGAAAGAAGCCCGCGAATACACGGAAATTTTCCGCGTGGCTAGCCGCTCGAAGCACTTGACATGTATCGTGGGAATCCCTCATGCTTGGAGAAACAATTTTACGTAGCGCGTATCGTGCAACAGAAAGCTGTGTCGGGAGTTTTTCATGTTGCTCTACAATTTTCTCCTTGAAGCTTTTCATCTAATTATAATATTTGAGAAGGTAATTAAGAATTATTATGTAATTAAGTGGAATGCAAGAAGTATTCTGAATATTTCCAAGCGAAGGCCAACAGCATTACCTTGGTTCTGCCCAGGTACGTGGCATCTGCATATTGTCACGTGGTATTGACGGTAAGAAACATAGCAGCAAAACTGTGTAGAGCTTGGCTAACTTTTACTGGGCGAACCTGCGCCCACAAAAGCAAGTTACGCTGGAAGCACAACGATAGCGGCGAACGCAGTCCGCCATCGTCGAAAATGTGAACTGGCGGTAAAGCGCATCGGCTTTTACACATGAGTCATTGAAGTTTCCATACTAACCGCTGGTGCCGACGTGTCTTCCAGAAAGTACTACACAGTTCGTGTCGCGCGTACACTCAGATAACAGAGGCTTCGGTGACAAGAGACAATGCTAAGAACCATCGATAACATTCCAGTAAGTTCCAATCATGCAGGCGCACCTCATGCTGAGCGATAACTTGTTGTTACTGGGTGAAATGCAGTACGCCAGGAAAGGATAAATAAGTACACGTGTCAATATTACACGTGTCAAGTTTAGGTCTAGTTACGTGGGACATTCGACATAGCTTACTGTGCCCCGTAGGAGGAGATTAAGGAGGTGAGTGAAGAAGGAGGAGGAAGGTTGAAACGTTCGAAAAGTCTTCACTTCTGATATCCAGCGGACAGGGGTGTACGAAGGGGGCTGTTGTGCTGCCAGTTCTTTCATGAAATAGGAGTGCAAGAGTAATAAAAAATGGAAGTGCTGACATAAAAACTGTTTTACGATTGTTTTTGTTTTTCCACACATTGTTCTTGGTAGATTCGGGCAGCAGTAACCAACCACGACAGGCGGCCACTACAATTCAGCTAACTATGCTTTCACATGGTACTGTCATGAAGTATACAAGCACTAGCCGAAATTCTAATAATTGGAGAAACTAGAGTGGGTAGAACTATTTGCTGGCCACGCTTTGCGCCAAGGAGGGAAATCAGCTCTTCAGTGGCAGCGATAGAGGAGAGCGCAGTCGGAGATCGTAGAATGTATACATGCCCGTATTCTCAAACGATGCTCGACTCGAAGCTCTTCGTTCCCTTCACCGAGTTGAGTGCAGCGCCGCTCCTGGTAAGATGCTACGCTCCCCAAGAATTGCTGTGAAGCGTCATTGATGCGTAGTGACCACCTCTCACGAGGAGGGGCGCTGCCATCTACTTTATTGTAGTGTCCTTGTTAATGCTCCCAAAAAGGAACATATATGGGGACACTATACTTTCTTTTGTACACATCCTGTATATTGCCACGATTCACAAGCACCAGGAACTGATAAAAAAAGGGCAGGAACACTTTAACTGCAGGCCCTCTGAAAAACGATCGCGCAGGGATCTCTTCTTCTCTTCCGCAATGCGCGAGATCTTCGTCTTCCTCTACGTGCGGCGTATTGGATGGGGGGAGAGAATAAACATTTATTTCGCAAAGCAAGTAGAAAATTTCCTCGATGAGTGGGGCCCTCAGTCTAGGGCTCCATTGCCATGCGCGACTTCGCGAGCCCGCTGGATCAGCTGTTGCTGTTCCTGCTGGCTTGTGCTAAGCAGCGCAGACTCCGAATAGGAAAGGGTGGGGTTGGGTATAGGAGGAACACCTGAAGGGTTAGGGCATTCCCCTATGGAGTGATACACCGTGGGTTTGGCCCCACAGTGGGGACAATAGGAAGGGTACAGGGTGGGATGAAATATATGTAGCATGTGGAGACAAGGAAAGGAATTGGTCTGCAGTTGCCGCCAGACAGCGACATCTGTCCTATTAAGCGAAGGATGAGGAGGGGGATAGTTATGGCGACTTTGTCGGTAGTACTCGAGCATCTCGGTGTACTGTAGGGGCTCTGGCGGTGCGTCGTCTGGGTTGGACAGCTCTTCCGATGGTGCCCGGCCAGTCAGACCTCGGGCTACCGCATTAACGCGTTCATTACCATGGAGAGAGGCGTTACCATGGGGGGGGGGGGCATTTGCCTCCCTCCAGAGAGAGCATCGTCCCGATGCTCACCTAGCGGCAGGAAGATGTGTCAGACGAGGTGTGGGCATTTCATTCCGAGCAATAGGGCTTCCTGCGCACATTGTGCACAACTTCTGGTGTGCGTTGCCTCGCCCTGGAGGATGCAGGACTCTCAGGGATAACCTCATAGTTCAGGCCGCTGAGGCACCGTAAAACCTTGTACGGACCAAAGTACCGCCTGAGTAGCTTTTCTGAAAGCCCTCGCCGACGGTTGGGACTGCAAACCCACACTTTGTCGCCTGGCTGATACGTGATGGCGCGGCGCCGTAGATTGTAGCGTCGAGCGTCGTAGTCCTGTTGTCGGGCTATTCTGACGCGGGCGAGTTGTCTCGCTTCTTCAGCACGTTGAGCGAAAGCTTCAGCGTCCGTGCTTGTATCCCCGCATTCATGACAACATCGCATCGAGCATGGTCTTCACTTCGCGGCCATGAAGAAGGCTAAACGGTGTCTTTCGCGTTGTTTCCTGTTGAGCAGTGTTGTAAGCGAATGTGATGTACGGTAGAATGTCATCCCAATTCTTGTACTCCACCTCTACGTACATACTCAGCATGTCGGCGATAGTTTTGTTCAAGCGTTCTGTTGGGCTGTGCATTTGCGGGTGATAGGCGGCGGTCTTTCGGTGAGCCGTGCCGCTGAGGCTAAGCACTGTCTTTAGAAGTGTAGCCGTAAAGGCAGTGGACAGTCCGGGCGACAGTCCCTCTGCCCGTTATTATCACCACTGGTGCACCTTGCCTCAGAACCACGTTTTCAATAAAGAATCGCGCTGCTTCGAGTGCGGTGTCACTTGGAAGCGCCTTGGTTTCTGTATAGCGTGTCAGGTAATCGGTAGCAACTATTACCCACGTACTGCCAGTACTGGAAGTAATGGTCCCAGAAGGTCCATCGCGATTTCGGCAAATGGGGTCGTGGGCAGTTGGACTGGCTTCATATGTGGTTCCAGCTGGTTTCAAATATGGTGGTTTGCGTCGCTGACAATCGAGGCGCGTGCGCACCTAATGTTTCACAGAGGTGGCAATCCTTGGCCAGTAATATTTATCTTTGACTCGGGCCAGTGTTCGCGTGTAGCCGAGGTGGCCAGATGTCGGTTCATCGTGGCAGGCTTGCAAGACCTCATGACGGAGGCACGTTGGGACGACAAGTAGGTGGCTGCTTCCGCTTGCAGAGAAGTTCTTGTAAAGAACATCATTACGGAAGCAGAGTGGTGGCAAGCTTCTTGCAAATGTTTTGGGCGCGCTTGTAATCCGGCCTTCTAAAAATTAGATAAGCGGAATCAGTTCGCTGTCTTCCCGCTGCTGACGAGCAATCGTGGCCCTGTCTAGAACACCTATAAAAGCCATGTCTTCGTCATCTTCTTTGACTTCCTGCTCAATCGGTGATCTTGAAAGACAGTCGGTGGCGGAGTGCTTTCTTCCGGACTTGTACACCACTGTCATGTCAAATTCTTGAAGCCTTAGGCTCCAACGCGCTAGCCGACCGGACGGATCCTTCAAGTCCGTCAGCCAGCAAAGTGTGTGATGATCGCTGACAACACTGAAGGAGCGGCCATAGAGATACGGGCGAAACTTCATAACTGCCCATACCACCGCAAGGCATTCCTTTTCCGCGGTTGAGTAATTAGACTCATTACGTGAGTGCGTCCTGCTTGCGTATGCAATGACTCTCTCGGCTGAGTCTTGCCACTGCACGAGCACAGCGCCTAGACCTCCGTTGATAGCGTCCGTATGAATCATGGTAGGAGCGTCCTCGTCAAAGTGAGCCACTACAGGAGGTGTTTGCAGGAGCTGTCCGAGATCATTAAACGCTGCTTGTTCTTCTTCGCCCCATACGAAGGCAGCGTCTTCTCTTGTAAGGCGCGTTCACGGTGAAGCTATATGTGAAAAATTGGCTATAAATTTTCGGTAATACGAGCAGAGACCTAGGACATGCCTCACTGCCTCCTTATCCGTTGGCGTTGGAAACTTTGCGGTGGCTGTGATCTTGTCTAGGTCAGGGCGGACGCCTTGATGACTCACAAAATGACCTAAGAACTGGAGTTCATCGAAACCAAAGTGACACTTTTCTGCTTTCAGTGTTAAGCCGGCGGACCGGATCGTTTGTAGAACCACCAGCAGCCGTCTCAGGTGTCCCTCGAATGTTTCCTAAAAAACCAAGACGTCGGTAAGGTATACTAGCCATTTCTGCCACTTCAGGCCTGTCAGAACCATATCCATGAGTCGCTGAAAAGTTGCTGGAGCTGAGCATAAACCGAAAAGCAGGACCTTGAATTCATAAAGCCCTTCAGGCATTACGAAAGCAATCTTTTCTCTGTCTCTCTCTTCAACCTCGATTTGCCAATAGCCAGTTTTGAGGTCCATCGACGAGAAGTAGCGGGCATGCCGCAGCCTGTCGAGAGAATTGTCAATACGCCGTAATGGGTATACGTCTTTCTTTGTCACCCGGTTCAGCTTACGGTAGTCGACACAAAAGCGCAGTCTGCCGTCTTTACTTTTGACCATCACTACCGGCGATGCCTACGGGCTTTTTGATGGTCGGATAACGTCGTCGTTGAGCATTTTCTTCACTTGCTCTCGGATCGCTTCGCGTTCTTTTGGTGTTACATGGTACGGGCTTTGTCGTATTGGTCTCGCTGTCTCCTCCGTGATAATCCGGTGCTTCGTCAGTGGCGTCTGGTCAAATCTGGATGTCGACGAGAAACAATCGCGAAACTGGTGAAACAGGTCCACAAGGCGCTGCCTTTCCGCTGGTGATAAGCTCGCGCTTACATCAAGAACAGGTAACGTTGCCAAAGCGTCTTGCTCTCCTTGTTGTAATGCAAAGCATTCGTCGAATTCCGCAATCTCGTGGAGGTAAGCAACTGCTGCACCTTTTGCAATGTGTCGTCGTTGCTTGTTGAAGTTTGTCAGCAGTAGTTCTGTTTGCCCATGCATTACCTTGACGAGACTTCTGGGCGTGGTAATACCTCGAGTGAACAAAATCGTAATTATGTGCTCGGCAATACCTTCCCCATCGTACTGTGTGTCGCACCTGACGGAAACAAGACGGCAAGATAACGGTGGTACGGTCACGTCGTCTATGATGCGCAAAGACTTGCGTTGTAGTTCTGCACTTTCGTCCCCAGAAAAGGCTAGTATACCTTTTGGTATGTTGATGACGGCGTCGGACTCGCGTAAGAAGTCCATACCTAAGATTACATCTTTGAAGGCGTCGGGGAGAATAACAAAATTTGCGACGAATGATGAATCCCCTATGCTAACCTAACACTTGCAGTACACTTGCAGTACACTTGCCAGTCGCTGTCAGTACCTGGCCTCCAGCACCTCTAATGTGCGGCCCTGACCATTCCATTTTCACTTTGCGACGTCTGTCCTCCAGTTTTTCACTTAGGATCGAAAAGTCCGCGCCAGTGTCTATTAGCGCCGTCACGTCGTGGCCGTCAACTGATTCAGTAACATCGGCGCTAACAATCTCGTCTGTCGTCAAATCATTCGGCTGTATCGGCTTCTCGTTCGACGGCAATTGGGGTTTTCGGCACTTCGACGTGTGGCAGCCTTCCCCCCTGAGGTCACGGCCTTCAGTTTTCCCGGCGTGGGCTGGGAGATCGCCCTCGGGCCACGCCGGTGGAACTGCGTTTAGCAGCTGGAAAACTCTGTCCCGGAGAAGGGGAGCGTGACCGGTAACCGGGGGAATCGGCTTGCCAGCTCGTCGAATTCGCGTCGATGTTCGCTCGGCTGCCGTCAAAAGCACGACAAGAAGCAGTGAATGGAAACGCTTGATACCCTTCGACACGATAAGGGCAACGACGGCAGATGTGGCCCGGTTCCCCACAGTGGAAGCACAAGGGCCTGTAGTCAACTGTGCGCAAAATGTCCGTTCCACGAAGCGGTTGTCGCGTCGGTTGTTCCCTATGGTACTAAGGTGTGCCGGTGCTGACTGCTGGTGATACCGCGGCGTCGGCATCGGAGGGGGCGGTCGATAGACATCTGCGTAGCTGGGCTGCTACGTCTGGGAATATGACTGCAGTATCGGCATCGGAGGTGGCGACCGACGGAGAACATCTTCGTAGCTGGGCTGCCACATCTGGGAATTTGGCTCGGGAGCCGCAAAAGCTTGCTTTATTTCTTGGCGCACAACCTCAGACACCGACGCAGCTGTACATTCACCGAGCTTGGCAGTGAGCTTCTTACTCTCTTCCTGAACAATTTCGCGTATCAGCTGGCGCAAGGAACCCTCGTCTGTGACCGTTACTGTTGCGCGCTTGCCGGTCCAGTGCTGTTCAGGTGATCATACTGGCGGTTGCGTAGGTGTAACGTGTGCTCTATGGCCGTCTTATTCTTTAATAAATTCATCCACGCTCGTCGGCGGGTTCCGCACAAGACCGGCAAACAGCTGCTCTTTACGCCGCGGATGAGGTGGCTGAGTTTTTTTGCCTCGGGCATATCGGGGTCTGCATGACGACAAAGACGAGCCATGTCCTCAGCAAACATGGCAACAGTTTCATTAGGCTTTTGAATCCGTGATTCGAGAAGACGCTGGGCGTGGTCTCGCATTTCGGTGCCCCCGACCGTATGGAGAAACTGGCGGCGGAACTCATCCCAGCTTGGCCAGATTCCCTCGCGATTTACGAACCGCATGCGGGCGCCGTCTTCAAGAGAGAAATACACATGGGATAGCTTCTGTCCAGCATGCCACTCATTATACTTGGCTACGCACTCGTATTTCTTGAAACAGTCTTCTGCATCTTCGTAGGCATTGCCGCGGAAGCTCACGCGAGATCGAGGAGTCAAAAGAGTCATGTGTGCAGGGCCTGATTCTGCCGTGGCTTGGGCACTCGTGGTAACAGGCAGACTTCCTGGTATATGGGACCAAATTCTGGGATTAGGCCTAGTAGGCGACGGCTGGCACGGTGAACAGGTGTTTCGACACGCGGAGCGCGTCCTAGGCTTGATGTGGCAGGCGTCCCAAACATTTACCCAGCGCCCCCACCAGTGCCACCATTCACAAGCAGCAGGAACTGATAAAGAAATGGCAGGAACGCTTTAATTGCAGGCCAACTGAAAAACGATCGCGCAGGGACCTCTTCTTCTCTTCCGCAATGCGCGAGGTCTTCGTCTTCCTCTACGTGCCGCACACTGGATGTGGCAATATATGCTGCTACCCTTGGAGCGCATATAGAATTGCTCCTTTTGTTGAGTCGAGGTGGTGCGTTGAGTAGGTGGGAGTACTGTAATACGGGAGTTAATCTCATTTGTTCATTCTGACCGCCATTAATACGCCCGCTCTTGTCATCGAACATTCGAGAGCAGCCGACAGTGCTTCTATTAGTTTGAGAAAGTATTGCAGTGTCCGCGAGACGTCCATACACTCAGATTGCGATAGGTAATCTCGCTATCGTATATAACGACGACAACATCTGTAAACATACTAGGACAGCAAGCACGCCTTGCGTGTGAGAAATAGCTCGATAACTGTGATAACTCCACGAAAGGGATCACTGGCTAAGAGTAAGGCAACGCACGTGCGGAAATACACCCGCGGTGGCCTCGTTCTAACGCGACAGCGTTAAGGAGCTCGTGTCGCAGAAAAGCCGGTGCCGTCCGCGTCGGTGGCGTTGGCCGCGAGCGCAAAATGGTGGAAGGCAATTTATAAATAAAAACAGCTTGCAAGATGGGCAGGGTGGGAATCGAACCAGGGTCTCCGGAGTGTGAGACGGAGACGCTACCACTCAGCTATGACTTTTTTTTCCTTATTGCCGGCTTCGACATACACAAACAATACACAAAAAATAAAAACATGGCAACAAGGATTTTGCTGGCGCGACATACTGAATTTTTTTGAACGCTGCAAGCTTATCTAGCATGTCAATCCATGTTGGCTGTTCAGGGAGTGCACGATGGACATCTCTAAACCGTACTACAGATTCAATGAAGTGATCACGGGTAGGTCGCGGATTGACTTCAGCATTGTTGAACTGCGTTCTAGCTTTCCACAAACTGTGGAGGCCCAGGAGCATTATAGCGTCATACGGAAAAACTTCCGTTCCTATCGGTAAGAATCTTATTCCATGTGGATCTAAAGGTAACTCTTTCTTTAAAGTCCTTTGTAGCACATCCCAGAAAAATATGGGATCCCTGTAACCTAGAAACGCATGCTCTATCGTTTCAGGTTTCTTGCATAAGAAGCAGTTAATGGACCACGGGACAAAAATACCCCTGTTATGCATCCATGTTTTAACTGATAATGTGTTAGTGTCTAGTTAGAAAAAAAAGAGTTTTTACCGAAGGGTGTACAGGCATTCTTTGAACCCTTGTGAGGACACCTCCTGGGCCTCCACGGTTTGACATACAGTAAATCGGTACAGTGAGCATAGTGTCAATTAGATCTTTATACAGTTTTTTCCTAGTAATATTGGCGAGATACTGCACTGAAAACCGCACATGCAACATTCTGTACGCAAGCACGAATTCTCGAAGGTAACCGTTAACGGCACCATGCACTGCTTCACACGAGCATACAACACATCCTGGAAGGTGACGACATAAAAGCACTTGCATAACTGTACGAAGGAACACATCATTCTGATCGCGAAGGAACATAAAGCGCGACACAACTTGTCGCACAAATAAATGTGCCAACCCAAGGCCCCCTTTCTTTAATGGCAAGAACAAGTTTGTGCGGCTGGTCCTTTCCCAAGTCGATGCCCTTATGAAAACGGCGAAGATACGGTGGATTTTTTGGATGTTGATCCGCGAAGCACACAGCACATTCATGACATACGATATCTTGGACGTAAGCAATAGGTGGCGCAAGACTGTGGCGCACGAGAACATTGACAGCCGTCGCCCCTGCCACGCGTTAGCCTTTCCCTTTATTCTCGCCACTTGTTCATTCCAGTACGGCTCAGGGCCGCGATAAGGGTCGAGAGGCCCGCCTAGGTAGGTTGTTGCAGTGGTTGACCACCGAAGTCGAGCGAAGTGGTCTGGCGTTTCTTCCCATTCACCATGCCAAAACCCATGACTCTTCTCCCAGTTTATTTGCGCCCCGGTGCACTTGCAGAAGGATTCAACTACCGCCACGGCCTCACAAATACTATTTCTAGTTGAACAGAATATAGCGATGTCATCCGCATACGCCAATATTTTCACCTGTGTTTACTGTAACATGAAGCCAGTTATCCGTTCATTGTTTTGAATGGACTTGCACAAAGACTCAAGGTAAGCCGCGATTAACAGGGGCTACAGCGGACATCCCTGCCTCACAGAAGACAGCACTTGCACGCTGTCTGTCAGGTCCCCGTTTACAATGACCCGAGTTGAGCAGTTAGCATACGCCATCCTGACACCGTCTGTTATTACGCTTCCTACGTTGGAGTGCTCTATTATGGCGAAGAGAACATCGTGGGAAACACGGTCGAAGGCTTTAGGGAGATCTAGTTGCATCCATAGCCACTCGATTGCCAAATACATCACAACATTCTAGCACACTTCGAGCTACGTGTATGTTCGTGGCGATGCTTCTACTCTTTATACCACAGGTCTGATGCGTGCCAACCAGCTTTGTTATCACACCCTGCAATCGTTTGGCCAGCACCTTCATAAATATCTTATAGTCGACGTTGGTAAGGCTTATCGGGCGATAAGACCCCACCAACTGACGTTTTTCAGGTGCCTCAGTTTTTGGGATGAGAAGGATGTGCGAAGTTGTGAAGGACAGTGGTATATGTTTTTGCTGATACGATTCAGCGATAACTTTGACTAGAATCTGGGCTATAATTGTTTTGAATGTTTTATAAAATACTAGTTCTAGGCCGTCAGGGCCGGGTGCTTTGCCAACAGGTAGTGCACCATTGCATCCTCTATTTCTTTCATGGAAATTGGCTGTTTCAGACGCGTTCTTTCTTCTTCACCCAGCTTTGGCACTAACGACAGAAATTCCGCTTTAAAGCCCCCTATAATGGTGCGCGGTTGACCGAGCAATTCTTTGAAATGATCAGCGACGATGCGTTTGATTACATTGCGGTCCTCTGAAACGTCATTCCCGCTTCTTATTTGCCGTATTTCCTTATTGCAAGCGTATCGTTTTTCATCCGATAACCCACGTTTTGTGGGTGTTTCACCGGCCCACAGCTTCTCGGCCCATGCACGAATAACCACCGCTCTGTATATTTCTGCATCAATGCTCTCCAACTGAATTTTTATGTTCCTTAATTCGTTTGTGTAAGTACCTGGTTGGGAGCATTCTATACCCGTAAGAAACTCAAGTTGCTCACGAAGCAATGTTTCGTTTCGCTTGTCTTCATAACGCAATGTGCTACTTCTTTCGATGGCTTTCATTTTTACTAATTGCTTAACCTCCTCCCACTCTACACCGATACTTATAGATTGCACTGCCAGTAGCTTGTTTAGCTTCTCATCTACATCCTTAACGAAACCCTGACCCTCCATCAATTTCGCATTAAGTTTCCAAAGTTCCCACTTGAAGTAATTTTTGCTTTCTTTTTTACCAAAGGTTGCAATAACTAGACAGTGGTCACTGAAAGACACTCGCTTAACCTCGTACGATGTGCATAGTGGCACAAGTTGAAGCGACACGTACAGCCTGTCCAATCGTGCATGGCTATCGCCTTGAAAATGTGTGAATTGCGGACGCGTGCTATTTGTGACAACACTTCCGATATCTTCTAGGTTGTGGTCGTGAACTACAACATTCGAGACCTCCGCACTCTTATCTCGCACTGGCAAACCTTTTACACGGTCTACCGAACGACACACAAAATTGAAGTCACCCAACAAAACTAGTACTCTTTTAGTATCAAGATACATCTTAAAATGCTCAAAAGACTCTTTTCTCTCTGCCTCTACATTTGGAGCATAAGCACAAATGACACTGGAATTCAGACCATATTGCAAAAAATCGACAACCAGGGGGCGTCCACTTTGGCACGAAAAGAGCGATTGTACAGTTATACCGACACTATTGCGGATGAAAAGGGCACAACCACCAGAGGCACCGACAGAATTACAGACACAAACATCGTAATGCTGACGGAAAGTGGACACCATTCGATCAGTCGCTTCCTGGATATCAATTTTGGTTTCTTGGATTGCCACCACGCGTAGATTGTTTTCTAAGAGAAGGCAACTAAGCTGACACTGTCGCCTTCTTGCTCCAAGGCCTCGTACATTCAGAGTCGCTACCCGTAATGCTTCAGGATGGTGGATCGCCATATCGAGAGAAAAGGAACCTTATCTTATGGTGTCTACCCTCACGACAACGTCGCAAGCCCCCATACCCCATTTCGGTATCTACAGCACGAGGCTACGACGGCGGTTTCGCCGCCTGCCGTGATTCGGCCGGAATGTTCGGTCGCAGTTTCCAGGACGCTCGCCTCATACTTGCTGCTTTAAAAGGAGGCTCATCACCACCTATTTCATTCGGTTGCGACGCCTTGCTCGCGGCATCATCGTGCGACCGCTTTCCGGCCATGTGGCTGGACCCTTCTGGGGAAAAGTTCATGGGCTCCGCCAGCGGTTGGGTGGCGTTCTCCGAAGTCGCGTCAGGCGTTTCCGCTGCGTTCTACGCCGCCTCAGCGTCCTGTGCCGGTGTTTGAAGCGTCTGTCCAGGAGATGCGCGTGCCTTGGGTTGTGCGTCCGACTGATGCGCCCGAGAAGCAGCCGACGTGGTCTCCTTCACCGCTGGTCCGCTAGCCTCTTTCGATGCCTTGTCCGCATCGGCCTCATCCATGAGAAGTGTTGACGTCTCATCACTGCTCACTGGCCTGGCGACGCTGGCGTACGTCCGTGCGCACTGGCCCTCGTCGTGTCCATGGTGACGGCACGAAGCACACCGTGAAATCTGAAAGTCACGTCGAATATGACATGTGCCACGGCAGCGAAGGCACAGGGGTGGCCTGCCCGATGCAACAACAAGCGCCAGCTCTCCAGCTACGTTCACCTGGTGCGGCAGGTCACCGAGCTTCACGCCAGCGTTCAACTTCAAGGTCACCATCCTCGTAGTTTACCCCTTATCAGGCACGCCGTGAGCGTGCCACAGCTCTCTTGAGACGTCCGTCACCTTCCCAAATGGCGAGAAGGCAAGACGCACGTCCTCGTCTGGTACGGTGTGATAGAGCCAGTGTAGCTTCATTCAAACATCCTAGTTTGCAGGGCGGATCACAAGACATCTCGCATTTTTCACTTTCAACTCGCCGATGTTGAGAATCTTCGCGGCGTCGGCATCCTTGAATGTAACCGCCCACACATGACTCACGCGGTACGCGCTTCCGGCAGGAGCGAAAGTGGAGCGAGCGCATCACGAAAATCTTCCACCCGGTATGGGCGGGCACTGATGTCCCCGTGCAGGAAAACAGTGTTTAAGACAAAACGACCTGTAGGCAAAGTAGGCAGTATGACCTGGTGTTCGTTGTCCGATGCAATAGCCCTGTTTCCACGACCAGGCATGGCCGCTGTAGCCGCTCCGACGGAGCCCTTCATCGGACGTCCGTGACGCTCGGTGGCCGGAAGTAGACTCCCTCAGCTATGACTTCGATGGTTCACAGTCGGACAAAAGCGCCTCTAGTGAATGCGTTGTTGCCTTAGAAACGTGCCGTAGGAAGTTATACTGCGGTGTATAACGGTAATTATGAGCATGTAAATTACAGAAGTCGCAGTTAAACGCGTAGCGAAGTACGTTTCCGCTACATTTCTTCTGCGCTTACCGCACATGCAGAGCCATCTTGCGGCAAAAACCGAAGACCCCCTCCTCGCAATGTACGGCGCTGCCCCGAAAGGTGGCGCGCCACTCGCCCGCGTCTCCCCTTCGTCTCGTTTGAGCGCATTGGGGCCGTGCGGGGACCGGTGCGAGGATGCCCCTACACCGTTGCGTTTAATAAGTTTTCTCGCTCTCTCCCCTTCCAACTTCCAGCGTGCGTAACTCGAACCTTTATGTTTAGGCGACGCGGCTCCTCTTTCCGCTCACAGCGCGACTCCTAGGCGCAGCGTCCGATGCGGGACGACTCTGAGGTGATCGCTTTGCCGTAGCGCGTCTGGTGGGAAAGCGTCCCCTGCGATGTGTGCCGTGCTGCTGGCGAGGAGTCATGCGTCTGCGTGGTGCTCCCAAGCGAGATAGAGGAGGATCCCATCGAGGCGTCAGCCCCATGATCGCGTCCGCCTTCATGGCGCGTCGCGGCCCGGCTGTCCGTTCCGATCACGACGGTTGGCTCATGTAGATCGTTTGTCCCTCCGAGACACCTAGTTCTTTGGTTCATTCCGCTTGCTCAGGCGCACGTTTCGTCTTTGCGTGAGTCAAGAGCATGCCGAACGAATGAGTGGGCGGTGCGAACGGGGTGCGATAACGCTCTCGCGTTCCACTCTTGAAGGCGAAGCTTAAGCGTCCTCCAAGTTTTTAGCGTCGTTGCCGTCGTCTCAGCGTAGCTTGTAAGGCCGTCCATCCTTCAGTTACGGAGAGGCCATAGCTTTCGCGAGTGTTCGCGTGACCAACATCGGACGCGTAGGCGTCTATTGGCGACATAATTCCTGACACAGCACGAAGCACGCTCTCTTAACAAAGTGCCAGAAACGCTGTCACCCGTACACGCTCACGTGTCCAATGCTGATCACTCGAAATTTCGCGAAGGTGATTGTATCCCCGAAACTGCGGGAGCGCGCTCGTCAGTGCTCACCCACCTCTCTGACCGAGTCGGACAGCTGGACGCCTGGCATGCGGCACTCGCCAATGCTCATGCTGGTGAGGCCGCAAAGCATGCGCGCCACGGTGCTCTTGCCGCAACCGTTTACGCCCAACAGGCCCAGGCACTCGTCTTGCTTGAGCTCCAGCGACAGGCCGCACACCACGTATCCGTCGTCGTACCACTTGTGCAGGTCGCGGGCCACCAGTGCGTGCTTCGACGCACCCTGCCCGATCGCCTCCTTCGCCTGCAAGGAGCGAGATCAGACCGAGGGGAAACGCTGCGGCGAGCGGAACAGGCGTCGTTTAGAGCAATTACTGGGGCTCTAAACGAAGCTCCCACAAGTGGGAGCTGTGTCTTGCTGCAGGCTAAAATGAACAGTACGGTCCACTCTTAAACGGAATGCCATAATTAGTCTTCATACCAAGATAACTTAGGCGAATCATCAAATTCACAGTAAAGAGTGCTCAATGTGAGGCGTTAGGTAGACCGCTAATAATAATAATAATAATAATAATAATAATGTCACGTAGTAGTGACGGTGAAGAAAGAAGCAGTACGGTGGAATACAAAACTAGCTTTTATTGGGCGAACCTGTGCCCACAAAACAGGCTACACTTATAGCACAACGATAGCGGCGAACACGGTCGGCGATCGTCGGAAATCTGATCAGCGGGTCAAGTGTGTCGGCTTTTATAGAGCAGTCGTCGAATGTTCCAGACTAATCATTCGGACCCACGTGCCTTCCACAAAGTTCTACACCATTCGCGTCACGCGATGAAATCAGATAACACAAGGTTCGGCGACAACAGACAGCCGGGTAGAAGCATCGATAACTTTCCAGAAACTTCGGATACATGCAGGCACGTGCCGCGCTGTGCGATTACATTTCTTAAGCGGCGAAACGTGGTCGCCCGATAAAGATAAGTACACGTGTCAATAATAATAATAATAATAATAATAATAATAATAATAATAATAATAATAATAATAATAATAATAATAATAATAATAATAATATGCTTCGGACGTCTTTGTGTCGGAATTGAGCTCTAATCAGTCACAGAATAATAAACTGGTGCAGTTTTCAACAGCGGGTCGTACCTGCAACCTACACTCTACGCATCGTACTGTACTGCACAGCACGTAGTGTACGTACTGTCACTACTCGTTCTTCAAGTACAGCAGGCGCTCAAGGCCTGCAACGTGAATGAAAACGCAAACGCACTGCGATGTCTTTGAGCGTGTAATGGGCAACGCATCGCCAGCAAAACGCAGTGTATTCTTTTTAGTTTAGATACGTAGCTCTTAATGAAGTGGAGAAAAAACTCAGCATGACGAGCCCATACCTTTAAATAATCGAGGCAAGCATCAAGTAACAGTAAGTTTGTCAACTACATGGGAAGAAACGTGCATAAGAGACTGCTAAGAGTAACTCACAAGATGGTGGAAAATTCCATTGCACAGACTGCGCAACGCACAAAGAAAACAGTGTGAATAAACAATCAATCAAAACTTGTTTAAAAGACACTGTGGGCGTTGGCAGGACAAAACACGCTTACTCAGCAGAAGAAAAAACAAAAACAGTACACAGCAAAAAGGATATCGAAACACTCGCTACAAAGCTTTACGCAAGACATCTTTTTTATAAATAAATAAATAAATAAATAAATAAATAAATAAATAAATAAATAAATAAATAAATACTTAACTGACACCACATACTGCGTCGTTATCAGTGAAATGGATAAATCTCGCGTTTCAGCCATCGCTACACGTGGCGACGAACTTCCTCCGACCTGCGCTTCTACTTCCGGGACGTCCTTGCTTGGCAGCTTTCGGTGGTCTGGCATCTCTGCCGACTCGGTGCAGAAGAGTTGTCCCGAGTCGCGGCAGCTGATGTAAGCGAAGAGCAGCACCACGTACGCAGCCAGCAGGCACAGCTCTGTGCCCACCGCGGCCGGGTTCAGCTCGAACGGGCTCCACGACACGGACGGAGCCCCCTCCTTGAGCGCTGCGAAGCACCGAACCGCAGGTACACGCCGGTGGAGCGCTCGTCGCGACGGAACAGCGCGGAAGATGCACGGAGATGGGAAGGCGCGCCGCAATAGCGATTAAAACGATTCCCGTGGAAACGAGAGTTGGTTGCCAACCTGCTTGCAGAAGAACGATTTGCTAGGTAGTACGCCGTTGCCGACTTCACTACTTCGAGTTTCCACTTAATCAGGTGTCGCGCCATCGGTTGGACACCCGATTAATTCAAATGGTTCAGCAGCGTCCCCGCTCTAGAGGTGGTCAGGTAGTCCTGACCAAACTTCTCTGGGAGCGCAATTTTCTATTTGGCTACCAAGTTTGATTTTCGAGGATCCTCGGGCTTTAGCATTCGCTACAAACGCGTAATTACAGGTGCTTTTATATCGCGCTTGCTTGCAGTAAAGTTTACTGTCAAGATTACCTATATATATATATATATATATATATATATATATATATATATATATATATAAATTATTTATTTATTTCGAAAATGACATACAAATACGAGCCTGCCCAAGCCAACAATGGGCTTGTGGGGCAGCGCTCGGCAGAATGGAGCAAGCCAGGGAGCGGCACAGTAAATCAATTATGTAGAAGACTCAAAGTAAAACTAAAGAAAGGAAAGAAACGAAATTACACATACAAATCAAAAATATAAGATTTAACTTCTTTCCGTGTGCTGGAAGATAAAACTTTATCTGGCAGGTCATTTAACACATCAGGTACATAGAAGGCACGGACACGTTTGCCATATCTTGTCCGTACTCTTGGTAAGGTAAAGCGGTCGCGTGTACGTAATGCTCTGGCGGGGACATACGGGAGGCAGAACTCATTGTTCCATATACACAAAAGGATTACCGTTTCTTTGAATAACAGCCTGAACGAGGGCATGTGCGAGCATGAAAAAAGACTGGAATTGTTAGTAATGTGCACACCATACATCACCGCCCGAATTATGGATTTTACTAAAGAATCAACTTTATTGCGCGAGAACACTAAACAGAAATAAAAAGAACAGATTCCATATCTCAGCCCACTGTACGCTAATGCATGTGCTATTGTTTTCCTTACGTAAATTGGGCATAGTGCTTTAATAGAATGCAGTAGGCAGGCTATTTTGCGCAGCCTTTCACAAACGTTAGCCAAGTGAGTGTTCCAGGACATGTTAGAATCGAAATGAACACCGAGATAATTGACACTTGAGAGGTATGGAATAGGAGAGCAAGAGCAATTATTACACAGAGGAGAATGAAGAAACAGTGGAGTGATGACAGGAATAGATTTCAGTGGATCGTGAAAACATACTAATTTAGTTTTATTCTGGTTAATAGAAATTAAGTTTTTATGGTACCAACTGATAACATTTGTAGTGTCAGTTTGTAATTCAGCCGCGGCTTGATGGTAATTAGTATGACGAGATACTAAAAGCGTGTCATCTGCGTATTGAAACACCCGACAGCGAAAAATTGCTTGACTGAGATCATTAACGTACAAGTTGAATAAAAGGGGAGCTAAAATCGACCCTTGGGGAACTCCAGCGCTCAACTGTCTAGGTTTGCTTTTAATATTTCCGAGAACTACTACTTGAATTCGACCGTGCAAATAATTCTCAAGGAAAGTTAGAAAAGGCCCTCGGAAGCCATAGCTATGAAGTTTACAAAGTAAATATTCATGGTTGACGGAGTCAAAAGCTTTTGATACATCTAGAAATAATGCACAAGCGAATGCACTAATTTCAAGAGTACTATTGAGGAAATCGGTTAATTCATCTAATGCTAATCTAGTGCCACGCCCACAAGTAAATCCGTACTGATTAGGCGACATTATGTTGTGCGCATCAATGAAGCTCTGCATTACGTGAAAAATATGCTTTTCAAGTATAAGAGCAATGCACGAAAGTATCGAAATTGGCCTGTAGTTTGTGACAACATTGACCTGTCCGCTTTTGAAGAGAGGAACTACAAGCGCTTCCTTAAGGCCAGGCGGTATTTCTTTTGTGGTTATAATGTTATTTATAATTGCTAAAAGAACATTCTTCAGGGCCTCGAAATTTCTGCGAAGGACGTCCACAGATACACCATCTAATCCAACCGACTTGTGCTGTTTTAAGTTAAATAAAATATAGCGAATATCATCCTCGGTACACTCAGGCAGGAATGCAGAGTCAACTACCGATTGTGGCATACAATAACTAGCCGTATTACCGGACAAGCTTGCTGCAGTAGACGAGAAAAAGGAATTAAATTGGTCTGCTAACGTTATAGATGGTGGACCGAAATTCTTCGCAATAGTTTGGTATGCGCCTTTCCGGGGACGACCCCTTAATTCGTTAACCACGGACCAAGTCTTGGACGGGTTATTTCTAAATTCAGAAAATTTACCTTGGAAGTGCTGTCGCCTGGCACCTCTAAGCACAGCAGTGACTTTATTGCGAGCCATCTTATAAGCTTCACGAAGTTACTGATTATTAGGTGAGCGCCGACAACGCGCCCAGGCTAGTTCTTTTTCAGCTAACGCGGTTAGAGCATTTCCATTTATCCACGGGCATTTCGGCTTTCGTTGCTTTAAGACGACTACGTTTTTGCAAGAGTGCACTGCCTGCGTATAAACGGCAATAAAAGATTTATACAGGTGACTGGCAGGAACTTCTGCTAGGAAAGATTTCCAGTCGTAGCCTTGCAACAATGAGTCCAGCTTTCTTTTATCAATAACCTCTATCTGTGATACTGGGTTGTTAGCCGCAGCATGCTGAGACGATAGAAAGCTACACCCAACATAGAAGTGATCGGATAGCTTTTGCTCAATAACAAACGCAAGTACCTGGTCGTTCTCAGTGCGAACATTGACGTGATCTATGCATGAAGACACAAGCGATGTGCCCAAAATTTCGACACGTGTGGGAAGGTTGATAATAGAATCTATTCCAACGTCAGCAAGCGTGTTCAAGTAATCAGCTACAATGTGTCGTTCTTTCTTCAGCACGTTAATGTTAACATCACCGATCATGCACACGTGACCAGATGGAAAAGCAAGTAGATGCAATTCGTCCACAAACTTTCTAACACTTTGATTTGGCGGCCTATAAATAGCGAGCAATGTGATGGCAAAAGATCGTGTGTGAATACGAAGGGCTAGCGATTCAGCACTTGTGAAAATTATGTTCAGAGAAAATATGCATTCGTATCCGTAGTCTACACTAAACAGAATACTATAATATAGATAATCAATTGATTTTATAAAAATATACGCGGCTTCAAAGGCGCAGACGGCAAGGTCACGAATCGATCGACTGTTTTTGCGATGTACATGCACGGTTGCTGATTTTATTGTACTTAAGCAAGTTGAAGCTCGGTAAACAAAAATCGTTTAAACGGAAATTCCGGTTAAACTGAACAACATGCCCTTGATTGGTTGGTTTTATATTGAAACAATGCAAGATAAGATATCCTACAAGTCGAACTACATAATCAGGCTCTAAAAATTTTTTTTTTCATAGAACGCCAGGATTTTATTTTCTCGCAACACCCGTCCTCTGTGAAGCAACTCCAGTTCTTCTGGACGCGTAGCGTGTGCCACACATCCAGCGTCTTTTTTTTTACGTGTTATACAGCGACGCTTCCGCCCTATATGTTGGCGCCAACGAAATCGACAATAATCGGGGTAAAGACTGGCCCTTTTGGAAGAATTACAATGTAGTTAAATTACAGTTACAGTTTCTTTTTTTGGGGGGGGGAGGGGGGGAGGGAGGGGTCACGAAACCTAAACAACAGCCCTTTAAATGACTGCCAGTAGTTATTAGATCCCCCGGTGCTAGTACTAGCTGTGACGGAGTAGAGTGCGCTACGTGCGTGTAAATTAACGAACGCATAGTCTACGACGTTCCGTGTCGGTTGCCCCATTCAACGCTTAATATTGTTACGATACAACGAACTCTCAGAGACCGGCCGAGCAGAATACCTGTGGAAAGGAAGACGAAGTGGGACATTTGCGCTTTGGAGGCTAGCTGGTTTTCATCTTCGTCGCTGGCTGTGCTGTATCTGTATATACGGTCCATCGTCAGTAGTCTCTTTTGTCTGTGTCCCTCCGCACACAACAATACGCTTCATCACATGACAAGGTGGTATAGCGGCGCAGCAAACGTGAAATAACGCGACATTGTGCAACTATTGAGTCAGAACGCATGTTTCGATCTGAAGCGAAATGAGTTAGACCTACATTGTCTATACCCAAATGGCTTGGATTTCAATTTGACTTCAACAAGCTCCTTAGCGCATAATGACAATTACGATGCGGCTGTACAGCGGGGCGCAAACGTTTTCTTCTTTTATAATATTTTTTCAGAGGACTGAAAGCACTTGTTGGGGCGACTTATGATATTGTCCGCAAAACTCGGTGCAATGATTGGAATTCGAGAGTCACGCGAATAAATCGGGAGAGTTAGAAGGCTTGCGTATCTACACTGGCCGTCGATAAACAAAGTGTGCGCACCGACCAGAAAAGGGAGATGACTTTTTGCAACGCTGTCGACAAGGCGTAGCCGTTACAATTTCTCGACATGTCGACTTGAGAAGGCCGGTGGGTGTAGGCGTTTTGAAGCTACTAATAAACCAGAAATGCACCTGAATCACAAATCACACAAAAACAGAACTTTCCGCCTGTGGAAGACGACCCCATATATTCTGCATGACGCTTGCGATGCTCTGCTGATCGAGCTACAGGGATGGCTGTCCCCTCGTCCACTTCTCGGGGATTTTTGTGTATGTTGTCTAGGTCTTGCCCTAGCTTGCCACTAAAAAAATGAAAAATATCTATAACGTTAGCCTCTCGGTTCCGCTTAGTCAAGTAAAATCAAGGCGCATTGCGCAGCGCACAGTTCGCAGGTTTGGAAAACCGTTGAATAAATAAAATGAGATTATGGGGTTTTACGTGCCAAAACCACTTTGTGATTATGATGCACGCCGTAGTGGAGGACTCCGAAAATTTCGACCACCTGGGGTTTTTTAACGTGCACCCAAATCTAAGCACACCGGTGTTTTTGTATTTCGCCCCCATCGAAATGAGG
Source organism: Dermacentor variabilis (assembly GCF_050947875.1). Lineage (NCBI taxonomy): Eukaryota > Metazoa > Arthropoda > Arachnida > Ixodida > Ixodidae > Dermacentor > Dermacentor variabilis. Next base: position 139,832,491 of record NC_134570.1, on the reverse strand, counting down.
CCGTCGTGGTCGGGATTCGATCCCGCGACCTCGTGCTCAGCAGCCCAGCACCATAACCGCTGAGGAACACGGCGGGTGTTGAACAAATAATACACCCTTCTGTAGCACCATAACGTTATCGCGGACAAATGCCGCGATGACGGGGCAACAGCTTAAATAGACGCCAGAAGGAAATATTAACTCGAGAGAGAATGAGAGAACTGACTTCTGTAATGACAAATTCGTCATTCATAACTATTGCAGAGGTTTTGTAATCGAGAAAGGGGAAAAAAATTGGGGCCGCCTGTTTACGGCCACGGTACCTCTCATGCTACTTCAACACTCGCCGATTCACCGAGAGTGGCAGAGAGGGAGGTCACAGGGACATTGCGTCAACTCACTTTTTTTGGGGAGCGAGGGCGATTCGAATTGGAGGGAATCGCAGCAGGAGTGTCGGCTGTAATTGTTTTACGCAGCAACGTCATATAGTGGCATAAAGAAAACGACGATAGACTTCTACACTATACGAATAATCTGTCGATCTAACTCTACTTACTATTTTTCTTTAGTGTTCATTTAATGGCTGGCTATGGTGTTGGGCTGCTGAGCACGAGGTCGCGGGATCGAATCCCGGCCACGGCGGCCGCATTTCGATGGGGGCGAAATGCGAAAACACCCCTGTGCTTAGATTTAGGTGCACGTTAAAGAACCCCAGGTGGTCAAAATTTCCGGAGTCCTCCACTACGGCGTGCCTCATAATCAGAAAGTGGTTTTGGCACGTAAAACCCCAAATATTAATTCATTTAATGGCACGTGACTCATCACTTCCTTGGCGATTTATTTCAACGAGCACAATATATACGCCTGTCAACACTACATAAAAGGAGCAAGAAAACAGCTGGAAACACAAACAGAGAACGTAACTGTCTATGAACGCGTGCATCTGCTGTCTATTGTTCGCATACCAAACTTGTTTTTCAATAAGCACGAGTGCGGGAGTGCTCACGCCATGACGGCCCTCTCTAATCTCGAATGTGTCTCTGATCTCCTGTGACTGCCGATCTCGATAAATATCTTGTATACGCGCAACGAAAGGGCTGACATCCATATTTGATACGATAAACTTCCAAATGGCGCTGCCTGTTCTCGACGTCTGCAAGTGAGTAGGTTCACGCTGGCGATCCATAATACAAATTCCTGTTTAGCCAACGTACGACAAACCACAGGCATCTCATACAACACCACATCGATCTTGCACGGAGCAAAACGTCGCGGGCCCTGATTTTCGTACGCGTAGCCTTTCGCACACTCATCAAGCAAGGCTCGGTAAGCCGTTACCTACCGTTGCTCACTCTCTGAAGCGACGGACATCCCATCGTAGCGCTCGACGAGCGAGCAGCGTGAAAATAATGATGAAAGGCGCACCTATAATTTCGTCACGTGTGCACTTCTCCCTGCTCAGCCGAGCTACGCGCGCTGAAACTGTCCGCGTGTGGCGAAACGCGAGCCGCATAGAACGCGGGCAGGGCGCGCGCGCGCGAGCGGCAAACTAGAGTTACTGTATGTGCTACCGCAGGTAGCTACCTACGGTAGCATATACAGTAGCTCTACGGCAAACGTACGCCGCGACAGCTGTAAGCTCCTCCGTACCGGCGCAGCACATGTCCACGGGTAGCTTGAGGAGCCCGGCGAAGAAATCCTCGCGGTACGTGGCGCGGTAGTCGTGGGCGTCGCTGCACAGCGAGTGCAGCGCCGTGGTGTTCTCGACCGGCGTGGCGGCCATGTGCTCGCAGGTGAGGCGCACCCACTCGAGCACGATGACCTTGAGGACCGCCACGGGCACCGCGCACGGCGGCAGGGCGGTGCACAGCGGCCACGCGTCCTCGCTGCCCACCGTCGTCGCCAAGAACAGGCACGCCTCCATGCACAGCGAACCTGTCGTCTCCGAGACATTAATTAAACGTTAAGTAACTATTATTGCTATAGCAATTACATCCGCACTCGAGGCGAATTTTCGTTGTTGGTATGTATGCAATGTGTTTACCCATGCTCCGTATATGCAAGAAAGATGCTACACTGTTCAGCCCCAAAAATTGCTCAAACTAAGGCTCGTATTCTTGAGCAAATTATCTTTAAGAATTTTTGAGGACTGCAGCGCGCTAACAAAAGTAATTATCATCTCAATCACGACGTATGTCTTTTGTCTTAAGCTTTCTGAGACCGTTAAAATGGGCAAAACAATGTTAGCGCTCGCAATCCGAAAGCGATGCAATTTCTCTGGCGCCGCTCTTTACGGGCACCGCAGTGGGGCTTGTGAGCTGCGATTACAAACCCTACGCGGCGTGTTCGAACTTTCCGAGGTGCCAGAAACATTGGCGCACCCACGTATCCGGGTTCAGTCGCACTCGCGTACATTTAGAACACCGTCCGAACAGTTCAAGCTCAGCCCTGAACAGTGCTATCGCTTCCAGTGCTTCACCCGTTCTTTACTTATGATTAAGCACGCGTGATGCTTGAGCAATAGGGTGTATAGAATGTGCAGTGCAAATCTTGCTACATATGTAAAATTTGTGGCAGAAATCTTCGCAGATAGATACTTGTTGCAGCACATGAAGACCCATGCGTATAGACCAGACACACAGAACGAGCGCATACTCTCAATTGAAGATTTGATTGGTAGATGACATGTATAGGGCATGTTTCTACGAAGGCTGCCGAAAATTCCTAAATAGAGAGCACTCAAGATAAAAATGCGATTTTCACAAACTGCATTCTCGGGAACGGCGGACATCAGTAAACAGGTAAAGTGTTGCAATTGTCTCGCTAATTAGTTAAATACATTTAACAATATTCTTAATTACCGCTGTTACCAGGTTACTGACACTGTAGCATTTGTAGCTACTGACGAGGGGGTCTTATACGACTTTCAAGTCGCGCAGGAGGTCTTTTTTGAAAGCTCTGTACCACGAGACAGCGCCTAGCATTTTCGCTGGGCAACTGAAACAGTATTTGAGAAGCGAAGAAAAACCACGTGTACCAGAAACGTCAGCTGTTGTCGTCTTCTGACGTGCCTCGGTTTGCGCCACGTCAGACGCACCATCTTTCTTATTTCGACTTGGTGATTACCACTCGAGGCAAGCGCTTCCCTCACTACGTCATCGATTCGCCAGAACAAACAGCACACTCCGTTCCATACGTAGCAGTCAACGCTGTGGAAGCTACGCAAGAAGTTCGGTCAAGTTATCACTCCGCGCGTTCCGTCCACGCTTCGCTGCACGCCAACAGCGTCCGCTTGCGCGAGCATGCACGGGAAAATCCGAAAAGAGCCATAAAAATTAAAAAAGTGATTTATAACAACGCAATAGCAGCCATTTACTACAGTCTGTGTTTGTTTCTAAGGATTAAAACTTGTTTCATTCGATTACTGAGCCTGTATAAAGAGCACAAGTGCGGTAAAAAATCATCCAACTGTCCCTGCAATTGGAACGAAGCCACTCAAAAAAGAAAAAAAAAGACTCTAGCGTCCACAGCGTTGACTGCTGTGTATGGAACGGAGTATAGCTGTTTGCCAACACTTGCCTAGAGCATTGCTTGGAGGTGTGCGTGATATCTGGACGTTTTAGTCCCCTTTATTTTTAAAGGTAAATAATGAAGTCTTCTGCTCTATAATTCTGTTTCCTTATATTTTTGTCCGCGCGTGCTGTCGCTTTTAATAAAATGAAAATCGCGCCCTTTATAAGCGTTTAGACACACTCGGAGCTTGCGAATGTTATGTGCTGGCCAACGCTTCCCGCTGCCGACGCAAGCCAAGGGCATGCACGACACGAGCCGTTATCATCAACACGTCACAATAAGAAACACGGCGCAGACCGCGACACGCCAGAAGACGTCAACAGCTGACGTTTCTTGTATACGCTGTCAATAGCTGCGTACGTGCGCTCATTAAGTTATTTAGTGCGTATTTAAGTGTATTGCACTAATTAGCGACAACATTATAACGCTTAACCTGCTTCCAGATGTCCACCGTTCCCGGTAATTAGGCTTGTGAAAAATAGCCCTTTTATATCGAGTGCTCTATTATAAATATTTGACAGCCTTCACAGAAACACCCGGTACAAAGCGATTCCATTCGAAAACATAAAAAATAAAAGGAATCTACGATCATAAACAAGAGGACCAAGAACGCAACAAAAAAGAAAAAAAGAAAACGGAGAAACAACAAATGCAGTATAATGTGTCATGTAGTGTAAGCGCGCGTGCTAAGTGAATATGCATATTCCTTTTCCGACAATGAGACCGAAGCCTGGCTGACGCATGCGTCCGCCAGTCTTTTAATGTGCAACTCTTCGACGACTTCGCGAGTTGTTTGCCACCTATGTTTAGAAAGAACCTCCGTATGTACAAACAACCACTATATCCACATTAATGTTTCCAGTTATAGTCCCATGACGCGCAACACCAACTGCGGCCTCTGGAATTACTTTTTTCATGTTCTGAACCATGTTTTCAATAGGCGATTCCCGTCCCGCAGTACTAAAGCCATACTTATTTGTTTGCAAGAAACAGCCCGAGTTTTTCAGACTTTCCCATGACTGCTATCTAGTTGGCCTATTGCATGTCTTCGGTTAAGTCTGCACCTTGCTAAACTGCGATCAAAAAACATTGCTAAAAAAATAACTTTATAGCATGCACCATGCTAGGATCGGCGCACAGCGAGGTGCTTTCATTTCTCATTTAACCCTCCGAACTTTTCAATATCCAATTTCATTTATTGCGCCTGTGGCAGAAAATGTTTAGTATGTGCAAGCCATTCCTTTCATACAAATGTGCCAATAGAAAATGGAAGATAAACTAATGACAGCGTCTTGAATCGAGCCTTCGTTTGAGAAGCATCTCTAAAGGGCCTGTAAGATAATATTTCCAAAATAAATGTACTTGTTAAATTGAATGTGCAGAAGAAAGCTTAAAGAATGTTCTCCTTCGAAGCGTTTTTGGTAATTATAATTATAGCGCACCTATATCTTACGTCGGCTTGTCCTCACCCCGTAGTAAGCCAAGCCTCCGTACGCCGTGGGAGGCACACACGCACTAGATTGAAGTACTGCGCTCACAGCACCATGCAATTTTAGAGCGCAGCTCTTAGGTGCCCATTCCTGCCTATGGCGTCGGCCTCCTTCGGCAAGGTTCCTTGGCGTTATCGAGCGAACGAGCACAGCGAAGGATGAAAGAGCGAACGCGGAGCGCTGCGGGGAATGAAAGACGGTGATGGCGAAGAGAGTGCGAGTATGAAAGCGAAGGAGGAGGGTATGGCGAAAGCGTGAGAAGAAAAGCGCAGTGTGCCACGCAAGACGGGCTCAGCGGCGACTACCGCTACAAGATGGCGCCAGAGTAGCGCGCCGTCGTCTGTTCACTGATGGCATGCGGCAAGCGCGTCCTTCGAAACCATATATGGAAACAAAGCGCTGCGTGAGCGGAGGTCTGTCTGCGGCGGCTGCTGTGAATCGCGGCCACGCGTCACCCACGAGCTGCCTCTCGCGATATCCCGATTAGCGAGGCAGTAGCGCCAGTATGCTCCGTTTGCAGTGTGCCGCATGAGACAGATTGTCCGCGCCAGCCAATATATCGCGAAATGAAAACACGCATACAGCCGCGCTCCAATTTCGCACTTGGAAGTGTCGTAATAGTCGATGAATTTTTAACAATGCGCATCTACTATATAGAAAGACTGCCAATCAAGTCGCGTCTGTTTTCTGAGTTGTGGCCCCGCCGGCGTTGCTATTTGTCACAGTGTTCATTATCAATGACAGAGCGCTTCCGCTGTCGACGTCATGGCGCCGTGTAGTGACGTTAACGCTGGTGACTGATGAGGGATGTCAACAGAGCGTTGCTGAAGAACGAGGAGAAGATGCCTTTCTTAATTTCAGGCACCGGGATTTGTCCGTAGAGTTTGACGTAAGCACGTGTGCGAAAGTGTACAGGACAAAGGTTATTCGGATAAAACTGAATTTATTCGTAATTCAGGCACACAAACTGAAACTGACCAGTGTGCCCGAACATTAGCAATGAGAAATTAAAGCACCCTTCCTTAATTTTAGGCGAAATGAACGATCAGCAAAGCAAATTACTTTTAGCTTGGAATCAATTGATCGTGTTTGTGCTCACTGGTGTACGTTCATCACTGTGACATTTTGTTCTGTGCGCAGCCGATATGGCTCGCTAAGGGGTCTCTCAAATAATAGCGACAACAGTTCGTAGTGCCCTTAGGCGATGTTACCAAATGAATAGAGTGTAAACCACGTACTCACCCACGACAGCGTATGCGATCAACGTGATGGCGTAGGCTTTGCCGATGCTGCAGGAGCAATAGGCGATCACGTAGGCTGACAGAATGGCGAGCACACCAAAGCAGCTGTAAACCACGACTAGGGCGTCTGCGAGAGAGCACCACATTTGTTTATTTTTTTTGTAAACGTCATTTCAGCTCTTTTGCTAGATGTGACATTGTGAACCGCATCATTGCATTTGTTTAGAGGGGCACTACCTGAAATATATCAATATATTTCAGGAGAGCTTAAAGCCGTCCCCCCCAAACACACAAATTAGTACGCACGCCTATATCTTACACACACACACACACACACACACACACACACACACACACACACACACACACACACACACACACACACACACACACACACACACACACACACGCACACGCACACGCACGCACACGCACACACACACACACACACACACACACACACACACACACACACACGCACACACGCACACACACACACACAAACAAACAAACAAACAAACACACAACCAACCAACCAACCAACCAACCAACCAAACAAACAAACAAACAAACAAACAAACACACACACACACACACACACGCACACACACACACACACACACACACACACACACAAACACACAAACACACACACAAACACACACACACGCGCGCGCACAGGCACGCACGCACACGCTACCACGTGACTACTTCCCCAGTTCCGCCGAAGTCCTGGCCTCTGTGGGTTCTATTTCATCCAGAACATCAAATATGTCGGGTTGTTAGAAAAACGCTCGTTTCGTTTCGACTATGTGATTCATCTTCAAAGTACTTTTTCAAAAGGGTGGGACACTAAAAAATCGTGAAAGCTGTACTTCTGAACACCACCGCAGCTGCAAAACGTGTCCCTGGTGGATTTCTTACCTATCAGGGCCGCAAGAAAGAGTTCACTTCTAAGCGACCGCGTACTATAGCTGCAGGCCGTGTGTCGTGCTCTCCTGCCCAACGTCGCATATTCAAATATAGCTGAGGAAGTATGAGAGCTTGTTACGCACCGTAGGAGTCCATTTCGAGCTCGTAGTGTAAGGCGAAAGTCGTGGCCACGGGAATGGCCACGCACACCAGGATGAGGCAGTCGAAGCACGCGTTGGCCAGGCAGTGTAACCAGCCCGGCATGCCGGTCATGAGCTGCAGTTGCATGAATCCGCTGCAGCTCTCGGCGCTGGGAAAAGCCACAAACACCGCCACCGTCAGGGAGAGCGCCAGGGGCGCCAGAAGCGCCCACACGTGCATCATTTTGTTCACCGGCATCACGAGCCGCGTTATGGGGTCTTCGTGCATCATCAGCTCAAGGGATTCGACGACACCGCCGAAGCCTTTCTCGCCCGAGCCAGTACTGCTACTTCTACGGACTCGACCCTGGGGCACCACCTGTGGAGATCGGCGCGTTGGCATACGTCAGTTCAAGAGTTGGAGCTCCTGCTGCAGTTCGCTATGTTTTTATAAGCGGTCATCATGCAAGCAGGTTCGCCGTGCTGGGTGTGGCTGCAGCGGCACCGAAGTCATTAGGCAGCTCTAGATTAGGGCAGGCAAGACGCACCCCAAGTTTTGGGGGCCGCAAACTCTATCGTGGGCCCTACGGACGTTTTCGTGCTCGCTTTGTTATCTGTTTTTAATTTCGAAAGCATTAAACGGCTCGTGAGGCGGAAAATCGGGCGTTGCCGGCGTGACCGCACGATGGTCCAAAAAAGGCTGCGAACTTTCAACCTTTGGTGGGAGTCGAACCCACGACCTTTCGTGTTATTTAAGGCGTAGTTAATTAAGGCACAGTCAATGAAGATATATTTAATTAAGGCCCTCGAACCCACGACCTCAGATGTTACTTAAGGCGGAGTTAAGGTACAGCTAATGGACGTTTAGTTATCTAGTCCCGAGGCGAAGGCCCTGTCAGGAAACATACGTGTTTCCTTTTGCCACCCCTGTACTTACGACATTGCATTTATGTCCGAAATAAATATTGATTGATTGATACTCAAACTCGAACACTCGAACTTTCGACATTTGGTGGGAGTCAAACCCACGACCTTTGGTTTTAATTAGGGCGAAGTTAAGGCACAGTTGATTGCAGTATAGTTAAGGCACTCGAACCCTGGACGTTTGGTGGTAGTCGAATCCAGGACATTTGGTGTTAATTAAAGCAAATCTAATTAAGGAACCGTTAATTAAGGTAAAGTTAATTAAGACACTCGAACCCACGTTGTGATGAACGCATTTGGTCACGTAACGTCGCGGCGCTTCTGTTGACGTCGCTCGAGTCGTGTGACTCCGGAAGTGGCGCCACCGAATGCCGCCGTGCTCCTGCTGACGTGGCCGCCATGCTTTCGCGTTCGTCCACGTAGAGACTAAGTGCCTAAGGGCACCTTTGAATTTTATTTTCGAATGCATGCATCTCTTTTTCTTACTGATTTATCAAACACATAAGCAATTTATTGAACATGATCCGCGTTCTAAACAACTCGTTAACAGCGCTTCACTCACGCGAGGCGTAAGCATATTTTGGTATATGGGCAGAAGTAAATGCGTGTATTCATGGTGTTCTCTTACGCATGTTCGCTCCTTTGATATCGTCAAACTTGCAGTGTATTTGCAGATATTCTGCTTGTGTGTTCTGGAAGATGGTTTTGTTGTTGAAAATATAGCTGTAGTTCTTTTCAAGCCAACCTTTTTATTCTTCTTATCGTGCTCCTTGCAGGGTAGACAACGATTTTATCTCAATGAGATAATTTAGATAAAAATGCATTTCAGGAGAAGGTCTGTAAGGTGACCGGAAAACCAGACGTGAAAATTGCCATCATAACAAACTACGAAAATTGGACACTCATATTTTTGGAAGGGCACTCTGCTTTCGCTGCACTGCTGGCACAAAACGACGTAGGAGGTTGTATAGAGAGGTAATGCCTATTGGCAATCTTCAAGCAATCAAAATTATGCTGTAGCAGGGTGTAAGCTGTTTTCAAGATAGCATGAAGCAGCGCGGGATGCTTGAACTGAGCAGCTTATTTGAAATATGTGTATGTTGTTTTCGATGCCACTAAGCAGAGTGAGCTGCGCGAATCGAATAGTTAAAGTTTATCGGTCACATACAAAAGTCCAGCCCCATGACGTGAGCGGCACTATCCAAGAAACTGAACGGAATTTCTGAACAAAAATTATGAAAGAAATAATCGACGGTAATGGCAGTTTAACCGAATAGCCCGAACGAACGAACGAGTGAGCGAACGTACGAATGAACACAAGCGATGGAACGAACGTACGCCCGAGTGAGTCAGCGAATGAACCAGAGAACGAACGAGTGACCGAAAGTCCCCCCTCTGCTTCTTCTTCCGCCCCCGCCTTCCCTGCAACTCGGTTGTGCGAGAGCTCACGGGCGTTAGTTTTTTGTCCCCCTCCCCGCACCCCTTCCCCCGGCACTCGGTTGCGCCCGTTTCCTCGGCACCTTCGAATCGAAAGCCCTACCATCGACCATCAACCATCGCCGAACGCCAACCACCGACGTATACGAAAACGGATGCCACGCTGAACGTCGTTCCTGATCGTCCTTCCTGCCCGGAATGGAATACAGTGACTTTCCAGATTTGGTGCGGTACTACACCCGAAGGCGCAGCAACCAGGCATGATGCTGAGATAATTTCGGGTGCCTATGTGTGCACACATTGAAATGCTGTTAGAAGTCAGTCCACGCTGCGTGTTCAACGTGCGTAGACGTGAGACGCTTGAAATAGGTATGACAGAGAGGTCGCGCGACTTAAACGACCCAATCAATGCGACGGCGGCGCGCGGAAAGCAAATGCTACACTCCGAAACATTTTCCGGCCACTCTTGTGCTTTCTTCCCACTCACGCCGGTGGTTGCTATGCTTAGGCACGTATATTGACACGTGTACTTTATCTTTTCCGGGTGACCGCTTGTCACCGCCTAACAAATGTTATCGCACAGCGCAGGGCGCGCCTGCATGTATCGGAAGTTTCTGGAATGTTATCGATGGTTCCATCCGCTGTCTGTTACCGAACCTTGAGTAATCTGATTGCATGTATGCGCGACGCGAATAGTGTAGAACTTTGTGGAAGACACGCAAGTCCCAGCGATTACTCTGGAACATTCTGCGACTGATGTATAAAAGCCCACGCGCTTGACCCGCTGATGAGACTTTCGACGATCGCCGAGTGTGTTCGCCGCTATCGTTGTTGTTTGAGTGTAGCCTGCTTTTGAGGGCACAAGTTCGCCCTATAAAATGCTAGTTTCGTTAATCACAATTTTGCTGCCTTCCTCACCGGCACTGCTACGTGACATCTGGTGGAGGTGCTTTACGTTCATGTACCCGACGCCCCCGACAAGCCGTAATCCAAGCCCGGACCACAAAGGCAACACTAACGTCAGTCCGGAATGCCGAGCAAGCTGCCGGCTACAGCAGCTGCCCCCGGAACAAGGAATTCTACCAGAGACGACCAAGAAGATTGTTAGAGAAGTTCGTCCAGAAACGACCAAGAAGACAGCCCCACTGGCAGCCGCAGCGGCCCCAATAGTTCTGCTGCAGCCCAGGGAGCCACCGACGTTCCGCGGTTCCACATTCGAGGACCCGGAAAGCTGGATGGAGACGTATGAGAGGGTGGCTACGTTTAACAGCTGGAATAGTGACGACAAGTTGCGACATGTCTATTTCGCAGTGGAAGATGCGGCCAGGACGTGGTTCGAGAATCGAGAAGCCACCTTAACGACGTGGGACCTGTTCCGAACCGGCTTCCTGCAAACATTCACAAGCGTCGTGTGTAAAGAGCGCGCCCAAGCGCTACTGGAAACCCGAGTACAGCTTCCCAATGAGACCATAGCGATCTTCACGGAGGAGATGTCCTGTCTTTTCCGGCACGCCGACCCGGAAAGCTCGGAGGAGAAAAAAGTCCGCTTCCTGATGCGGGGCGTAAAGCAAGAAATTTTTGCCGGACTGATTCGCAACCCGCCGAAGACATTAGCTGAGTTTTCTGCAGAGGCATGGGCGATCGAGGAAACCGCGGAATTGCGCACCCGGCAATATAACCGTCAGGTGCTCGCGCCGCAGTACGCCATCCAACGACTGGCCTCCGATGACCTTCAAGAGACCATCAGAGCCATTGTGCGCGAAGAACTGCACAAGGTCTTGCTTTCATCGCAGCCTCAAGTGGCCTCGATCGCCGACATCGTGAAAGACGAGGTTCAGCGATCGCTTGGAGTTCCTGTGGTGCAACCTCAATTTCCGCAACGCCAGCCAGAAGCGATGACCTATGCCGCCGTCGCACGCCGTCAAGGTCCCTCTCCGCGACCGCGCCAGGGCCCTGAAACGCCGCAATTCCATCGTCCGCCGCCGCCGTCAGCACGCCCACCTGTCGCCCAGCGCATCACTACCTTAGAACTTGTTCAATGTAACTGGGGTCGTTTTACTCTAGCTATAATCCCAATGCGAGCATAAAAGTCGTGAAAGCCAGCCTTTCCCTCCCGTTTATAGCAGCTCGTCGAAGCTATTGCCGTTTGAATTTATTTAATAAAATATGCTACCATACTGTCCTTCACGACAAATTTATTCTATCACGTCAGTACGCGTCATAGCGCATAGATAATCGTCACAGGATAGGCATCCTAATCTATAAAGCCGAAAAATTTTTCTGGTTCTTTCCCACCCCACACTGTAATTCACTGGAACCGCTTTCCTGCTGACATAGCAGCTATTCGTGATAACCAAAGTTTTCGCGATGCACTAGCCAGCATTCTATACTAACCTGCTTCGCAAAATTTTCATTGTTATTATTACTCATTGCATTTATCTCATTTCATTTGTTCGTATTTTTTACCCACTCCCATCTGTAATGCCTTTGTCCTTGAGGTTAAAATGAAATAAAATAAAATGAAGAATGAAAGTACACTGTGTCCCGTGAGTACCACTTATCAGGTCGATGCTCCAACCTCCACCACGCCGAGGTTTTTAATGTACACGTGTACACTACACGACAGAAACTGCCGCAATCTTGCCGTACTGCTATAGGTGAATTGCTTGATTTTTTTGTCATAAAATCGCTACTGACTGCTCTTCAGCTTTGCCTAGTGGCTCATAGCGCAAAGACGTCGTAACTGTCGCGGTGCGCTCGAGAGAACAACAGATCATGGTCGAGCTCTGCACGTCGTTATATACATAGGCACCCCCACCACGCGCTTATGAGCATGCTACACGGCTGATCGGCGCTTGCACGAAATTAATGCGACATTAAAATATTCAAGAAAATGCAAGTAGAACTCATTACATAATAAAAACTAATACGATGGCTTCTGAACTCAATAAGGCCACTGGATAGAGTAAAGAACGGCGGTCGTAAGCCAATGTTTTAGGCGATTTGAATAACACCGCGTGCTGTGCACAGTTTTGTAGACGTTGCGACCTTCCACATGACCACTGCGCGAGATGGTTTCGGGTCGCACCTCGGGGACGTGAACAGCGAGCGTGGTCTGGAATCGGGCCGCGGGATCAGCCGCACGGAAGGCCAACACTGCGCTGCTGACGAGGTCGACGGCCAGAGACCGGCCCAGGGCGGCGTAGGGGTTGAACCACGCCTGGAGCCTGTCAGGTGCAAAACGGAAACAACACGTTTATCCCCTTCCGCCGAGGCACGTAGGGCACAAGCATCGATCTCTCGTTCACCTTATAGACATTGCATGTTCCTGCGCCCTAAGGGTCCAGGGCAGTTCCCAGTAAAGTTGGGATATTATATAAGTTGGGATACTGAACCAAAATGGAAAACTGGCTTCTGCGTATTAATTTTTTGCGCTGTACCTTTACCACAAGCGGTGTAGGTTATTCGAGATCTATGGTGCGATTGTACATATCTGCTCTGCGCAGGTAGCGTCATTCATGATGAGTGCAACTGTGTGCAACTCTTCTGGAGTGTCTTATGGCAAGAAACCGCAATAACACTTGCCATCTGTTGCAGGAAATAGAAAACTCGAGCCTACAGGGGACGGATATAATTCCGAGTTGCCTGCAGGCGACCATCGCCCCCATCGAAATACGGCCGCCGTGCCCGGGATTTGATCCCGCGAAGTCTTGCTTATAGCAGCGCAACATCGAAGCCACTAAGCGACCACGGCGGGTGTTAGGCTATCGTTCGGACTTTCTTCATCTGCGTGTGGACTAGGATTTAGTGCTCACCGCTGAAGGTCTTCTCACAAGACGCGGTGAGAAATTTTGGTCCCACCATTGAAGCGATAAGTCCCCTTCCGAAAGCTTATCGATAGCCGCAGTTTCTGCAGACGAAGTGTTAAGAGACGAGGGTGCTAGAAGGCCAGCTACCCTCTCTTCAGCATAGGCATCCACTTATTGCCTTGACCAAAATCCGCAACCGACATTCCTTTCCCTCCTTCTTCGTTATCAGAGCCTAAGACTTACGTCACTGCTATCTTTTTCTTTTTCTATCTCCCCGTTTTAATTTTTTTATGCTGAGCGGAGTATTACAGCGAAGCTTTCTTTCGCCGAACACCGGCCTTTGGCAAAACAAACCCACGCCAAATTTCGGGGTTTCTTTTGTGCGTATGTGCGAGTTTGGGGAATCGGTCCACATACCCAATTGTAGTGTCTCTATATAGATATGCCGGTGAAAGACTGTATTCTTTAGGGAATGGCGCAACTAAACAACAAACAGCACATAAATATTCTCAGTGCTATAAAATGTCCGCCTTGAAGCGTTTTATTTTGTTATTAAAGTGAATTGCATTCTTCTCCTTGTTCCCCGAGGTTTAGCGCGCCTGTTCGGTCGGTGTCTCGCCGAGTAAATAGGGCCGATCCCAGAGACTGTTATCCGCGGTCGCGTGAGTCAGCGATACATCGGGCCGCGCAAAGAGCATTGCCGAATACGTTGCGAGCCGGAACGAGCCGGATCGAGCCTTCTGCGTCATGACGCCTCCCGGGAAACAAAACCAGAGCTACTCCGTAGAAAAATTATTATCGTAAATTATTTGGGGAGATATGAGGCTTTCTAGTATATACGTTCAACAGCATCACTTACGACAGGCGCAAGCAAAAGAAAACTGAATATGTACTGGCTATTAACTCAGTTTGTTATGTGGATAGAGCAGTTTATATACTCGATCACGTCGCGCCTGCATCCCGCATATGCGCACACACCGCCTGTGATAAGAGATTAGACGCTAATAATTCGAGTCTGGTGGCACAACATTGGAACCAAAATTCATGTAGCGAACGAACCAAAAATGTAATACTTTTTTGTACAGGTTGTAGAGCACTTTCGCTTAACGAAAAAAATAAAAAAGAAACATCCGGCTATTGGGGGCGAGCTCCCCCACTGAAAAATCTGGCACCCCCATCGGCGTGACGTGGTATAAAGGATCAAGTGGACATGGCGGCCGCGTCAGCTGCTTCGGAAGCGCCGAAGCGAGTTGAAAACGACAGTTTTCCAACCTGCCGCGGCGGTTCTGATTAAGTGTGGAGGTTTTCCCGCTTCGCGTGTTTGCTAGACAACATTTGAAAGCCCTATAATAGGCAGAGGCTGCCTTTGAAGGCGCCCAACAAGGTAGGCTACTGGTCGCTGCCGCAGTGCCGGACGTACGCAACGGAGCCCGATGTCAGCATTCAGACGCACCCGCAGGGCAAGAAGCTGCGTAAAGCTTGCATCGCGAAACTTTAGAATCGGCAAGCAGCCATTGGCTACAACTCGGGTGCGCAGCGAGCACTCCTGCGAGGAAGATTTCTGATACGGCGTTGGGCTGCGATGTTCGGTGAGTAGCAGAAAGCGCGCACTGGAGGCACTCTCCCGTGCGCGTTGCCTGGCTAACGCCCTGAAGCTTTGGTCTATGCACTTGTTGATTCTAGATACTGGCAAGTTCGCTGGGACGGAAAGGGAACGGTGAAAAGCACATTAAAAAAAGGCATGAATATATGCTCATGCTTCTGTCGCACCAAACAGTAAAATGTACTGGATTAAGAAAAGGAAGCAGCGGCAATTGCTCGCTGAGTAGACAGATAAACATACAATGTGACCCAACTTGACAAATTATGATATTGAAACGTGCAAGAGTTGAGAAAAAAAAAAGATTGGATCATCGCGACGGCACATTCCAAGTCGACTGTCATGGGCGTTGAAGTCCCTAGTTATAAGGCAATTATTTTTGAACAGCTCTGATAGTGTCGACGCAACATTGGTTGCTTGTGTACTCTCAAATGCTCATATGCTGCAATCTAAAGCTCACGGCACGGTACGAAACATTGAGCGAGACATTGTGCGCGGTCATGGATGCAAACGCGCAGTCGGTCCCCGCGAAGCCGGGCGATCCCTGCATTGAGGCTTCATTGTGTTATGCTCCATTTGGTTATACAAACAGCCTGCTATAAGAACCTATTTCATATAGTTCGCTCTCATCAATTCCTACGCAAGCGATGTGCTTCCAAAAGATGGCGACTCCGAAGTCCTCGCCCCTAATATAATGTCAGCGCTTCTTTAGAAAACAAAAGTATGTATGCATGAAATATAAAGTAGCCAGGCGGTATTGTAAAAGAAACGAAGCCTAGTTGGGGCTTCATATAACTTTTTTTTAAATATAGTTGCCAGGTCGGTGCTGAAGGCACTCCAATTCAGAGGAAAAATCACAAACTGATCATGATCATGACGATGAGATTCGCGGAAGTTCGCTTTTTGTGTTTAATTGTTCCTGCGCGTCTTGTCTGTTTATATATAGTATATCTTTAGATTTCGATTTCCTAGGACGGCATTATGCTTCCCCATATCGCATCGCCTAGAAAAGCAGTTTTGACTCGACCGGGTGACTTAACAATTCAGCGGTATGCCTTTAGAAGTATGGTGACAAATTTAGGCGCATTGCCTCTTTGAAATAAAATTGCAAGGAGGCAGGCTAGTCAATGTACTTACGGCAAGTTAATCGCGTCATTAAAAAATCACTAACAGATTCACTAAAGCTACAGTAAGACGATATTGTCGTTAAGGGGGCAATCTGTACTTGAAGGTCGAAAGTTGGCCCAAAAATTGTATTTTAGGTTGTCTCATTTTCGCGCTTTGAAGACCCTTAATTTTTACAAGATTCATTCCATAAGATTTCGAGACCCTTCATTTTCACAAGATATTTAAAATTCTGTCCCAAAAGTAATGCTTTCGAATGTTTTTCTTTGATTTCTCAAGTCAACGCTCTTGGTTTTCGTTGTGGAGGATCAATACCTTTGGTTTTACTTGGGCTATCGTTATAATTTTTTTCCTAGAAATATATATAGATGTGTGTCGTGAAGTAAACTTTGTTATAATACATATTCGAGTAATTTTCAAGATTAACCGTTTTGTCAACGTAATGAACTTTTATGACAATGTTTGATAACCTATAACTACGCTTCAATATGACCTAAAACAATCACTGATACCTTACAACACACTATGAGTATTCAGAATCAATTGCGTCTGCTGTACTTTACCGTGCTGCTGTTGTTAATTAGTTAATTAGGCCCTAAACAAAAGAACGCCCTGTTTTCGATATTGTCACGGGGAGTGACATGTGAAGAACACAGTAGCAATACTGTGAACGACAAAACTATTACTGGGCGAACCTGTGCCCACAAAACAGGCTACACTTATAGCACAACGATAACGGCGAACACGGTCGGCGATCGTCGAAAATCTCATCAGCGGGTCCAGCGCCTCGGCTTTTATACAGCAGTCATCGAATGTTCCAGACTAATCTTTGGGACCCGCGTGCCTTCCACAAAGTTCTACACCATTCGCGTCACGTGATGAAATCAGAAAACACAAGGTTCGGCGACAACAGACAGCGGATAGAAGCATCGAAGCATCGATAACTTTCCGGAAAATTCGGATACATGCAGGCGCGTCCTGTGCTGTGCGATAACATTTGTTAGGCGGCGAAACGTGGTCGCCCGATAAATATAAGTATACACGTGTCAATAAATACCCCCCTCTTAAAAAGCATCGACCCGATGCTGCAAACAAACGAAAGTAATAAAGAAGCAGAACTGATAGTTGGACGAGTTGGTATGAATTCATAGTAAAATATTTTTGCGCGCACACTTGGCAAGGACACAGTGAAAGGGGGACACAAGAGCGCTCGCGCGTCCACGGCGAAGCGCTCGTGTGCCCCCCCTTCACTGTGCCCTTGTCAATTGTGCACGCAAAAATATTCTACAATAATAAAGAAGCACTCGTAGCAAAGAAAACAACAACATAAGGAAAGTTCGTCAGCATCCGAAAAAGGGTTTAAGACGCACCACGTGGACTACTTCAGATCGTGCGCGGCGCCGCTGTGAATGCGAAATGCTGTCTGGCACGACGTCATAGTCCAGCGCGCCAATACGTCGGATGACCTTGTAGGGTCCGAAATAGCGTCGCAATAGTTTCTCATTGAGTCCTCGTCGGCGTATCGGGGTCCATGCCCAAACACGGTTGCCCGGCTGGTACTCGACGAAGCGTCGTCGGAGGTTGTAGTGTCGGCTGTCGGTACGCTGCTTGGTCTTGATCCGTAGGCGGGCGAGCTGTCGGGCTTCTTCGGCGCGCTGGAGATACGTAGCGACGTCAAGGTTCTCCTCATCAGTGACGTGAGGCAGCATGGCGTCGAGCGTCGTCGTCGTGTTCCTGCTGTAAACCAGCTTAAACGGCGTGATCTGTGTTGTTTCTTGCACCGCAATGTTGTAAGCGAATGTTACGTACGGCAGGACGGCATCCCAAGTCTTGTGTTCGACGTCGACGTAGATTGCTAGCATGTCGGTGAGGGTCTTGTTCAGGCGCTCCGTGAGACCATTCGTCTGCGGGTGGTAGGCAGTTGTCCTCCTGTGGCTTGTATGGGACGTCGTCAGGTCGTCATTCGTCGTCGTATTCTTTGCTTCCACACTTCGTCGGGACGGCGGCGTGTCGTTATGTCGTCGAGGTAGTTTCTTCGGCGTCTTAGTCGGTGGCGGAGGATCTTCGTCAGTTCGACGAACAGCAACCGCACCTCCATCAGTTGCTGCTTTTAGTTTTCCGGATATGGGCTCGCTGACCGGCCTCGGGCTGGGCCAGTGTATGGACGGCGCTGCGGCGACAGGTAGCGGCCTGGTGTCGGCGAACGGGATGCTCATCGAGGGCTCCACTGAGTAGTGGCGAGGTAGTCGGCGATGTCACGAGGGCGTTCACCTTCCCCCGGGCGCTGTGCGTTGTCGGCGAAGCCTCCCAATTCCAGGTCGCGGTATGGGCATCGGCGGTACACATGGCCGGCTTCTCCGCAGTGATAGCAGAGCGGGCGGTGGTCGGGGGCTCGCCAAATGTCCGTCTTCCTCGCGTAGGTGCGCTGGGCGACGGGTGGGCGTGCTGGCGGCGGCGTCGGCGGATGACGTAATTGCGGCGTTACAGGGCCCTGGCGCGGTCGCGGAGGGGGGCCTTGACGGCGTGCGATGGCGGCGTAGGTCATCGCTTCTGGCTGGGGCTGCGGTAACTGAGGTTGCACCTCAGGAACTCTAAGCGATCGCTGAACCTCATCTTTCATGATGTCGGCGATCGAGGCCACTTGAGGCTGCGACGAAGGCAGGACCTTGCGGAGTTCTTCGGGCACAATGGCCCTGATGGTCTCTTGAAGGTCGTCGGAACCCAGTCCTTGGATGGCGTACTGCGCCGTGAGCCCCTGGCGGTTACATTGCCGGGTGCGCATTTCCAGAGTTTTCTCGATCATCGATGCCTCTGCAGAAAACTCAGCTACGGTCTTCGGCGGGTTACGAATAAGTCCGGCAAAAAGTTCTTGCTTGACGCCCCGCATCAGGAAGCGGACTTTTTTCTCCTCCGACATTTCCGGGTCGGCGTGCCGGAAAAGACGGGCCATCTCCTCCGTGAGGATTGCGATCGTCTCGTTTGGCAGCTGCACTCTGGTTTCTAGTACAGCTTGGGCTCGCTCGTTTTGCACGACGCTTGTAAACGTTTGCAAGAAGCCGCTTCGGAACAGGTCCCACGTCGTTAAGGTGGCTTCTCGATTCTCGAATAAGGCCCTGGCGGCGTCTTCCAATGCGAAATAGACATGCCGCAGCTTGTCGTCGCTGTCCCAACTGTTCAACGTAGTGACCCTCTCATACGTCTCCAGCCAGCTTTCCGGGTCCTCAAATGTGGTACCGCGGAACGTCGGTGGCTCCCTGGGCTGCTGCAGAACTATTGGGGCTGCTCCGGCTGCCATTGGGGCTGTCTTCTTGGTCGTCTCTGGACGAACTTCTCTGACAATCTTCTTGGTCGTCTCTGGTAGAATTCCTTGTTCCGGGGGCAGCTGCTGTAGCCGGCGGCTTTCTCGATGTTCCGGGATGGCGCTGGTGTTGTCTTTGTGGTCCGGGTTTGGATTATGGCTTGTCGGGGGCATCCGGTACATGAACGTAAAGCACCTCCACCAGATGTCACGTGGAGTGACGTGTGAAGAACACAGGAGCAGTACTGTGAACGACAAAACTAACATTTATTGGGCGAACCTGTGCCCAGAAAACAGGCTACACTTATAGCACAACGATAGCGGCGAAAGCGGTCGGCGATCGTCGAAAATCTCATCAGCGAGTCCAGCGCCTCGGCTTTTATACAGCAGTCATCGAATGTTCCAGACTAATCTTTAGGACCCGTGTGCCTTCCACAAAGTTCTACACCATTCGCGTCACGTGATAAAATCAGATAACACAAGGTTCAGCGACAACAGACAGCGGATAGAAGCATCGATAACTTTCCGGAAACTTCGGATACATGCAGGCGCGTCCTGCGCTGTGCGATAACATTTGTTAGACGGCGAAATGTGGTCGCCCGATAAATATAAGTACACGTGTCAATATCATGAAAAATATTTATCCAAGGAAAAAAATAATTGCATTCTTGAAATCAGCTGGTAAAACTATATTAACTGACATGACATGACAAGAACTTTATTTGAGTCCTGATGGACTGAGATCTTGTGGAGCCAGAACCGAAGGCTCCCGAAGATCAATGCGGTGGCTCGGCCCATGATGGAACCGGTAGATCAAGCCCCCTGCCCCCCCCCCCACGCTATGTCGTGGGCTCTCTGGACAGACTGGAGTTGAACGTGGAGATTGCTGCTCTTGAGAGATTCCTGCCGTTGTTCTTTCGTAATGGGTGGAGAGGCGTTAAGGGCTGGGCACAGCCAGAGCATGTGGTCAAAAGAGCATGAGTCATGACCACCTTTGGGGCACGACTGTGAGTGTTCAGGATCTACCTTGTCAAGGGATCGAGGAGTGGGATACGAACGGGTTTGCAGGAGTCTGAGTGTGGTAGCCTGAGGTTTGTTCAATTTGGGGTGAGGGGGTGGAAGCGTCTTCTTGCCTAGTCGATAATGGGAAACAATTTCGTGGAAAGTACATAATGGATCTTTGTTTATGTTGACCTCATTCCAAGCCTGGCTACCCGCGACAGCGCGGTGCGTGAAATCGCGCGCTCTTCGTTGTGCCTGCTCGTTAGGATTACATCCAAGCTGGTTAATTGAGCTATCTAGATGGGCTGGGAACCACGAGATTTGGTATCCTCCTTCGCTGCTCTCCCTAGTCCTTTGAAGTGTTTTAATCGCAATACTGTTCGCCTGTTCAGATATGATAGCGGACGAGAAGGATCTAACCACCATGCGTGAGTCCGAGAAGACGATAGCGGAAACTTTTGAGCTGTGAAAAGCCAGAGCGATCGCCGCTTCCTCCGCCACACGGGCAAACTTCGTATAAACAGAGGCTACATTGACCAGGTTGCCCCCTGCGTCTACCACCGAGACAGCGAACTTATCTCCGCTGTCATATCTGGCAGCATCGACAAAGAGGGCATCTAGTTTTTGCTGATTGATCTTTTTAAGGACGAACTTGGCTCTCGCGAATCTTCTACCCTCGTGATGCACTGGGTGGATGTTTCGCGGGACGGGGTAAACTATGATGCGACTTTTGGTTTCCCGGGTCAAACTAACTTTGGTCGCTGGTTCATGTCTGGGTTGGATTCCCGCTTCTTCTAAAATCTTTATCCCTGGCTTAGTGGATGAAAGTCTCATTATCTGAGCCGCTGTGTGAGCTTCTATTAGCTCATCGATGGTGTTATGGAGTCCTAGCTCCAGCAGCTTCGCAGTGCTTGTGGACTGCAGAAGGCCGAGCACGGGCTTGAGGCCGGTTCTGATTAGGGAGTCGAGCTTGGCTTTTTCCGCTTTACCCCAATTAAGGTACTTCGTGATGTAGATGACATGACTCAGGAAGAATGCCTGATAAGCTCTGAGCAAATTGTCCTCTTTGAGACCGCCTCTTCGATTTGAGACGCGGGCTACAAGTCTTAGGATATTATTAGCCTGTCCAGTGAGCCTGTTGAGGGCCGTCGAGTTACAGCCCTTGGCATCAATGAGGAGTCCTAGAATTTTGACCGAATCCTTCCTCGGTATGGGATGCCCATTTTTAGCTCGAATTTATATCGGCAGAGTTTCCAGAGGTGCAAGATTTCTGACCCCCAGTCTGGACTTGTGGTATAACAGTAGCTCTGATTTAGCGGGGGAGAGTTCAAGGCACGTGTTTGAAAGAAAATCTTCGGTAGCATCCAACGCGCTTTTTAATATTAACTGCGCAAATTTTATTCAAATTGTTTAAAAAGTACTAACTCTATTGACGATACTAAAAATATGACGATGGCTAAGCGATATCTTTTGCTAGCATCTTGTCCACTTCTGCCTTGATGACTTGGCGCTCCAGTGCGGGAGCTCGGGAGTGTCGTCGATGAATTGGCTGAACATTTCCGAAGTGAAGGCGGTGTTTGACAAGTGATGTATGGCTCAAAGGGACTTTATTTAGGTCATAAATGTCTCCATAAAGATACAATAAGTTAGGGAGTGCTTCAGCTTTGCCAGGCAACAGGTCCGGGGCAATCATTTTTTCAATATCCTGGTTAGAACAACTGGCAGACTTGCTAGGCTCACAAAAGTCGTCTACGGCAAAAGTTTCAACGTAGCGATCCGATAAAGCGATAAGTCTTGGCCAGTGTTATCCCCGTGGGTAGCCATTGCTTTGTGTAGCCAAATTCACCACGAGAAGGCACGTGCGGTTGGCGGTGACAGTACGGTATGAGGGACGATGACGTTGTGCGTGAGAACAACGGAAGTAACAGGCGCAGCGATGTAATCACTATCTGGAACTGGCGGAGAAGATTCGATGTACGTCAGATGTACATTCTATGAACAGTTCGATGTACGTCAGAACGTGCGGTGGCGCATGAACAAAATCAGTCGTACTTAGACGAATCTCAGGTGGAGCAGGAGGACCGGCGAAGAGAGGCAGGTCAAGGTGGACAGTACTTGCGGAACAATCGATGTGCGCAATATGACCAGAGAGAAAGACTAGGCCAAGTTTCAGGTCATGTGGGCAGTGAAAATGACGTCAGTATGGTCACCGGAAATGCTTAAGTGGGCAGTAGACATTTCGACTACCCCAACCGTTCTGCCGTCGGCGATGCATACGACCTGAGTGATGGCAGGTGCGAGAACTTCCTTTAGATGATGGGGAAGGTGAGGGTTCATAATGGAGATGTATGCGCCGGTATCTATGAGTGCTGTGACAGATGTGTCATCTACTTGGACATCTAGGAGGTTGTGCCTTGTTAATAGCGTCAGCGGAGGATTTTGCGGTAAATTGGACAGTGCAGCACCACCTCGATGTGCCGCATCGTCTAGTTTTCCGGCAGGGTGGGTCCTGAGTACGGCGGCGGAGCGGCGAAGTTGGGGCGGACGTGGCTGACGACGTTATGGTGAGGGCGTAACAGCGGCCAGCACAAGAGGCGTCGGAAGGATTCCGGTAATGGGAAGGAAAAGGCGGGCTCCGGTAGGCATGGTCATAGAACGAGGCATACTGGCGTCAGGGTGATTAACAGAGCAGGCGGTATTCGGTAGGCGGGATAATTGATAGGCGACACGGCGGGTCTTTCTGTAGCTCGGAGCGGTGGCATTCCTTTATGATGGTTTTGACAGTAGAAACGTTGTTCAAAACCAGGAGATTAAACGCCTCATCCCCAATGCCTTTGAGGATATGTCCTACCATGTCGGACTCTGCCACGGACGTGTCTAAAGGGCGAGGGCGTCTTGAATATAGGAGACATACTACTCGGTAGCACTTTGGGAGCGGATAGCGAGCTGCTTTTTGTCAGCTAGCTGTCGACCAAAGGGATTACGAAAAGGTTGGACAGATTGTGCTTGAATAGCTCCCAGCTAATAAGTTTGTCTTCAAGTTTTTGGAACCAAACGCGCGGAGTTCCGTCCAGATAGAAAATGACATTGGCGAGTATTACAATCGGGTCCCACCTGTTCCCCTTACCGACACGTTCATACATGCTCCGCCATTTTTCTACGACCATACCATTGAGATCGGATAAGCTACCGGGGTCATGCGGACGTGGAAGGGCAACATACTGGGTCTGCGTAGCCGACGGTGCTGGTGCAGGCGTAGACGACGTGTCGTCTCCAAGAGGCATTGTCACAAGCTGGTTGTGACGTCCGCTGCCCGGCTCCGTTGCGAAAGAGACGGGTACCCCGCACTTCAACCAAATGTAACGAGTATGAAACTATTTACAGTATATTTACAAAGAACGAACGTTCGAGGGGACGGAGGAGATCCCAACCCGGCTGTGTCCATTTTTCGTCGTCTTCAGGACCGTTGTCGTTCTCTTCTTGCGTCTCATCGTAACACTACTTTAAGTGCCTCGTACCTCCTTGAAGTGATTAAAGGCTCGCTATATTTAGTGACTTTCTCGCTTGGGTGGTCATGCAACGCCCAGAGAACATATACGCAGTAACCACTAAATGACGGCGTTATTTCACTGCGTACCCATCAGTGGTTGAACATGCGTGAGATGTTGCAGGCACACATGCGTCTTATGCCGAAACGTGGTGCTCATGTAGCAGCGTGCCTTCACTGCACGCCGCTACAGACGTTGAGGATAACGGAAAGCGCATTGGCAGTGTATGTATGTTTACTGTAATGTGCCGCTTTAGGTTGGTCGGTTAGGTTTAGCACTGAAAACAGCGCAAAAGACACGGGCAACTGAAAGTTTTATATACAGGGTGTTTCAGCGAACACTTTCAAAAATCTTTAAAGGTTGCATGTGGCAGATATCACAATTCTAGTTCATGAGCTGGTCTACTCGAAGGGGCGGACGATACTTGCACGAAAAATTGAGATGCAAAATCGGCTAATTCATAAAAATAGCTAATTAGTTTTAGCTAATTACATTATGGCTGATATTGCAATTAAGAAATTCTAGACGTGGAGTTAGCAAGGCGAATCTACTTGGAACGAATTTTCAAGATGGCAACAGTTTCAAGATATAAATTCCCGAACTTTGCGGAGAAATGCATTGGTGTTCCAGTTAATTTGTTAACAAAACGTCGTTTCATGTACTGAAGCACATGTACTGAAGCAAGTGAAGAAGCCATTATCGTTAACAGCAACATCAGGGATTACAAAATTTACCCGTTCATGTATTTTTGCGCTTTCTTTATCATGGTTACTGCTCCCCAACATGTCTACGGCAGCGTTCCTTTTCCCCGACCATCTATGCACTCACAGCCTCGACGCAACTACATTAAAGTTAACTCACCCGTTGCTGCGGAAAACCGCACCGAAGACGTAGTGTTGTGTGTAGGCGACGTAGTCCAGCATGGCCTGACTGAGCAGTACATCGCGAGCATTCCCGTTGTACACAGTCACGACCGCGCCTTCGTCATGAAGCTGCAGTAAGAATACATACGGTTTACAAATAATTAATTAACTAATTAATTAATTACATACATAATAATTATTTATTATATTAATTAATTATTCATTTATTTACAGTGCCCACGAGCAACTAAGGTGTGAGTGCTGCCTCTCCATCCCGCATGCATAAAATAAAAGAAACAAAAAGAGAACAAAAAAGACGGCAGGGGAATATAAGTAAAAGGAAACAATTAATAAAAAGCAATTTTGAAAAGAAGGCTGTACATAGAACAAGGTGCACGGATAACACAAAATAAAGAAAGGAGGAGAGGGGCAGTTGAACAATGCGTGAATCTATAACACAACGCAGAGCTGGGAAATGAATGACAGCGAGTTATGAAAAATATCGAGATCATGAAAATAAGCTTTATAAAGACTAGGTATACTGTGGACGGATGAGTGTGCGTGATGACAAGCAGGAACATGGAGAGGTCTATGCTCTCTAGTGATCTTGCTCTTAATACGAAACACGATACAACATAGGTATTCGGGGCAGGTGAGGATACCGTGAAGGAGTTTGAAAAGAAACAGAACGTGAGCGCCATTACACCAGCAGCAAAGTAACGGAAATGACAATAATGTAGCAGTGCTAGGGCAAGGTCCAGTGTCTGTGTTACCAACGCGGTGATGAAACATGTGTTTAGAAAGCTTTTATGGACCCGATCTATACTCTCCCTTTTGGATCTGGAAATGCCATTCCAGACGACTGACGCGTATTCGAAATGAGGAACACAGAGTGTTGTGTAGAACTTGTGGGTCTGTTAAGGAGTATTGAATTCCCTCGATAGTCAGAAAGTAGAGCCAAGAAGGTACATATCCCGAATTTTAACGCTTTTCTTTTTTGTGAGCTGAAAAGCGTAAGGTTGTATCAGAAAGCACACCGACATTATTGATCTCACAGACTTTGCAATATGGTACAGAATCTTTAGACTAATAAAAAGAAAAGAGAGCTGTTGTGCATGTGAAAGTCATGGATTTGGTCTTAGTAGCATTCAAGATGAGGTTATTATCTTTCTGCCATCTCGAAAAAGGAAAGAGATGTGACTACAGGATGCGACCGCCATTAACAGTATAAATTCCCTTGAAAACCTTGGTGTCATCCGCATATAGAAGGAAAGAATTCTGAATAGGTGGGAAAGAAAGCTACCCTAATATAACTTTAAAACGAAGTGTTGCTAATAAATGCTGTTCCTTGAGGGACGCCGCTTGCTGCCATGTACGCACAAAGGTGTTTGGCTAAATAAGAGAAAATGACACATCCAGCAAATCGTAGCAATTGCTACAAAGGTTTCAATTGTAGCAATCCTTTGTAGCAATTGCTGTGATTTGGTGGATGTCGCATTTTTCATTAATTACTGCTCTCCACCTTGCGGGTTGTGACAGAACTTCAGTAAAGTGGAAAGTTGGGCTAGTTGGTGAGTGATCATCATACCTTGCTGGTGAAGCAGCGTACTGACACGGACACAGTGAAGACAAACAGGAAAAGACAACACTCGCTGTACTCGCAACTATTTTATTTCAGAACACATACTTCATATTTATATACCTGCGCACCCTCAGGCGTAAAAAAAAATCAAGGCAAGGTTAAAGGCATTTTTAAAAAAATCATTTGCCCGCGCATACTTGGGCGACAAACATATAGCACCTATCTATCATGGTGTGCAATCCTATCGTAATTTGTTGCAACCCTAACAACCATTTTTATTACACAATTTTTTTTCTCTTCTTTTTAGTGTACTTCCAAAAAGGCAACCTCACCATGGCTTAGATGTACAGATGGCTGACTGATACAACCCTCTCCCCTCTTGTGAATATGAAAGGCTTCGATTATTTCCCTGGTTAGCTGATCCTTATGCTGTGATAAAACTGTGGTATCATTGTAAAGCGGCCAGCACCCATGTTGTGAGCAGTGCCCCTTAATGTGGGAATGAATGTTTCCCCCCAGTGACCTTTTGTGCTCCAAAAGTCTCGTGTTTACACACCGACCCGTTTGGCCGATGTATACTTTTCCACACGATATGGGCAAACAGTAGACTGCAGATGACCCGCACTCGACAAGTTTTTCTTTATGATTGACTGTGCACTTACGACCATTTACTTTTACTTTTGTTGAAACTCAACGATCCAGTCCCATATATAGGTGCCATATGTTTGTCGCTCGAGTATGCGCGGGCGAATGATTTTTTATAAAATGCCTTCAATCTTGCCTTGATTTTCTTTGACGCCTTAGGGTGCGCAGGTATATAAAAATGAAGTACGTGTTCTGAAATAAAATAGTTGCGAGTGCAGCGAGTGTTGTCTTTTCCTGTTTGTCTTCACTGTATCCGTGTCAGTGCGCTGCTTCACCAGCAAGGTATGACGTTCGACAGAACTATTATGTCAAAGATGTTTGGCCATCGAACACAGCACAACGTGATCTATCAAGAAGATATAACATGGTAGCTATCAGGAAATTGTGGAGGGGGACAGGACACGGAAAGCTTCAAGCACTTAAAGTGCTCCCCTCCCTCCATGCCACTCTCCCCATTGGCTGATGAGCTTTTCAACCAACAACGCAGCACTGGATGTAGGAACCGTCGTGTGCTGCTGACTGACACCACCGTTGAAACCTGAAGCTTTATATAAGGATGAGAAGTGGGCAACAAAACAGTCCACGACTGCTTGGACTTCGACTCCGCTGGAGTCAAGCAGGAGAAAACACTCTCTACGTTTTTGAATATAGTTCCAAAAATCTGCCTGTTTTTTAGATGCACACTTTTCCAAGAATGCAATGTATTAGTCATGATCCCACTTATAGAGGCGTTTGCAGAAAGCCGAAAAAAGGCGGAATTCTTCTCTCCAGTCATTAGGCACAGAACTTCTGGAATTACAGTGCGCGCGATATTTGATTATTTAGGGCAGTTATAAGTTCGGATGAGAACCAGTTGGTATATTTGGAGCGTGTGGGTCTCTGTTGCGGAATGTATTTGCGCATACTGCTCCGTAATCTAATCTACTTGGTCATCAACATAGATTTTGTCTGTAACCAGTGACCAATTGTTGGTGGACAAGAAATCATATAAACCAACGTGCAGCACTTGAAAGCCAAGCAAGATGATTAGTTTATGCCACTGGAAGAAGTCTGCCTCTGGGCTGACACAAAGACAGTATCTTTAGTGACGGACAAAATTTATCGGGGCGCACCTAATCTAACATAACCTAACCGGAGCAGAAAGTCCAACAAGAGGCTGCACTTGTTATCTATGTAATGATTGTAAAGAGAGTATCCAAGCGTGTTCCAATCAATTCCAGGTGTACTAAAACAATAATAGTATAAGTTTATTTGACCATCATTTCATACTTGATGACGCAAGGTGACCGAAGTAAGAACTGTCTTTCAACAGCTTGACAGTGCAACGGCACCCTTTAGGCAGCGGCATACAAAGTGACGTAATAAGAAAATACACAGAAGCGAAGCACTACTCGCGGCGATAAGACTGCGCTAAAGACACATATAAACATGTTACATAAAGGCTGCATCTGGCAACATATGTTTTAAATAAGAATAAAACCATACACACATGGCACGAGAAATAAATGATTCTAATAACTTACGCAATGCAATGACATGGCAAATGCACTAACAGAAAACATGGCAACAATGTCGAGTAATACCATAATTCTGCAAAGCGATTGGGCTTTTGTTACACAAAGAAATAACCAAGAAAAGTCAAGGAACGAAAGTAAGCTAGGAGTTTATGAAATGTGACATAATGGGGTGTTATATCTTGCCTCAATAGGTCATTAAGAAGTCTTGGAAGCTGATGTTCTTACGTTTGTAGACTATATGTTGTGTGAAATGTTTTAATTTCGAACGTGTCCTTATTTCTTGTTTTGTAGCATTGCTCACGCCTTTTCAGGTCTGAAAGATTTTGAAAAAGCATGTTTTAGTCAGATATTCCTGTTTAATTGTTCGACTGCGGAGACAGTCATTGTTTTTGTTAGTGGAATAATTTTGTGCTCTAAAGATGTTTTTCTTGTGGGATGTAACCTTGGTAATTTCTTTACAATCTGCATTGCTTCTTTTTAGTACACGTAATTTGTTCAGATTTTCCTGTGTTGTAATTCCCCAGATAAGGCTACAATAGTTAATGCGAGAGTGGAATAAAGGGTAATAAGCTAACACGGCAACACAATACGGTAAGATTTCATGGTTGCGATAGAGTAGACGAATTCTTTGCGACAACTTAGGAGGAATGTGGGCTACATGATTGTCCCAGGATATCCGCTGATTAAACACCATGTCCAGGGCTTTAAACTGCGGTACTATTTCCAGCGGACGAGATCTAAAGAATATTTATTTTGTCAAAATAACTTATTTATTCTCAAGTCAGGAATGTCAAGTTAAGAATTAGTGAATAACGATTATTCTGTGCTTGCTATGGGAGCACATTACAGTTTAAATAGAAGAGGCGAAACCATGTCAGACAGCGTACGGTGGAAAAGCGTTGGTTTGTGGATGATATGCAAAAGTAGATTTGTGCACAATCTCAGTGGGCCGATGATGGGTCGTACGCTGTCTGACATGGTTTCGCCTCTTCTATTTAAACTGTAATGTGCTCCCATAGCAAGCACAGAATAATCATTCTTCACTAATTTGGGAAATAAACACCTTGCTAAGGCCACTTAGAAGAACGCGAGGAGCCCCGTGGCGCAAGATGACGGAGCACAAGAAATGGCCAGCGACCTCAGAAGTGGTGCCGGATTGAAGAGGTGCAGTCTCGGCATAGTTTGTCGAGGGGTGGTCCAAAGAGTGGACAATTCAAAGGCGAGGAGTCTCGAAGACAAGGAACCATATGAATCAATACCAACAAACTCAAAAAATGGGTCCGGGCAAGGGAGAGGTAGTAGACCGCCAGGGGGGAGGGGAAATCGAGCGTTTTTGGAACTGACATGATGCAACGTATTTGGCGACCGTTGTCGATAGGAATGGCCAGGAGCAGCGGATATTGATGCGGTTGTAGGTCTTGTGGAAGCCTAAGGGGCCAGCCCAGACGTCATCGTTAAGCACCTTTAATGCTCGAAGGCGAAGACAGCGAGGTAGGACTCGGACCCACCTGTTGCCTGTCAGGGGGTAAACGTAGCGGAGTAACACACCATGGCACACCAGGCGGAATTGCGGAAGCTCGCGTCGTAAGCGGCTATTGGGTGGTTCGTTGAGTGAACCCACTAGGGCGATCCATGAGAGTTCGGCAATAAGGGTCTGCCCACTGAAGTAAGACGAAATCAGAGCGTGAACTTGGTCCAGGGGCGTCAGCGAGAGCTGGTGTGACGCAGACATAGCGTAAGGACGACTTGTTGGGGAAGACGCCGGTGGGTTACCGGGAGGAAGCGAGAGTGGGCAGCGAGACAATGCGTCTACATCATGATGACTTAGGCCAGAATTGTGCGTTATTGTAAAGTATTATTCCTGCCAGCGGAGTATGCAGCATCCTAACCATGACAGCTTCTTCATTGATGACAGCCAACACTGAACATGATGGTTCGTGAGGTTGGTTAAGTGGTGGCCGTAAAGGTATGGACCAAATTTCTGAATCGACCAAATGATAGCCAGGCACGCTTGCTCTGTGATGGCGTAGTTCGGCTCAGCCGGAGAGCGTGTTAGGCTGGATATGGTATCGCTTGCTCTTTAGAGGCTGCATTACGTTGCAGAAGTGCTGTTCCAATACCTTGTGCGCTTGCGTCATTATGGAGTATGGTGAGGGCTCTATCATCGAAGTGGTGAAGCACTGGTCCGCAAATAAGGTGTTGCTTAAGAGCTTGAAAAGCCAACTCGCAGTCGTCAGACCACATGAAAGAGGCACCGGCACCCAGTAGCTTGTGAAGAGGAGCCGCTATTGCAGCGAAGTTGCGCATAAATTGACGAAGATAGGACGCCAAGCCGAGGAAACTACGTAAATTTTTCTGTTGCTGTGGGCAGGGAAACTGGAGAACAGTAGTAATCTTTCCGTGGTTTGGCTGGATGCCATTCTCTGAGATGACGTGGCCGAATACTTTTATGCTTTAGCTGGCAAATGTGCTTTTTCTTGTGTTGACCTGTAGACCGGCATTCGCAAGGCACTTGAGAACTTCGTCTAAGGTTTGATGATGTTGGCTGAAGTTTGAGGAAAAGACCGCAGTATCATGCAGATAACAGAGGCAAGTCTTAAATTTTAGTTTACGAAGAACAATGTCTATCATGCGCTCAAATGTAGCTGGAGCGTTACATAGAGTAAAAGGCGCCAAGTTATATTCTTTAAGTCCGTCCGGTGTAGCGAATGCAGACTTTTTTTTTTGTCAGCCTCGTTCATCGGAATTTGTCAATTTCCTGATCGAAGATCCTGGATGCAGGATTACTCCAACCGCTGTAGTGTGTCCAAAACGTCGTCAATTCGAGGTGCGGGATATACATCATTGCGTGTGATCTTATTTAGCGCTCAATAATCGAGGTAAAAGCTAACAGAGACATTTTTTTTTCGTTTACCAGAACCACAGGAGAAGCTGAGGAGCTAGAAGAAGGCCGTATTAGCGTTCGCGCTCCGCACAACCATGTCAGCAACCTGTCGTTCAAAGGCATTCCGTTCGGACGGCGATACACGACAGGGGCGGCGTCGTATAATAGCAGAACTGTCGGTTTCGATGTGGTGTGCGTCAATAGACCTCTGGCTCAACACAGGGGAACAGCTATCGAAAGAGGTCTTGTGCTTTGCCAAAACAGTCGCTAAGGCTTCGGACTGAGCGGCTGTTAGGTCAGAACCGATGACTGCTGATAGAGGGAAAGGATCACCCAAAGCTGGGGTTGGTGCTGGCGATGAAGAAGGACAAAGCGTGACGATAAGATAAGTTGAGGGCCGTTGAGGGTTGCCAAAGTCATCCCTTTGTAGAACGTCACACGATCTAGGGTTTGTTGCAGGCACGCAGACAGAAGATGGCAGCCACGTGAAAACTAGACGAAACCAGCGGCGATGACAACTCCGTGAGAAATACAGCGGGAAGAAGGGGCGACTAGAACGTCTCCGTCGGCTACATGCCTGGATGTAACGGCTACAACGTCTTCGCGGCCAGGACGCAGGACATAGCCTACAGCGACAGCCGCGTTCAAGTATGAAGGTGAAGAGTCCGTAGCAGGTGCAAGCGATGTATCTGTAATGTGTAAAACATTCTACATAAGATGACGACTGAAGGAGAGTGTAGGAAGTCTCGACCCTGGATAAGTTTCTGAACACACGTGGGAAGGATGATTAACTCAATTCGGTGGCGAATGCCGTCGACGAAAACACGAGCAGTACACTGTACAATGAATATTTTATTAACACCGCGCTAAATAGGTCCATGAAAAGCGTTTTTACTTTCCGGAGCCGCGAACATAGCTGACTAAGAACAGGAACGGCGGTGCCGAAATCGTCGAGAGCTGACAGGGCAACAACTTCAACAGTTGCATAAAGTATGTTTGCCTGGCGAACAGGAGGAACTTGTGATGCCGATAGGAAGTAGTTCGCCCTCCAAAATGTCCAACAGTTAGTTTTCCGAGTGCTGGTCAACTAGGTGGGAAGTAGGGCCAAGCCTTGATGTAGAGCGCCGGTAGGGCGAAGGAGAACGTCTGGCCGAATGGTAACTATGAAGTAGATTCAGGCCAGCTGGAAGAGACAGAGAACGCTGCTGAGGGAACGAGTTCGGTCCGGGATAGTAGGTGTCAAGTCGGCGGGTGCAGTCTCTCTTATGTTCAGCATACCTTCGTTTTTCACCCTGCTTTCCACGGCGGCAGAAGCGAGCTATAGATATGGCTGCGTATACCGCATGTTAAAAAGCAAACCGGAAGAAGCGGACGCACTGAGGGTAGAATGGCGCAGCTAGCGCCGTGGTGCCAATCGAAGCCAAATGGTCATAGGTAACGTCAGTAGGCACAGAGGTCATCGCAGGTGTTGGTAGCGAAGCAACGTACGCGTACGTGGGTGTCGGGCGCGCTACGGATTAAGAGGCGTCGCGGGTCTCGTGGGTGTAGTCATCACTGTCAACTTTGCTTCGCGACTTCGTGCAAGTCGAAGGTTGGGGCTGCGACGCAGGCAGCATAAGAACGCCTGAAATCTTGCACTTCAAAATGCGAATGATGGTGCAGATGGTAGCACGCAGACCAGAATAAGGGGAAAACCCGAGTATTGCTGCTGTATTTTTGAAGACGAAGAGACTGCAGATTGTCTAGGCGCTGACACGTAGAAGTGATGTCTTGGACGGAAGACAGATTTGGCACGATTAAAGCGTTGAACGCGACAAAGCCAATGCCTTTTAAGATGTGTCGAACACGTTCGGCTTCCGTCACCCTATAGGGTTCGCACTGCGGCACGGAGCCAAGACATCCTCTATGTATGAGGTGTAAGACTCTTGTGGAAGTTGTAGGCGCGTGTCCAGCTTGTTTTTTGAAGACTTCTGCATGACCAGACGAGGAACAGAAGATTTGCCGCAGCTCGGTGGTAAACTTTGACCAATCCGCGATGTCGGATTCGCGGTTGAAATACCACGTCTTCGCAGCCACAGTCAAATAAAATGCAACGTGCCTAAAATTTTGACTGTCGGTCCGCCGATTGTACAAACCCGCGCGGTCGTAGTTGAAAAGTCATTCGTCGATGTCGTCACTGCAGAGTCCCAGAAACACAGGGGGATCGCTTTCAGGGCTCGTCATAGTATAAGAGGGCATCGCCGCTTTTGACACTTTGCATTGACACTTTTCATCTAATTATAATATTTGAGAAGTTGAATAATTAATAAGAGTAATTATTTAAGTAGATAGAATGAAAAAAGTCTGAACATCTCCAATCGACGGCCAACAACGTTACCTTGGTTCTGTCCGGCAACGTGGCATTCGCACATTTTAAAGCTGTGGCTAAAGTTGGCTAGCGAATTTGTATGTATGTATGCTTTATTTCCACAAAAACTAAATACAGCTTTGCGGGGTTAAAGTGGGGGAAAAAGCTGCTCGTAGCAGCTTGACCAGCCCCAAATACCCGTAATACAAAAAAAAAAAAAATAAGGGAGCAGCAAAGCGGAAATACAGTTTTCCCAAGTACTTACGTATTCAAGCACTAAAACATATCATACATACGCATCGCAAATCAGGCGAGGAAGAAAATACAACAAAAGCAAGATGTGAGCAAGCAAGCAAGCAAAAACACAAAATCTCACTGCACTTCAAAAGCACATAGGCATTGTACAACTCGCATATGAGAGATAAAATCAAGAATATCAGGAGGAGAACAAGTTGCAATATCAATTTTATTAACAATAAGATCGTTTAATAACCGAGGTAGCCTGGAGCACAGCATTTGTGATACGTAGTTTGTGCGCGATTTTGGTACGTTCCAGTACTCTGGCTTTCTTGTGCTGTATGGAGTTTCGTGTAGTTTTAAGTTAGCCATAAAGGTAATGTAGCTTATGTTCTTTTTCTGTTCATTTTTATACGCAAGCACTAAACGATACTTTAAAAGGGCCTGTACTTTCCATGTGTTAAGTTTATGAAATAAATAAGCTGAAGGGAAATCGCATGGTTTATTGCAAATAGCGCGAAGAGCCTTCTCTTGCAGTATGTACAGCCTGTTGATATTTGTGTCAGAAGTGGTAGCCCAGACAGAACAACAATAATTTAAATGGCTGAGAAATAGTGAATTAGATAACAAGCACTTAATAGAGCGAGGAAGATAGTTCAAGGAATAAAATATTCCAGTGATTTGAGAAAGCTTAGTAGCAAGAAAATCTATATGGCTCTGCCACGTCATAGTATGATCAAAAAATACACCTAGCGATTTTACCGAGTGTACAAGTTCAATTTTAGAATTGTTCATTAGCAAATCTTCCTCTAGAGTAATTTGCGTGTTCTTAGCGCGAAATAACACCGCCTTAGTTTATTGCGAATTGATAGTCAAACCGTTGGCAAATGACCATGCGTATAGTTTATTCAAAACTGCATTAGCTTTTATTATCAATTCGGCAGGGCGGTTAGATGAAAAGAATAACGTAGTGTCATCAGCATAGATTACGTAACGCGTATCAACATCAATGTTTACTAAATCGTTAATAAAGATATTAAAGAGGAGGGGCCCTAAAATACTGCCCTGGGGTACACCTACATTGACCGACCGAACTTCAGATTTAAAGCTATTGAATTGTACAAACTGCTTTCTATGACCAAGATACGACCTAATCAAGTCAAGTGCATTGCCGCGTATACCGTAGTGGTTTAACTTACTAAGCAAGAGATCATGATTTATAGAATCGAAGGCTTTTGAAAAATCGACAAATACTCCCAATGTTAGCAAACGTTCCTCAAAATTATTTAGAATGAATTCTTTCTGTTCAAGCAAAGCTAGCTGTGTTGACATATTTTTCCGGAAAGCATACTGATGCTCAGTTATCAAGTTGTGCTTGTCCAGAAAGTCTCATATTCTGCAAAAAATTATTTTTTCGAAGCACTTCGAAAATATAGGGAGAATAGACACAGGTCTATAATTAGGTAAGGCAGTTTTGTCACCTTTCTTGAATAATGCAACTACTTTGGCCATCTGCATTTTATACGGGAACACACCGGTAGAAAGGCAGATATTATAAATATGGGCTAGTACTGGAGCGATGATATGTATTGCAAATTTCACAGGCTTGATTTTAATGTTATCAGCATCGCAGGAATTGCTATTGTTTAGTGCGGAGAACAGTAAAATTACTTCTGTAGTGTTCGTGGGACGCAAAAGAATTGAATGCACACAGTTCGTTGTAATGAAACGGCAGGCGTTTTCATTCACATTGCGTTTAGGTAGATTAGTAAAATAATTATTAAAACAGTCGGCCAACTTCTCGTCGGGTATGTCCGCTCCATCGGAAATTATACGCAACCCTGCCGCTGAATTGGGCACTCTTTTCAGCAAAGAATTAAGCCAATGCCATATCTTATTGCTGTCATGGCTGCAAGATGCGAAGGATTGCTTATAAAATGCAGTTTTCGCAGCACGTAATTCCTTAGTTAAGCGATTTCGAAATGATTTAAACACTCTTAAATCATCAGGATCCCGAGATGTGATGAATTTATTGAATAACCTAGCCTTTTCTTTTATCTTTTTAAATAATTGAATAGTAACCCAGGGTTTACGTATCCTTGATGGAGCGGACACTTTAGGAACGGAAGGAAAATGTTTAACATAATAAGAGATGAACGTTTCCAGAAAAGCACCGTGAGCGCGATCAGCACTTGTAGCAGCAACAACACTGTCCCACACTACGTGACGTAAGTCATCGCGAAAACACTCTAGCCGTTCTTCAGTTATAATTTGCGAAAAGCAAACTCGTTCTGGTGATCTTTTATCTTTCCGTTTGACAGTGAGGAATACAGGCATGTGATAGCTCAAGCTGTATAAAATAGTGCCACATTTAACACTGTTTGATCCGTAGTTAGTAATGAACAAGTCAAGGCATGTGGACGTATCACAGGTAATTCTGGTAGGAGTATTGATAACATTGGAACACCCATACGTTTTTAAAAGCAATTCAAAATCACGTGTGATATTGCAGTCAACCAGCATGTTTATATTGAAATCGCCACCACAAATCAATTTATACTGTAATTCAACAATGTATTTTAATAATTTCTCAAAAAAGAGAAAAAAGCCTTGGAGACTACCTCGCGGTACTATCGCGCGGTGCCATGCAAAGCGGAAATTATTTACACGCGTCCATTCTTTCGCAGCTCTTAGGAGCATTCGGTTCTGCGCAGTCAGGTTTTCCGTAATAAGCATTCCATGCTGAGCACTTGACAAAACCCTCTTTTTGTTCAGCCATTGTTCCCTTGTTGACTGGTTGGAAAAGCGTATGATAATGCCGGGAGGCCTGTCGCCTCTGGTCTGAAGCCGGCGAATCGAGGTAACAGTTTGTTCAGTCAAAGCGGCAAGTTGCAATTTTGATGCAATGACATTCATTTTATCTATAACACACTCGTTGTTGTCTTGATTAGCACCGTGAACCTCAATATTTAGTTTTCTGCTGTCGTACTCAAGTTCACTTATCGAGGAGCGCACTGAAAGCAATTCTGCGCTCATGTTTTGCTCCTCTAGTTTGCAAACTTTGTTCTTGAGCGCCTTTAGTTCATTGTCATGCTTCGCAACGGCCTCAAGAATTTTGTCATACTTGGTTGATAACAGACTCACCGATTCCTCAATATCGTTTACCGTTTGCTTGAAGGGCAGTAATTCATCAAGTTTCCTGCTTATCTCAACCAGCATCGTGGCTATTTTGCCATCAGTTTCCTTTGGCACTGCCGGGACAGCCGGGACACACACACACACACACACACACACACACACACACACACACACACACACACACACACACACACACATATATATATATATATATATATATATATATATATATATATATATATATATATATATATATATATATATATAATGTGCGTGTGTGTGTGTGTGTGTGTGTGTACGAACGCGTGCACACATACGCGCTCAAGCTCTCCCATATCCTCTCTAGCACAAACATGTAACCAGCTTCTCCCACTACCCGCCGTGGTTGCTCAGTGGCTATGGTGTTGGGCTGCTGAGCACGAGGTCGCAGGATCCAATCCCGGCCGTGGCGACCACATTTCGATGGGGGCGAAATGGTAAAACACCCGTGTACTTAGATTTCGGTGCGCGTTAAAGAATCCCAGGTGGTTGAAATGTCTGGAGTCCTCCACTACGGCGTGCCTCATAATCAGAAAGTGGTTTTGGCATGTAAAGCCCGATAATTTAATTTTCTTAGCTTCCCCCACGCTGCACTAGCGCACCTTTTCTCACTTTGGCGCTCCTAATGCTAACGCATTAAACATTTCCGGAGCGGAAGCTCCCGTAGCTTCTAACCAGCAGAGGTGACGCTAGACACTTTGACACTGAAATAGATCCTTGTCGGCGGGAGTTCACCCACAGATCAAGCGATTTCGCTCTGGTAATGTAAATGACAAGATAGTTGGAAAATAAGAGTTGGCCGACGTTTCCGACGAAAGTATTACTTCCGGCTGAGTATCGATGACGTTATCTCCAATAAAATTCGCGAACTTCAGGAGTCTTTTTTTCAACCTAGAACTAGTAACACAAAGGTAAGCGTCGACCAATATCTGTACGGGAAAATTAGCCCTATGTTAACATCGCGGAAAGTGTAAAAAACGCGCTTTCATTATTATTTTTTTTTTTGGCTATAAGTTAACGTTTCATCGCGCCAATCCAAAGACGGCGTTGGTCCGGTTTCACTTTCGGGATATCGTTTCCACTCCAGATCCTTTTTTTTTTTTTTGAGAACCTCCGCGGCTCGCAAAGTGTAATATGCGCTGCACTCGCCAGCTGCTGGTAGTAGTGGGTGATGTTCCTCGAGGCGCCGTCATCGTCGAGGAAGGTGGCCGCGTGCGGGTAGTGGTCGCGCAGCGACACGGGCAAGCGCACGATGTCTGCGGGCGCGGGCTCCTGCTCGAACATGTCGGCGCTCATCCACTGGAAGGCGGCCACCAGCAGCAGCGGGGAAAGCAGCCAGCCGAGCAGCACGTACATCGCCCACCCGCGGCGCAGGAAGAGGCCGCGCTCATCCATGAGCACCTGGGCGGCGGCCGACCACGAGCCAGGCTTCTCTCCGCGGATAGTGATCAACTTGGCCAGGTCGGCCGCTGCATATCGCGCCACCGAGCGAGCTTGCCTACAAATTAGTAGGCAAGGACTGCACAGCGTCGATGTGCTTCGTGTATTTATTTTTAAATAATTTTTGTCCTTCTAGAAGCCGTCAGGATTTACAGTGAGAAGGGGCAAAAAACACAGGCTCAACTTCAATTGACACTTACTTAATGAGAAGCATGCTTAGTTTGGTAGAGACAGGTTGTTACCGATCATGTAACTGTCGTGCAGTGAACAGTTAGATGTTTTTCGCAACGTGTTTTAATCTCACTCAGGGCGCAGTGCATGGGGGTGTTTTCTGTTGTTGTGGTACCCAACAATACAAGTTAGCGTCAAAGATGTTCAGTGAAGAGCGGCACACGCCTAAAGGCACATACTCAGGGGCACATGCCCATGCAAACGGCCCACAATTTAAGGCTGCGTGACCTTCGGGAACTACCAAGGAAAACGTCCGAATGCCCCTTAGAGTAAACTGGGTACAACTCATCCGGGATGCTTCACATTACCGCATATCGATTACCAAAGAAGGATGAGCGTTAAGGGTGAGCATCTTGGTTCGAAATGAAGATCGGGAAGGTGGTCCCAGTTATGGCTAGTCTTTTGGGAGAAATGAGCCAAAGTACTAAGCGATGTCGGCCGAGGGATGATCAACTCTGGAAAATAAAGGAGTGCTTTATCGGGGGCCGAATTCACAAATCTTTTCGTGATATTTGTCACTGGCTGGCCACCTTCGTTAATAGTAACCACATTATCAGGATTGGATGGAATTTTCTTTTACGAACCATGTTTGTAGCGCAAGAGCTTTCTGTGAATACCGGCGCCTGGTTCTCGGTCCCGGTTGGCTGCGATGCACACAAGTTTGACAAACTGCAGTGCCTTCTTAAACTAGGATAAAATCGGCGAATAAAATGCCTCGTTCAAGCGACCTCTATTTCCTTTGTCCCGCCTCTTGCTCCTCTCGCTCTATTTTCATAAGTTCAACTCAGATGTACATATCCGTCTCCTCCAAGACGACCCTGCAAGAGCCGCCATTGTAAACAACACTCTCCAAGCCGTGTACACCAGCGTCAAGTCGTAGAAGAAGGGAGCCTTTCCGCCAGCGAATGCATCAGTCTCCTTGTTTCGTTCTCGTTTGCTTCTTTGAGCTGGCCAATTTTTTTATAACTACTGTTTGCATGAGAGGGTAGAAGTAGTGGGCATCACGCATGGTGCCAACCTCTCCTGCACAATCATTTAATAAAACGAAAATATACGCCAGGCGTTGGTAAATGGTACTCTCACAGAGACAACACACATTCCAGAGAAAAAAAGAACGCACCCACCAAGCGGTCGGGAAAACGCACTGAAGGTGCAACATGCTACAGGCTTTGCTGCAATGAGACGGATAGATATACGAATTGCCGCACCCTGTGTGTGGAATATATTGCAAATATGTATGTTCTAGTATTATTTTTTACTGGTCCGCAATTCACCCTTGTCGATTCGGCTATTTTAATATTCCTAAATGTTGTCGTTAATTAACATATGGAGTAGGTATGCGCGGTCGCTGCGCTGTATTGTGAATTCTGGCTAATTGCATGCACTGGACGCTCTTTCAAGTACTAGAAACATCGATAAGAGAGGTAAACATGCCGTGCCAAGCACACAACTAAGCAAACGTCGATGTTTCAAAAGAGGGGTACTTTCAAGCGAAGCCACAGTGTTCAATACCAAGTCCATCGCAGTGCGGTGTCAACGTGAGTTCGAACCTCCACGGCGGGATGGCGATTGCGAGCGCTTAACCAACCATGCATTGAACAGCTCATACATCTTATGGCCATTTCAGTACACGAAGAACACTGCAGTGAGATAATAGTGGTTTGAGTTAGCAATGCAAATATATTGGTACGGTTGTTCGGAATACGCTGGAAGTAGCTTGCGTTGCAAACACATATACAAGCAAAGATGCTCGAGAGAAACCTAACATATAGCAATGAGTTGTACGTACGCAGTAGCTGTGCTCGCTCGTGAATTTTCTTAAGGGACAAGCTGGCCAAGGTCAACCTGCGAGAGAAGACACCAGTCTCAATTAAAGAATAAAGCTCTGTAAGCCATAACAAAGGCGTCTATCTGGCATCGTCCGTGGTTGGCTGCGCAGCCCTAAAGCATTCTTTTGATGAATTGTGCCTTTGGTTTCGGCGATAAATTAGTAATTTTATGGGGATTCGAACAATGCATTTATTTATTTGGTTATTTATATTCTTGATAACCTCTAGTTACATGGGAGTACATTACAGAGGACAGGGGTGAAAGAAGAAGCTGAAGAAACAAGAAAGCATTTATAGCACATAAACAAGAATGCATATTTAGAAGGAGTACAGTATATAATAAACTGACAAAAATACACAAGAACAAAGGCGGAATCGCAGTGTTACTTAATGCTATTCAATTCATTTGTAAAGAGAACGGGTCTCAAATAATAGTTGTTCATGCGGGTAGATGATTCCTTTTATTGTTGTTCCTGGGGGGGGGGGGGGATGAATCTGTGCGCGTGTGGACATTGTATCGGGGTGTGTTGATCTTATGCTGGTGGTCTCGACTGACTTACAGAGATGGTGCTGAGTGAATCCATAAGAAGCGAATAGCTGTGTTGCGACAGCATATCTTGTTGGAAAGAGAAATGCGCGATTGCTAATTGCGACGAAAAGAAAAGGAATAAATTACACAAAGGGAGTCCTCAATCTGTGTGACATTCGCAGTTCGACCGTAATTTGAGAAGATGAAGCGAATGGAAGGATCATGTGCTGCTGCAAGGGCGCCTATTAAACGTGGCCTGATGTGGGTCCCATATAGATTAATCGTATTCCAGCTGTGGACGCACGTATGCGGTGTATAGCAGTAACTTTATGAAAACAAGAGCGAGGTAAATATTTTTTGTTTAAGTAGCCTAAGGTACGGTTTGCTTTAGACACTGCGTGTTCTACGTGTTGTCTCAACAAGTTATCTAGATGATTACCGAGGTATTGGTACGGTGTATACAGTTTTTTTTCCATCAACAATTGAAGTCTGGAATTCATTACCGGGTAACATTCGTTCACTACCACTGAAACAATTCACGCAAGCTTGTTTATAAATGTTGTGTGTTTGTTGTTCATTCCATTCCTGCAATAGCCTCATTGAGGCTGCAGTATAAATAAATAAATAAATAAATAAATAAATAAATAAATAAATAAATAAATAAATAAATAAAAATGTTACATACTGCAGTGGAAAATCATTCAGTACGTAGAGTTAAGTTCCACCTGCGAAATGTGGCACTAATCACGGGCGCTATTTAAATCAACCTGATGGCGTACGACATCAGAAGAGTTAGTTATTGTGCAATCAATGACGCAGTCGTCTGCGAACAAATAAACCTGCGAAGATATGTTATTGGGTAGATTTTTTACGTACATTAAAAATAAAAGAGGACCAAGGCAAGACTTTTGGGGAACGCCTGCTTCTACTGGGGCCATATTGGAGAGGTAGAACCACGAGCACTAAAAAATTGGACGCGAGGTTATAGGAACGCACGAGTCCAGTCGATTATTCACATGTCGATACATTAAGGAGTGGATAACTTTGTCAAAAGCTTCAGAAACATATAAAGAAATATTAGGTCAGTGAGAAATCCGCTGCCAAGATATGCAAGCAAATCTTGAGTGAAAGTTGGTCACTGAGTACCACAACAGAAGGATCGGCGGAACCCTTAGTGAAAAATAGAAAACAAAACTTACTGTTATCATAAGCTGTTACTGGGCGCTATAATAAACTTTTGAATGATTAATATTTTTGAGATCTTGGGTTACATCCAGACCTTCGAGTTCTCCCTGAGAAGTTAAATAAACTAGTGATTGATTGATCGGTTCTTAATATTTATATTGGCTGCGATAGAACCATGTTCTCACAGTTTGCACGGCCACATCTCAACAAATTCGCGATGCGCACCACGCCTTCTCCCCCCTCAACATTACTGCGCCCTGCGACATTTGAAATGCAGGCACGAAAGTCGCCACACTATAATGTGTGCGTTGCGCGAAGTCAGTCCAACTTGCCAACGGCAAATCCTGCACCGTAGATCTGTGGTTAGTGCGCATCGTAGCTAACAGCAGATTATGTGTAACTGCCAATTTCATATTGCCTCAATGTGCAGTCAACAGACGGACGCTCTTATTGCTAATTAAGCAATATTCCACTTTGCAATTTGTGCGGCGTTCCGTGCTCCACGCCGACTCTGAGAGCGGTGGCCTGTGTGCTTGTACTACGAACGCTCAAAAATTTGCCACTTGTGAACTGTTATACGCGTCAAATTCAAACT
Organism: Dermacentor variabilis; assembly: GCF_050947875.1. Classification (NCBI taxonomy): domain Eukaryota; kingdom Metazoa; phylum Arthropoda; class Arachnida; order Ixodida; family Ixodidae; genus Dermacentor; species Dermacentor variabilis. Next base: position 139,789,352 of record NC_134570.1, on the reverse strand, counting down.
TCGTAGAAATGAAATGTGCTAAAAGAAATGCTGTGGTATATATCCCGAAGTCACCTACTATGGCGTACCTTTAACGTTTGAAACGTTAAACGACATAATTTAGTGAACGTAAGGACAGCAGGGCGAGTTGGTGGAAGAGCGCTACGTTTTGTTGTTTCTTCCCTTACTGTTCGTCTTTAGCGCGGTTGCATCATGCCTTCTAATTTAGTCTTTTCTGCCACTCAAGAATGACATCATAAAGTAATAAAACAGCTTCGTGAACAAGAAATTGTAGCTGAATGCGAGCCACCCGACGAGATGGGTAACCCACTTGAGGTAGATATCCTTGAGCGTGGACACAGTGAGCCCGATAGATCGGATGCCCAAGCGCACGCTGGCCCTTTCCAGCTCGAGGAACATCCGGTCGAAGTTCTTCGAGACGACCGTGTACAGCCCGATGGTGGCCTGCTCTGGCTCGTCGTGCAGGAGTTCGGCCGATGGCACATACCGCCGCAGTATTGACAGCACCTGTTGCTTCTGAAATGGTGCCCTGGTGTTCTTCTCTAGGCTCACCTTGTAGCCGACGCCTGCACTAGTCAAAAATGAGAAGATGTAGAGACGATATTCGCAGCTTCCTGCCAGCGAGCACGCGCAGACAACGAGCAAGTGTCACGTTAGGGATGTTTGATCGACGGATTTTCCGTTTCCGGAATATCCTTCTGGGAGCTACCAGGGATATTCAAACGACACAGCCGGCCTGTCGGCTTGGCTGATATAAGAATCGTACCATCGATAGCCGTTGCGTGCATCACCCGAGTGCATGTGGTGCACCCGCCGTTCGAACAGCTCGAGCATATTCTAGTGAGTTCTAGTGTATACGTATGTGCATGGGGGGGGGGGGGGGGAGGGGGTAACTGGCGCCTAATTTTGTCCAGTTGAGTTTGTCTCACGTCCATGAAAACTTGCAGTTCACATAATACGATCTTCGACTCTTTCTGTTCCGTACCTTATCACATTTCCAAACATTTTTCTTGCTCACCGATGACGATATCTAAAATGTGAAGAATATAATCTTACGTAGCGTAACGGTACGTTACGGGCGTTATACTTGCAGAAAAACCGATTTTTCTAACCCTTCAGTGGTCATGACTAGAGGCCAGATGTTTAGGCACTAAAAATTAATGCTGTAGAGGCTTATAGCAGGCACTACATCTCACAATTAAACCATATATTGGCGCCACATACTGTTCTTTAGGTATGATGGGCTCAATAATAAATCTACCGCGGTGCACCTGAGGAAAAATTATGATTAAAAAAACGCAGCCCATTTAGCACTTTTTGTATGAAATTGCTTTTATTTTCTTGATATTACGGAATGGAGGCAAGTTGCTTAGGTTATAACATTTATCCAAAATCTAGTAGTACTACACACCAAGAGAAAAGCTGTAAATGCTGTGGCAAAAATACACCATGTCAGAATATTCAGGTTTCATGTACCTTTTTTCAATGAGTTTTAGTTTTTATGCAGAAACGGAAAGCTTAGTACACAGCGGAGTTAACTGCAAATGCTTGCACTTCGGAACGTTCGATAGTTCAAGTGCATCTGGAATCGGCAGAATGTTCGTCAGTCACAACTTTTGACACTTATTTTAGCACAGAGAAGCCACGATTTATGTCGTAGACGGATTTAACTTTTCGAACTAACTCTGTTAGCGACAGTTCCATTCATCATGGTGGCCAACCTTTCCTGAACATCCAAAATCAGTGCAACATTTTTGGTCATCGTTAAGTGCGCCCAAACATTCAAGTTTCTCGATCATGTCGGCTAAAAATAGGAAGTGAGCGTATAAGTACACTAAGTAAACTGCGTTGTCAAGAAAAGCAGTTTGAGCCCTTCTCTCAGCGACACTCTCGTCTACTGCAAAACAGTTAATGACAACTTTACAGCAGCAGAGTGTTTGCTTCCAGTCATGTTCCCAGCGGGTGATGAATCTTCGACATTACAAGGAACAGGCATCTTCAGGCTCTGAAAATTCAATATAGGCACCAACATCGAAATAGTCGTTTAAAGGTGCCGATAAAGGTGGCATTAAAATGTTTCTAGACCAACAGTTCGTGCTTACGTAACAGATATGCACGGCGAAGACAAAGGGGAAAATATGCATTTTACGCAAAGTTCCGGTCTCTAGTCATGACAGTAGAAATTGTGCTGAAGCACTTTTCATGATTCCGATTATCGCTTCGTGGGTAGCGCCGACGGTTTTGTCGCTATAGTGCAGCAAAAGAGCAGAACAGAGAACCGGACCTCCGAACGAATCGAACTCTTCCCTAGCACAAAAAAAAAAAGAGAAAAAAGGAAAAAGAAAACCTGCTTCGCTCTTACCGTAGACGCTCTTCAGATGGGTCGGCGAGGCGTTGCAGACTACGGTGCCCTGGCTGAGGCTGACGACGCGGTCGGCCAGAACGTCCGCCTCGGTCATGTCGTGCGTCGAGATGAGCAGTGCGCTCGAACGGCGCACTTGCAGCAGCATGTGCCACACGAGCTGCGTGTTGCGCCGGTCCAGGCCCGAGGTGGGCTCGTCGACGAGGACCACCTGCCCGATTCGGTTCGAGCTCGTTTCAACCGGACGACGATTCACGACGGCGATTTAAAAAAAGAAAATTGGGAGGCATTCTAATTTTGACTAGCAATATTTATTGGCCAGTGGTTTTAGTGGCGCACTGCCGACGTTAGCACCAGGATGGGCCGTTCGTGCACGGGCAGTGGATGATAAGGATTTGAACAAAAAAGTGTCATTACGTAATACCAGCTCTGCGCAGCAATGACGGGAAACCGCGGCTTTATTCTAAACGCGCCTGTAATCAAGACAGTGCGACGAATAGAAGAGTTAAGGTCATCAGAGCGCGCATACTTTTTGACATACATTTCCTCGTACAGCGCTTTTAGGGATTTAGAAATTGTAAATATCCCAGACCAAATTAACAGTAACATATATAACAAGAAACTGCAGAATTTTCAAAACACAAACACAAAAATATCCTATGCCGCTGCTACTTCTACCATGCCTATGGATTAATTAGGGTCATATATATTTAAATGACCGGAAAAAGAAGGAAATGTGCGAGTATAGTTCTGATGTCAAAATTAGACTCCCCGCAAAGGTCTCTGCTCCATTTACGTATTCCTAAATCTGTTACTCTAAACGTTCATTGATATAATGCATAGGATGTGAATAAGAATAGCGATGAAGGCGAGTTGCTTTAGATTCATGTTGTAAAATTCCTGCAGGGCGAAGCACTGATGTGCGGAAAAAAGAACAAAAACGGACGAAGGACGATTTTTCCTTCGTCCGTTTTTGTTCTTTCTTGCGCGCATCAGTGCTTAGCGCTGCAGAAATTTTACAACGTGCGTGGGATGTGCAGGCTATATTGTTGGAAACAATGGCCTGAGGTAACTGCCAGTTTAGAACGCCCCTTTAAACAAATGTCTTGTACATGTAGACGGCAACAGACGCAGCGGTGTGCCTAAGGGTGGAGTTTCATGCGAGGGGGAACCTAATGAAGCATCTTATTTTCATTTAAAAACAAATCATGAAGTTCCCTTAAAAAGAATTCCCACCGAAGTTAATAAACTTCTCTAACATTTTCTCTTTCCTGTTAGAAGCTACTGTGGAGCTCTTCGAACCTGATGCTATTGAGTGGTCCCTGGGAAGCTGTCTTCACTCCTTGCACAGAGGAAAATCTGCTCTCTTTATTGAATTTACTTCTTTAAAGGCAAAGAGAGAAAGAATCCCAGGGAGCTCAGACCGATGAGTAGGATGGGAAGAAAACGACGGTCTAATGCCTGAGGGACTGAATACAACGTTGTAGACAAATCAGTACGAGCTGCGGCGCTGTCTTGATGGAGAGACCAATCAGCCTCATTCCAAAAATTTACTCGTTTCGCTCACACAAACATGGTCTCTCAATTACCACAACACCTTCAGGTAAAATTACTGATTGACAATATTGCAGTTCATTCTTGTTTTGGCGCGTCGTTTAGAAAGATTACAAAGGACAGAGAAGAAACAGCTGGCACATCACTGTCTCTCCACTCTCCTTTTTTCAACATTCAAAACCACGCGCCAAAACATGTACAGCCATCCGAAGCACCAACTTGTCCAAGGAGAAATTCTTTTGGTATTCAAAATCTGTCGAAAAGGAAAAAAAATTCTGGTGCACAATTCCAGAATCGCCGGAACAAACAAATAACAACGACCATCGTCTTCAGACGAATTCACTAGTATTCTTCTCGCTCTTGTTGAAGAAGGCAACTTGGTCTGGATTGAAATCTGCTTTGTTTAATGTCAAACTCACAGTGGTAGCTTTTGTCACGCGATATAATCTTTGAAAGTAGAGTTGGATTACTTTCAACGTGATTTTTCAAATCCTGGCACGAAATAAAACAAGGTACTTGTTTTTTTGCCCTTTGTGAGCAGGCAGGGAACAAACTTCACACCAATGTGTCTCAAGCCTATGCTCGCAATCAAAATCCACTAAGAATTTAAATTCATACAAGCAGTGTCTGAAACCTTGTAAATTGGGTTTTGGCAACCCTCGTTGATTTTTTAATGCATATAGCATTAGAAGTGTCAATGTGGAAAAAAAGTGAATGTGTGTGAAATGTGGGAAGCTGGTCATGTGGTATATATATGTGTGTATGCATGTAGGGCAATTGACGGCGGTCTGCTCCGGACCACCGTCAGTTGCATTTCGCTTCTCGAAGAGGCAGAACGTGTGTTGATTGAGGTCCAGAAGAACATTTTGCAATGTAGTGAACGTGGTTTAGATCATGCATCCGAGACCTCAAAGAGAGGCGACGTAATGCTGAGGAATTTCTGTCGCGTTTACCGCTGAATCGCTACTGAACCTTTTCTCTAACCTTTTCAACAATGTTTCATCTACGATTGGTTGGAGGTCAGCCGAAGTGAGCATGTTATTTAACTCTCTCTTCTCCTCTTGGAACTTCTCGATCCACTGTGCCTCCTCCACAAACGACCTTTGAAGCATCGCAAGTGTTTCTGCGGTCGCTTTCTTTCTTTTTTTCTTGAATCGAGACAAAACCAGATTCACGATGTCAAGCAAATTTATGTCCGTAGTGAAAAGCATGACAATAGTCATAAAACTTGTCAACAAAAAGCTAGACATTCTACCAGTGGCATCGGTTTAGCTGTAGATTTCTTATGTTTCCGCCTATACCCACTTAGCGGGAAAACACAGCAATACGATTGCGAGGAACTCCATGAAGTCAGCCGGTATTTCTTCTGCGGGGGGAGGGGGAGGGGGTGATCCCTCTCGGGTATTGTTGACAGAGCAAGCTGCTGTTCACAATGTGGTACTTGTTACAAACCTTTGGCTTGCCAAGAGTGGCGATGGCTATACTGAGTCGCTTCGTTGGGCCCCTCTTGAGATCTTGCACCAATGTAAGCACGTCGTCTTCCAGGCTCGCCGCGACCACCATGTCTTGTGCGGCACTCATCAGTGATCTGGGCTGCATATGCTTCAGCTGAGAGAAGAACGAATACCGGTGAGGAAAAGGGGGAATGTCACCTTTTGCTGTGTAACTATATTTCTATGCAGAATATGTTAACTATATAAACGCTGTTTTATTTTTATATATCTCTGAAGTAGGGCGACTGTTCTGTACACATTTGTACAACTTTTGCGTATATAATTTTATTTATTTTGTACCTATGCTCCACTATCTGTAAAACCCTAGAGTCTGTAAGGGAAACAAACCTCTAGGACAAGGCTTTCATCATCATCATCATCATCATCAGCCTGGTTACGCCCACTGCAGGGCAAAGGCCTCTCCCATATTTCTCCAACAACCCCGGTCATGTACTAATTGTGGCCATGCCGTCCCTGCAAACTTCTTAATCTCATCCGCCCACCTAACTTTCTGCCGCCCCCTGCTACGCTTCCCTTCCCTTGGGATCCAGTCCGTAACCCTTAATGACCATCGGTTATCTTCCCTCCTCATTACATGTCCTGCCCATGCCCATTTCTTTTTCTTGATTTCAACTAAGATGTCATTAACTCGCGTTTATTCCCTCACCCAATCTGCTCTTTTCTTATCCCTTAATGTTACACCTATCATTCTTCTTTCCACAGCTCGTTGTGTCGTCCTCAATTTGAGTAGAACCCTTTTCGTAAGCCTCTAGGTTTCTGCCCCGTAGGTGAGTACTGGTAAGACACAGCTATTATATACTTTTCTCTTGAGGGATAACGGCAACCTGCTGCTCATGATTTGGGAATGCCTGCCAAACGCACTCCAGCCCATTCTTATTCTTCTGATTATTTCCGTCTCATGATCCGGATCCGCCGTCACTACCTGCCCTAAGTAGATGTATTCCCTTACGACTTCCAGTGCCTCGCTGCCTATTGTAAATTGCTGTTCTCTCCCGACACTGTTAAGCATTACTTTAGTTTTCTGCATATTAATTTTTAGACCCACTCTTCTGCTTTGCCTCTCCAGGTCAGTGAGCATGCATTGCAATTGGTCCCCTGAGTTACTAAGCAAGGCAATATAATCAGCGAATCGCAAGTTACTAAGGTATTCTCCATTAACTTTTATCCCCAATTCTTCCCAATTCAGGTCTCTGAATACCTCCTGTAAACACGCTGTGAATAGCATTGGAGATATCGTATCTCCCTGCCTGACGCCTTTCTTTATTGGGATTTTGTTGCTTGCTTTATGGAGGACTACGGTGGCTGTGGAGCCGCTATAGATATCTTCCAGTATTTTTACATATGGCTCATCTACACCCTGATTCCGTAATGCCTCCATGACTGCTGAGGTTTCGACTGAATCAAACGCTTTCTCGTAATCAATGAAAGCTATATATAACGGTTGCTTATATTCTGCACATTTCTCTATCACTTGATTGATAGTGTGAATATGGTCTATTGTTGAGTAGCCTTTACGGAATCCTGCCTGGTCCTTTGGTTGACAGAAGTCTAAGGTGTTCCTGATTCTATTTGCAATTACCTTAGTAAATACTTTGTAGGCAACAGACAGTAAGCTGATCGGTCTATAATTTTTCAAGTCTTTGGCGTCCCCTTTCTTATGGATTAGGATTATGTTAGCGTTCTTCCAAGATTCCGGTACGCTCGAGGTCATGAGGCATTGCGTATACAGGGTGGCCAGTTTCTCTAGAACAATCAGTCCACCATCCTTCAAGAAATCTGCTGTTACCTGATCCTCCCCAGCTGCCTTCAACACCTGACCTCTTCAACGTCTGACCTCTTCAACATCACTGTCCAGGTGATGTACAGGTTGATGTTTAACTTATTGAACACTGTCGAGGTGTTCAATATAACCTCAATTCATTGACGTGATTTAACGTGGGATTTTTTGTACGTTACAAAGGAGTTCTGAATGAGAAGCACGTCTTTTGGTACAACGAGGTTGTTATTTCGGTTCAACAGTAATTAATTTCTATGTGCTCTAAATATCTTGTCAGGTATTCAGTTAGGGGTAGGGAGAAATAAAAAATGACCAATCCTTCCGCTACCTGAAAATGGGGGTAAGCAAAGCTTGTCCTGCGTGTACCTGGCCTTCGTCACAGTTCAGTAATTCACTAGTAACGATGACGGATTGCTTCGGCCTCCCGCTCCCTCATGTCGGCATCTTCTCGTTGCTTTCGGATTGACTGGGCTCGGGCTGCTCTAACGGCTGGATCGGCGAACTGATAGCGAGTCCTTTCACGGGCGAGTTCTCGCCGCTGTTTGTCAAACGCAGCCCGTTATTCGGGGGAACGCACAACGCGTGGCCGTCCCATTCGTTTTCCGAGTCTGAACTAAACGGGAACGAAGCCGACGCGGCGCGCGAAACCCTTTCCTGCCCTTTCCCTCACCGGCTGAAATGAAACGGCTCCGATTGGTTGCGCGTGTGGCATGAGCGCGCGCCTATGCAGCTGGAATCCTAGCTAATGACTCACGCTCCGGCGCTGGCGCAGCTGTCAACTCATGAAACCGCCCTTTCCCGTAGCTGCTCTGCTCTGGGAGTAACTGGGTTTTTGCATGACCACGACAAAGCCACTTGTGAGCCAATACAAGCTTCACTTGAAAAAGAATTCGTGGGACAACATTCGTGAAACGAGTTATTATTGCAGCGCATTGTGAACAGCACTAGGAAGAAAGGCACCGCTGAGCAGGAGCGGGGCCCAAGGCCGCTTGGCGTTACGGGACTGCCAGGGACCTGTTGCCGACATCGTGGGCGGCTGCGCAGACAAGTGCTGAGCGTCATGTGCGGCCGTGCATGGGTGACTGGACTTCTCACTAGGTTGTCCTGACACATATGACTCGCTACGCGGTATCCACCCTCTTGCCGCCACCCGCCACCAACACCA